>NC_137605.1:35805732-35813232 GCF_963280865.1 Gymnoscopelus braueri | reverse complement strand
ACATTATGCAATTTGTTTTCCTACTTTTTTACCTTGTGAAGTGGGGGGTGAAACTCTCATATTCAGTTCAGTTAGGAACGAGATGAGAGGCTTGTTGCGGAACTCAATTTCCCACCATTTCCTTGTGGCATGTGCTTTATTTTTAACCTCATAGTTATTTTATTAAAGTGTAACTGAGGTCTCCAGGGGTTGAGACCTTGTAGCTTGCAGTGTGTGCACAGTAGTTGTACAGAGAGAGGCTATCTTTACCTTGGCTCTGGGCCACTGTAGATTGTGGCCGGTGAGTAGGAACCTCTCTGCCACGCGCTCGTTTTGGATGGTAAACATTAGGCACAAAAACAGACATTCAGGATTCTTCTCATGAAACGATGTCGACAAACAGGGGAACAGGCAGTCGCCTCTGGTCTGTTGACTCTGCTTGACCGTCACTTTCCCCCTCCTGGTGGCAAAAGGCTCAAAGCGTTGTAGAATACGTCCTTGTAGTTAATCTCTGAGTTTGTTTTAGATGCATATTACAGATTTTGGCACTTTCCCGTCACAGAATTGTCTGGATAATGGTTCAGTCAGACAGAAAATATATGAAATCCATCCCTGTTAGACCTATCTGGTTCCTGTAATGCTACAGTGCACTTGACTTTATGGACCTCATAAATATCTCTGCTGCCTTGGATTTCAGTTTAACCTAAATATCTATTGTGCATAGTCCATGGTCTAGTTCACAGCAACATTTATGATGGCTTGGGGGATTCAGTATCACATTTCTTATACAAAACAATACATGGGTTGTTTCAGGAACATCAGCTTTGGGCTACTTTAATTACACAATCTCTCTCTTATACCTGATAAGACCTGATTTGAAACACATTGTGTGACTTAACAAATATATGTGGCATTGCCAGGCAGCGCATAGCTTATGATCTTATCAACAGGAATGTTAGATATTTCTTTTTTTGCATGTTAATTCAGTACAGTGCAGCATGCCAGGAACTCTCAAGGTTGGTTGGAAACTGGTGAAACATGAGAAATATTACACTGACATGAGATAGGCCTACGTAATGTTTTAATGTTTTTTTGTTTTTTGTTTTAAAGTTTTAAAGAACAGAATCAGCAATACAAACATTTGTATGGGGACCACTGAACACAGTAAAGCCTGATTCATACTTCAGCGTCAAAGTGTTGTGCGTCATGTCACTTGACAAAAATATTGTATTTTCAACTGATAAACGTGTTGATGCATGACACGTCACACAACATTTTGTCACATAAGGATAATTCTAGTTTAAAGAGGTATTTCACTTAAAAACACTTCTAGGGTCATTTTAACTTCTACTCTGACTTTTGTGTGCACCCCGGATTGTTTGTATCATTCACATATTGATATATTTATTTAAAATAAATTTAAAAAATGATAAAAAATATTAAAGACAAATGAAATTATATAACTAATTGGAAAATTATGGTCGCCTACCAGGACAATATAACCAGCACCAGGGATGTGCGTGTTTTCAATGAGTCTAACATGGTTAACATGGAGTTAATATTGACTCAAGCAACTTAAAAATAGCTGGAGGTGCTCACAAAAGCCTGAGTAGACGTTAAGATGACCCAAGAAGTGTTTTAAAGTGAAATACCCCTTGGTTTCTAATGAACAGTCGCCTATCTATTGTAGTCTTGTTTCACTGTCATCACTAAACTTTGTTTACAGTATTGTAAGTGTTCTCACTCAGCATCGTATAAGGACTGTATACTTAAAATTACTGCCGACCATTTTATACCAAACCGTGATTTGATGGACTTTCTAGGGATCAGTCAGTCATTGGATTCAGTTCATTTCAATATGGTATGAAAATGTACTTCAGAGACTTGAAGCTTCTTTGAGATAGGTAATCCAACATGCCAAATATAACTGCAGATCAAGTTTTTGTCCAACGTTGTTTATGCATTTTAACACATATTAATGCTCAGGTAGATTTTTTTAAGTCTGCCGGAAAGATGACTTCTTAACCACGTAATTATGTTTGCCAATATAGACTCAAATATTCAGGTAGATTTGGTAATGTTGTTATAAGGACTTTATTGAAGGACTTAAATTCTTGCAATGGAGCGAGACAAACCACCTCCGTCTAAAATGCTAGCAAGACCAAAGAGATGGTGGTGGTCTACCGCACGACCAAGAGGTACCTCCGGTCCCCAGCACCATCAATGGGGAGGTTGTGTAGATTGTAGACAACTACAAGTTTCTAGGAGTGCACCTGAACAGGTCGTTGGACTGGTCTGACAACTCTGAGGCACTCTACGGGAGGAGCAGGCTGTTCTTCTTATCTATCTATATATCTATCTATCTATCTACCTATCTATCTATCTATCTATCTATCTATCTATCTATCTATCTATCTATCTATCTATCTATCTATCTATCTATCTATCTATCTATCTATCTATCTATCTATAACTTTACACAAAATGTAAATAAACATAAATGCTAAAAGATAAAGCTATTCATGGAAAAATTGTTGATTTATGTATGATGTACCTTTAAGAGCACTATTATACTGTATGTACATGTTGAATAAATGTTTGAAAATAAAATGATGATCATCACAACCTCATGACATTGCATTCTACAGTATTTATAATTAGTGCAGGTGTTTATTAGCGTTTTACTTATTTTTTCAGGTTTTCCAAATAGGGGATTGGTCCTGGGTCCTGTCTCATTAAAATGTAATTATACTTTTGCCATGTTGGGACCCACCGGTAATAGAACGGTGACTCCATTTGGATCCTAACCCATAATTGTAAGAAACACTGCCCTAAACCACAACATTTTTTGACAGACTACTGTCAGATGCCGGGAATGCGGTGAGCACCACACCAGTGAATCCAGCATGCATGCGTTGATGTCCTGGGATGATCCTTAGTGCATTGCTTCCGGTACCATTTAGTAGGTGCGTGCATGTGTGTGTGTACTGTATGTCTGTGTGCGTGCGTGTGTTTGGCATGATTCCCATCTACTGTAAATAATTTTTGGAAACCCCACAAGAGAAAACAGGGAGACCACATCAGCTGCCGTGCAAATCCAGGGATTCTCTCTGGTGTTATTTCTTCTCTCGAGGTCATATAATGTGACTCACTGCTTTGCCTGGCAATGCTTCCAACACTGGGCAGACCGAGACCTCTTCCCTATTTCATACATGTGCATCTCCTCTGGTTCCATCTCTTTGCCCTTCTCATTTTCACCTAATATCCTTTCTATATTTCTATCTGTCTGGCTAGCTATCATTCTGGACTCTCTCTCTCTCTCTCTCAGGTATCAAACAGAGCCATACATTTCTGTCACATACTGTTTCTCCTCATCAAAATATCTCCCTCCATCATTCCCGGTCTCCCTTTAGCTATACATGCCCCATATTAATCACCTCAATATCCTGTTGAGGGTTTTTTCATCAGGCAGTGAAATGAAGAGTTGTCCACTGTGATTTACATCTGAGGGGCCCACGCTATGAGAGAGATATAAAACACAGTGAAATCAGAACTCTGAGGTGGACCGCAGGACAGACAGGCAGAACATGAGAAGGTAAGACAACCTAACGTGGCAAAATGGTGCTTTAACAGAGGTTAAAACGGGGTGGACGGGGCTGCTCTAGTTTAATCTCGCCCCAGTGGCTTACAACAGCCCTAAGTTGATCTTTTGTGAACAGCATGAGGAGAGGAAGTTTTTTTGTTTTTTTTTGTGGTTTATGACACTCTCAGACTGTCTTAAAATGGCCAATTTACTCAAACTATCACTGTAGAAGCTCAGCTGAATCCCAAAAGGGCTTCACCGTGTACTGGGTGGAGTCCCAGCAATAGTGCCAAAATGTGTGTGAACCCATGACCTGCCGAGCAGAACAAGAGGGCATCACCCGTACCCTTTATGTCATCATGTTTACAGTATTCCTGCTATATGGTAGTATACAGTGGGCCAGATGTCAATCTATGGGGCGAGGGAATAGCATGCATTGAAGATCATGATGTGGAATGTATGACATTGCGAGCACTCGGCATTTCCCTTCAACCTTTCAACAAAAAAAAATGAGACCAATGCGACCACACCCAGAGCCATTGATGTCGGTCCATGTCTCTATTTGGTTCAGGCTAATCCTGTGTTATTGTGCTTGGATTCTCTCTTACTGTTTTCTCTCTCATCTCTTTCCCTCTCATAGACCATCATCATCAAAGATTAAAAATAAAAAAAAACGTCAGTTGTCTGAGGCCGCTGGGCAGTTGTTGGTTCTCATTTCCATTCATTTGTTTATGAGATCTGTTATGGAAATGACAGGGATTTTGTTGGATTCCCCGCATGAAACACACACACACACACACACACACACACACACACACACACACACACACACACACACACACACACACACACACACACACACACACACACACACACACACACACACACACACACACACACACACACACACACACACACACACACACACACACACACACACCCCCACACACCACACACACACACACACACACACACACGCACACCTGCACAGAAACACACACATTCACTGACTCTGAAACAAGCAATAATTACACAGGTGATCCTGACAAACACAGCAATGCACACACAGAGGGAAAGGGTAACTGTAGGGATGTGAACAACGGTCATCCAGGGTGGTGAAAGATCCGTTCTATCTTCCTGTAGAGTATGCAAACAACATGGCAACAAGAGCTCCACTGGCTTATTCACAACAATGCAAGGAACTAATCTCAAAATCTTTGCACTTGATATTTTTAGTTGTTTTATTTGAACAGGGACAAGAATCTACAAAGAACATTAACCTTAAACAAAACAAGGATTGTACCAGGTTTTAGCAAATTGCTAGTTTCCACCCGTAGTGCCTGGGCAGGTAAATAAAAACACACTGCATTGTAACATATGGTAAAATACTCACAACACTCCACACAGTAAGAAAATGTAAGAAGTGCAATACTGTGGCAGTCAATAAGACTATACAAACACACATTTTCTTTGCTTAGTTTTTATCCTTTTAGCTAGTTTTCTCTCAATAAAGTTGTTTATTTTGTTTTGTTGTAAAGCGACTTTGAGTACCAAGAAAAGCGCTGTATGAATTTGATGTATTATTATTATCTCCATATTTCAAATCTTTATGTTTTTTACCCCATAAATGAATGCCATACTTCGTCATACGACTGTGTCACACAAAAGTTGAAAATAGAAGATCTACAAGCTCACAACGCTTCACAGTTGCAATGTGTTTGGGCTTGTAGATCTATACTATCTTTTCTATTCTTGCTATGTTTTTAAAGTGAAAGTGCTTAAGTGTATGTGGGGGTTTTATAAATACTGAACCAATGTATGTTTGGGGTTGAATTTGTTTACAGAGAACTGTGTGTTCCATTCATGTTAGTCTTTTCTCATTCTGCTTATTCTGAAGCAGAGGATAAATCATTTTCATAAAACCCTACAGTATACACACCCATACCGTATAGACATAACATCTAATTCTCACAGGTTAAAGACGGCCAACAGCTCGTGAAAATATGCCAGTTATAACAGCCTACGCCATAGTGATTTATGTGCTGGCATGTGGGATATGGCAAGGGTGTTGCCTTGGTATGCATTGATGTGTGTGTGTGTGTGTGTGTGTGTGTGTGTGTGTGTGTGGTGTGATGTGTGTGTGTGTGTGTGATGTGTGTGTGTGTGGTGTGTGTGTGTGTGTGTGTGTGTGTGTGTGTGTGTGTGTGTGTGTCGTGTGTGTGTGTGTGTGTGTGTGTGTGTATGTGTGTGTGTGTGTGTGTGTGTGTGTGTGTGTATGTGTGTGTGTGTGTGTGTGTGTGTGTTTGTGTGTGTGTGTGTGTGTGTGTGTGTGTGTGTGGGTGTGTGCACACTGCGGGTCTCAATGTAGTAGTATATGGTTCACCTCCTCACACCCACGTTTCCTCTGCTTGTACGCTAGAGACCTCACCACCGAGTCGTCCACGCGTCACAGAAGCCACGTGCACGTGTGTGTGCGCACGAGAAAGAGAATACTACTAGCATCTGTTTGGTCATTGTAGTGGTACACACTGACCCCATTGTTGAGGTGTGCCTATGTGTGTTTATGCTTGTGTGTGTGTGTGTCTTTGTGTGTATTGTGTTCTGTCATCATTGTGGCGTGCTGCGTCCTCACCACTTCGGTTTTCCTCGCTACTACAGACTGGCTGTAGTAGGTGGATGATGACAGTGTAATTTCTCGGACTACGTCTAGGCCTCGCATGCTCTACGTCAGCAGTCGGTGACAGCACGTCACATCTCTGAACGCATGACGTTTTTTGGACCATTGGAAAAGGAAGAACCGGGAAATAGGGATGAAGAGAGAGAGGCAGTTTTTTTTGATTGATTTTTCTGTGTCGGCTGTCTTGTGTTCACATTGTGCATATGAGTCTATTATGAGTCTGTGGGAGTACCGTTTTTATATGACAGGATAAAGAGTCATAAAACATTTGAACCACTTAGACCCTACATGCTCTGTTGATCGGGGTCCCCCAGTGGGTCTATATACTAGGCCCCCTCTTTTTTCCCTCTATACATATCTTTGCCAAAAATAGCCTATCTATAAGCTCACTGAGACACGTTGTGATCATCTGTTTTTGGCGAATGTTCCCGCCAGATGAGGGTGCAGATGCTAGGGTTCAAGTGGTTAATACATTGAAACCTTAAACCACTTAAATCATATGCTTCATTGTACTTAAAATAGCTAAAATAACAGATCTACAATAGCTTGTAGATTTGCTATTTTCTCTGAATGTTTGCCTATTTTCGTACAGAGAGCGCAACTTCTTCAGACACCCTTTTCGTTTAGGGGAGGTCCCTTAGCCTTTGACCCTCCAGGGCCTCGCTACAAGGCAGTAGTCTCGTAACCCTGATGGGTCTTGAGGGAACTCGAAGAATAATGAATGATGATGATGACATGCCCAGAATAGGGATGCAAGGGTTCAGTTGGTTGAAGTTATAGCTTGTCAATTTCTGTCATAACATAAAGCTCAGCTGTACATACATTTGTTTGGTGCTGTGTCTGCCATTATTGTTAATTACGCTCTCTGCTGTTTCAATGCTATATCCTGGATGGTCATTTTGAATTGACCCAGAAAAGTCAAGAACATTCAAAAATATGAAAGACAGGCAAAAGGCAGGGACTCTGCAGTCACCGACACAGACATAGGCAACCAATGGGCTATAAATAATAATGATTGCATAGGATAATTAGTATAGGTTAATGTACAATATTTTCTCTGGAATGTACCCTTTCATATTACACAGTGGGGAGTGATAGGAAAGAATGGATGACATGCACATATTGTGAATTGGTTTCCTACCAGCTCAATATCACTGGAAAACTACTATGTTTAAAGGTGTAGTCAGATTGTTTAATGTTTATTCTTTTATTGTTTTAAGGAAAAAAGGCCAATGCCTGGAAACAGTGCAGTGCACTCTTA
>NC_137605.1:35338533-35805532 GCF_963280865.1 Gymnoscopelus braueri | reverse complement strand
TATTTTACTATTCTTATTCTTCTCTTGGTCTCTCTCTCTCTCTCTCTCTCTCTCTCTCTCTCTCTCTCTCTCTCTCTCTCTCTCTCTCTCTCTCTCTCTCTCTCTCTCTCTCTCTCTCTCTCTCTCTCTTTCTTTCCCTCTCTTGGTCTCTTGCTTTCTTTCACCCATACTGTTGTGTGTTTACACAGACAAATAAGACAAGTAAGCTTGATCAGTTTAAAAGGTTTGTTATACAAGAAAGTTTTGTGCATGTTTTCAGGCTTTTTGGTAAACCCCATACATCCATTTCAAATACCAAGGCAAGCAATGAAGCCACACAGATCACAACACATCCAGTGTTTTCTTAAAATAATCAATGGACTCGAATAGTTCAATGAACTGTTCCACCTACATACATACAAACCCTGTTTTAGCCTACAGTCCTGTCATACTTCACAATAACTGGAACATAACTACTGTAGCGTCAATCTGCAGACAACTTGGATAGATATCAAATTCATGTCCTCAACCACTCAGAGAAAAAGTGACAGTGACAGGAAACCTCTTGAAATCCAGGGAATAAACAATGTCAGTCTCCTGAATATTCTTTGACAATTTTATTCCAACTTTGAAAAACAAGCAGCCTTTTCTGGAAATATCTCTTCTTCGAAAATCTCTCCCGTCTGAATTTGATATTGTTATCAGGCAGGAATGTTTTAGGGATATTAGGAAGGTCCCTGGCCCGTATTTGTTTGTGCACATTGCAATATTGTGCTGACCAGCTTAGTGGTGACCATTAACATATTTTCCAGATGTCACTAGACTGTAACCAACATCATTAATAAGGAAATACTTTTAAATAATTGTTAAAAACCTTGTTCAGTCAACTGTGGATGGAAAACTTGATCCACTGCAATTTGCTTTTACCGGGGAGTGAGAAGTGTAGAGGATGCAAAGCTTTTTTTACTTAATAACCTATACAAACACTAAAAGGCAAGCGCATGCTCGACTTTTGTTTCCAGACTTTTCATTGGCATTAAACACGATTCAGCTGCATCTTTTAATGGGAAGGCTGCTATGTGACTTTAATTTTCCCCGACAGCTTGTACTGTGGATGTTGGCGTTATTGACTTGACTGACAGAGAGCCGAGGCACCTTGTAAATGCCTGTTTGTCATACTCTTTAGCTATGTCAAAAGGCTCGCCACAAGGGTGCGTCCTTTTGCCCTTACTCTACACTAGTATGCAGTATGTACACTGACTGATGCAGGAGCTCACTCACACACTCACTCTCACGCACACACGCACGCACACGCACGCACACACGCACACGCACACACACACACACACACACACACACACACACACACACACACACACACACACACACACACACACACACACACACACACACACACAGTATTGTGTCATGGCCATATATGGGCTGTGCATCAGATATAGCCAGATATGGGCAGACAGACAGACATGAATAATGTCCACATGAACCAAGGGGGTTGTTAATTGTACTTATGGAATATGCAACGAGTGGAGAAACATTCTATGATCATCGGAGTGAAACAAAAGATGCCTGAATTATGTCTGCAACCAACAAATCTTCCGGTTGTGATTGATTGATTGATTGATTGATTTTTATGGAAGTTGTTATTAACAAAACGTGCATACACATGACCATTTATTTGTACATATCTGTCAAAAAGATAAACCACAAAAAAACTTGAGCTTATTTCCATTGTGGTTCTTTAACGGTAAGCAGCAAGCATTTTGCCTTAAATGAATTTTCTCTTTTGCCATCAAAGCGTCATTCATCTTTCATTCCCTCTGTATAACAAATTTGAAATGCTCCCTTGTTCGTTTCTTTTTCTTTCTTCCTTTCTGTCTTTTTTTTACTTATTGTTTATTATTTTAGTGCCTTGGTGTATTTGATGCTCAAAACTAATTGGCATTGGAATTAATAAAGTTGTTCGCATTTCAATTAACTTTAACAAAACAAAAGCTGGAATTAATTCGGAGAGTTGAATGATACAGTTACAACAATTTGGCTGAATAAATGAGCAAACAATTCAAGGAATTAATCAATAACTACAACACAAGTCTGTTATATTTACTAATTGAAGTTTTATTTTACAGCATTTAGACCCAGCATACATGAACTCTAAAGTAACAACGTTGGAACTAGTTCTAACAGCAAGGTGCAAATATGATGACTGGCTGAACTTCTGAGAAATTGTAGTACATTAAATGCTGAAATGGTTTTAAGCAAATACATGCCTTGTCAGTTGATATTTTAGGACATTTCCTCTTACCTTAGCACATCCTTGCATACGGTAATAGATACAATTATTTTACAGTAAAATCTTCTCTGACAAAAACAGGTGTCATAGATGGAACATGGAACCATATCAAAGGTTAAATCATATTTAAGCAGTACCACTGTGCCGCCTACTCATTCTCACTTCTACCTTGTGAAGATTAAAATAAGGATGTGGTTATAGCATGCACTCTACTGCATGGACTGTCATGCATAGACAAGGCATAGAAAGGTCTTACTACTGTATATAGGCCTACCATTGATTCCTAGAGGTGGTGTAAAGTTACTAAGTACATGTACTCAAGTACTGTACTTAAGTACAAATTTGAGGTATTTTGACTTTACTGGAGTATCTACTCCACTACATCTCAGAGGCAAATATTGTACTTTTACTCCACAACAATTATTTGAAAACTTTGTAGATTTTGATTATTGTTACAAACCCCTTCACACCTATATACTTCGGCCATTTGAAAATAGCCGATCTACAAGCTCATAACGTGTCGCAAAGCAATGCGTTGTGAGCTTGTAGATCTACTATTTTCAAAGGATTTTAATAAATGTTATACCTTTGAAAACTTGTGAATTGGGACCTTCTGCATAATGAGTACTTTAACTTTTGGTACTTTAAGTACATTTTGATACCAATACTGTTGTACTTTTACTTGAATTCCAGACTTTTACTTGTAACGGAGTATTTCTACATTGCAGTATTAATACTGAAGTAAAATATCTGAGTACTTTTTACACCACTGATTCCTTGTGCCCAATCTCAAGTCACCTTTATTTAGCAAATACCTTTGTTTTATTTTATTTATATAACAATCAATGGATGCACTGCATACTATCTAATTATATTTTTAGTCAGGACTGGTTAGGTTGTCATGGAATTTGTTGTGCACCTTCATGCTCCCCGAAGGATGACCAATACTGAATTTGCAGACCCCACCACGACCTTCCCTCTAATGCCACCCTCAGGTCACTTGAGGTACACAAGATATCTCATTATCTAATGGGCAGATTCATGCACTTTATGTGCTCAGCTTTAGGTGCTCAACAAGACATCTAGCTGTTCATTTAAACCATTAGCCCTCATTCAAGGATGTGTGTGCACAAGCCGTTCATCTTGCACACTAGACAAACTTCACCTACTACACAAGATAATTAGTTGGATAGGACCTCATGAAGGAATAAGCTTGCAGTGAACAGAATATGGGACCTCACATATGGTCAGTGGAATAAGCTCACAGTACACAGACAGACATTCTTGTGGAAGAGGCTCACAGTATACAGACATGAAGACAGAACCGTTTGTGGCCTGTAGCATTTTGCTACTGTGAACTGCGCTGTCATTTGTCTACTTTTGTCATACTACACTTAGAAACTAGAAAGCTCTGTTTCATGGAAGAAGTTGTTTTTCCACTCATACGCTCGTCACTGAATATGTGACTCATTGCTCAGGCTTATGTCACACGAGAGTACCGATATTGCTCGTCATGGTATGCTTGATACAGATCCGCTTGCGTTGGTGTTTTGAATAGTATTGTCTTACTGTATTGTATCAGTTTCAGAATGATGGATGATCTGGTCTTACTGTATATGTCTTGTGTCTACTTGGCAAGTTGAAACCACAAGATCCTGATTTTTGTATAATCAACTATTGTGGTGCATATGAATGTAGTTGAAAACGAAAAAATTGGCCATATAATTGAAGAGAAGAGAAAAATAAATAAGATGAGCTTCTGTGAGCTGCTGTTCTGAAATGGAATTCTCTCATTGTTATAATAAACCAAAACATATCGGTCACAACACAAGTATATTCATTGTAATTCTGAAGAACCTATTTCCTTTTGATTTCACGCTGATTTCATTTTCATTTGTAGTTATAAAATCATTACGTCATTCTCTTCCAGGTACGCCAGAGAGTGACACGGTGTGTGAACGTTGTCAGCCTGGTCATTTCTCCAGTGGTGGGTCCTCAACGGAGCCATGCTTGCCCCATAGGAACTGTACGTCTTTGGGCCTAAAGACCCTGAAACAGGGCACCGCTACAACGGACAGTCATTGTGCCAGTCAGGGCAAAGTCTCAGAGTGCTCTCATTACTACACACCGTGCCGCAATGGTAAGACAACAGTGGATTGGCTGTATCACATACATACATATTCCACAAGCAGTTGCAGACACTTTTACTCCTTATATTGTCAATATTGCCATGCTCCTCCACCTCAAGAGAATTGTTTTGTAGCACTGTATTGTAGTGTTAATGCAGGATACATTCAGCATGGATAGATTCCTACCAATGGCCACGGTACTGTACTGTAATATACAGACCATAGACAGCACCGCGTAGAAATGTAGTATTCAGTGCATGCATTGCATTATGTGCAAGTGTGAGTAACTGCATGCTTGCACACACACACACACACACACACACACACACACACACACACACACACACACACACACACCACACACACACACACACACACACACACACACACACACACACACACACACACACACACACACACACACACACACACACACACACACACACACACACACACACACACAGCCGTGTGCTCAGCCAAAGCTCAACTGTCAACAACTTAGAAACAAAAAAGTATTGGAGTATTTCAGACATGTGGCCATTTTTCTGTCACCAAAGACAGGGAATTTCCTCGGTTACATTCTTGTTCAGATTCCGTTCTTTCTCAGATTCTTTCATGTCTGCAAAGGAAAATGAGAGTGAGGTAGAGAGAATGAGAGGGAGAAGAGTTAACAGGGTTGAATCGGATGTCTGTGGTACAACTGTCATAATGGCCCATGATGAATCAATTACATTCTAACTGACATCCTTAAACAACAATTAGACAGAGGAAACTGAGTCAAACTGCACTGAGACACGAGACAAGCAGCTTAGCCTTTGTTACTCAGAATAATTAGGCAGATGCTGACAATCAATTTAAGAGGGAAAGCCTCAAATATGGTCCTGAATTCTTGTAGCCTTACAAATTGGGGTCACTATAGCACTGTAGACACACACAGATACAGACCACACACACAATATGGCATGCGCGCGCGCGCGCACACACACACACACACACACACACACACACACACACACACACACACACACACACACACACACACACACACACACACACACACACACACACACACACACACACACACACACACACACACACACACACACACACCTGAACAGAATAACAACAGAATAGGCCTTATGCCTCAGGGTGGGTGATGTTTTCTAACCTTCATTCATAAATTCTCTTCCAGTGGGTCTACACAACCACAGTCTGCGACACATTCTGGGACTGTTTAACAGACAGTTTTTTTTTCACAGTTTCAAACAAAACTGTCAAATTGAAAGCAGTCGGGGATCCCGAGTGAGAGCGTGATTTGGCGAAACCACTGGGATGACAACGTTAATTATAAACAAAGCCACACTTGGATTATACTGACATCAGAGAAATAGCGTCATATTCTTTTCACACTAGAATTGCAGTTGGCACTGTTACTGCGGCGCGATGGGTTTCAGGAAACATTTGTTCATAATGTATTATGTCTCTGTATGTAGCCACAAAACTACACGTCAATAGCTCTAAGAACACTAACGTATAATGTTCAATATCATGGTTTGAAAAACCAAAACAAAAAAAGTGAGATGACAGGTTGTGGTTGTAAGAGAAGGCTAATTGCATGTTAACAGTATTTCAACATCTTTGACTTGTGTTGACAGTGCCCAGCTTCGACCAACCATTGGTCAGCACTGCAGTTTTATTAATAATTGGCTGACTGAGTTGAGTGTAGCTCAAATGACTTTACAGCCTAGCATGCTTGTCCAGTTCTCGTTCTTGGTGTGGCTGCCGTCTGTTCTAGTACGATGACATTTTGAGAGAATCATAACATCCACATTATTCCCATGGAAATGTAACTGTTTTGTTGACACCCACATCCATGGCTCTGTATAGCTCTGCTCAATAAATATGGTTCAGTTCAGTTCAGTTGAGACCAGGCGGAACCAGAGAGACCACAAAGAGATCTAAATGTGTTTGACTTATCGCCGTGAATCAGTTTTGCTGTCTATAGGGAACACACAGAGAGGAAGTCCTTTATGTACTGTCTATGGCCTATAGTTACAAAAGGCACACACACACACACACACACACACACACACACACACACACACACACACACACACACACACACACACACACACACACACACACACACACACACACACACACGAATCAATTGCAGATGGGGCTCCATAGAGATAGAACCATGTAATCAGTGCTGTTCTAAACACCACCTGTGCTCCACCAAATGTACTCCAGTCATATTACCAGAAAACTGGTTCGGATAAACAGCTGTGAGTAATCCTTCAACACCCCCCACCCTCTTATTCCGTTCTCCAAAACGAGAGGTGTGAGCCAAGATCAAGATCTGGGACACAACATCATGAATATTATTTAGCTGAGATTAATTCACCTTATTATTTTATTAATACAATTTTATAATTTTTCTTTCTTTCTTTCTTTCTTTTACAATTGTTTCCCTCTGATAACTGACTTTATTCAGTATTAGAGGGTGAGATGTACAATAGGAACTTCAGTTTCCAGAACAGGTTATTTAACTTTTTTTCATTTGCCACTTTGCACACTCACATGTTGGTCCTGCAAATAGTCATGTGTGAAAAAGGCAGCCAATAACCCGATAGACAAAACCATGCCCACCATCCTCTAGCCTGTACCGGAAGTCCTAGATTTTCTCATCTTTACCATCATCTTTATCTTTATGTTTAAAACGTGTGTATGTCTCCCTCTCTGTCTCCCTTCCTCCTCATCCCAGATGTGACCTTATGCGAGGAGGCTGTCTTCCAGTCTCTAGCCTCTCTGCACCTGTCTTCGGTGCCCCTGGAGAGACTGTTGGAGAGTCTTCCAGGGCGTCGGGTGGAGCTTAAGAACCTGGAGAGGTTGAAGAAGGCCTGTACTCCCCAGCAACAGGTCCTCCAGCTGCTCCGGCTGTGGAGAGAACAGAACAAAGACCAAGACAAGCTGTACGATATTATCCGAGGTCAGGAGGGCTGCAGGGGAGAGAATCATTCATCTGGTTGTGTACACTGTTTTTACACAACCATTTACTCATGTATGTGTTGTGTTGTGCCATCCCTTCCAGGTGTGAATCACTGCGAGAGGAAGGTCTCCCGTTGTGCTGGCCTGAAAAACCTGACCCTGGACGACCTCCTGAAGCTCACTGATAGCTTGCCGGGGATCAGAGTTCGCCAGGAGGATGTTCGGTCCATGGTCTCCTCCTGTAGGCCCCAGCAGCACATCCTGCAGGTCCTCCATCTGTGGAAGACGCTGAACTATGACCTGGACTTAGTCAAAGGTCTATCTCACAGTCTGAGGGTTCTGCGAAGCCAGGAGGCGCCGCGCTCTCTGCTAAAAGCCCTGAAGAAGATCAGCCGTGTCATAGGAACCACCTCGGCGCGCAAGATGTATGAGACAAAGTTTGTTAGCATGCTACAGGACGACTCGTGTTTTAAGGCTCATAAGCCCCACAATGAATAGGGCTCAGAAGACATAGAGGTTCAGATAAGCACAACGCGCGCGCGCACACACACACACACACACACACACACACACACACACACACACACACACACACACACACACACACACACACACACACACACACGTTCATCTTTTGATTAATTTAAATATCAGATGCCATCAAACTATGACACTGATTGGCAGGGGGTCAAATTAAACAAGAGCTGGTGGAATGTGAGTTCTTGTTTCACTCTTACATTTTCCACTCATACCCTTGAGATAACCATGGTATACATTGAAATACATGGAGTTTGCTGTAGCAGAAGAGATCTGATGTGACCCCTTTTCATATCCACGCCATTCCACATCATGCTTATAGAGACCAATAATTGACCATAATCACACGGTGACCCAAGTATCACATAAGAGCAAAATGTCTGCTGTGTGAATATGGTCAGTATGAGAGAGATGTGTTTTGAGGAGTGAATCTAAGGAGTCCTACAGTAAAATGTAATTACACAGCCAGATCCTGGCACGCAAAAACTAAAACTAAAATTTCAACAAAAACTAAAAAAAAAAAAGAAACGAAAAAGGTTTCATGGGAACTGTTTGACCAGAGTCTGTGAAAAATGAAAACTATTTAAAATGTACATAGTACACTATTTTATGGGCAACCGGCATGCAGATGTTGTGTTGTTGGTTTCTCACTGTTTGAGAAGAAGGATTTGGTTTCATAATGAAATATTTTTCTATTGTTTTCCTTTGTTTGTTTGTTGGTTTGATTGTTTGTTCTGGACTGCTGACATGTAAAGCTCATCAGATATTTTTTTGTTATGTCAGCTTTTATGAATGTACAAAGGAGTGCAATTGTTTTCTATTTAAAAAAAAGTTTTACTTACTGAATATGCAAAAGCTTGTTTTATTATTTTATCAAAAACTGGATTCAGAATGCTGCATTTAATTTGTTTTATATTTGGTTTTTTATCACTTTTATATTATTCAATGTATGGGTCTTTATTGTATATATGCTTGAGTGTTCCTTTTTTAAGCTCTTGTAATATGTGAATATTAATGTCAAATGATTTGATTAAAATCAGTTTGTTAAATACATATTGTTTCCACTTAAATAATCAATAGGCAACTCTAGGGGGAGACAAAATAGATTACCACATATTTGGATTCTGAAATATCCATTATGCACTGAGCATTTGCAATGTCAGTTGAATTTGAATAAGAATATCATGCACTGGTAACAGTTCTCAGCTATAATATATAAAGGAGAATTCTTATCTGAAACTATCGCATAGCATACTATCGTAGGTTGAGGGAACATTTTTGACAGTCAGTTTCTGGTAAGAATTACATGTTGTATATGCTTTTCATTGATGAGGTTAATGTGGGTAGGGAGAAATGACTGTTCAGAAAATGTTCTTTCAACAATCTCAGATGAAATCATTTGGATATGAAAATGAAAAACCTTTAAGTTCGTTACAATTTCCCTGTTAAATTGCATGTTGTAATTATTCATTAAATAAATATTTTTTATAAATATTAAAACCCAGTCTATATTGTACTGAAATGGGACCTCTGTTATCGCATTGAGTTGGGGGTTCATCTGCAAACACAATCAATTGAGCCGAGGTTAATAGGAGATGTCATAAAGTTACTTCACAGTGATTAAGAAGCTGTAATTGTTGTAGGTGAAGCATGGTGGTGGCAGCATCATGTTTGGGGTGGCTTTTCTTAAGCCGGAACTGGGGCTTTAGTCAAGGTGGAGGGAATTATGAATAGCACCAAATACCAGTCAAGTTTGCTGTCAAACCTTCAGGTGTCTGTTAAAAAGTTGATGAAGAGGAATTTAACCTTGAGCATGAAAATGACCTAAAGTATACATCCAAATAATGAACAATTGAAATGTGTTGAAAATCTGCGGGGTGATCTGAAGAAGAAGAGCTGTGCACAGGAGATGGACTCGCTCTTCCTCAGACTGGTCTGAGGAAGAGCTTGTATGCACAAAACATCACCTTGATGGTAGTGCATGCAATCAGTTGTAGAACATTATCCAGTGTGCAGACTTTATTTCTCTTTTGTAAGACTATGCCTCTGACCTCAGCACCAGAAACCTCCGATTTTATTGCTTCAATGTGTGCGCTTTGTTTATTTTGGCCAGATATCCTAAGTCAAAATTGGTTGGACCTTTACAAAGCTATTCATGATATATTATACCCCCTACTGTAACTTCAGGGGGATTTGTAAGGGGAGTAGTGGCAGTGGCTAGCTGAAATTAAGCAGACGGGACAGGAGTGCTCAGGGGAACTTAACCAGGCAACACAAAGCCTGGAAAAGCCGAGGATCAAACCGAGGACCCCGACCATCTGATTCCCAGACGGCCTGAGCTATACTGCCACAACCACCAAACCTTCTCTACAGGTGAAGACAGGCATAACATCAGCATGGTAAGTATTCTGCATAATTTTCTGTCCACAGGCAGCGTTGAAAGCGCAGGGGGAATGATGCACACTAGCAATTGCACACTGCTTCCCATCACCTAGATTCATCAATAAGTGGTGGGATGTAATTATAAAGCCTAGCATAATTATTTTAACCTAACGTGTTCAAACTTTTAAAGGAGTAGTTCACCCCAAAAATTCCTAAACCAATAATTCGATGACCGGGTCATCGGACAGTAGGAGACTCAATAGGAGACACAATTGACTCTGCCGGTCATCAAATAATTGGCTCAAGAATGCAACAAAAACAAATACATTTCCATGAATTCAAGTCTTCATGGGGTGTGTTATTGATAGAAAATACGATTTTTTTTGGGGGGGGTGAACCACTCCTTTAATTATCTCTTCCAGTTTAGTTTTGTAGGTCGATAAAGGCCCCATTCTATTCTATTTCATGACCTCACTAGCTGTTTAAGTACTGTTTACTGCTTGTTACAAATAAAGGCACAAGTTAGGTCTACATAGATTGATGGCTAACTACCGTATGTTTTTTTGTTTTCAAATATCTAATTATCTGTTATCTATTTACCTTTCCCACTAATACCTTTAGGCAACAGTGGGATACTTGGAGTTTGATCAGATGTGATCCCTTTTTATATCCACTTCATTCCACATCCTACTTATAGAAATATGTCCTAGCAATTGCCAAACCAGTTGTTTCGGGGAGCATTTGTTTTGGTTCACTCAATGTCCTACGTATGTGCAAGGTTTTACAACAAATGCATGTTTTTTTTTTTTTAAACCACTAGAAGGCAGGCGCGCCAACAGTGAGGCCTTGAGCCTCATGAGGCGTCCTACCGGGCCAGAAGGCAAGCGAGTGCCCGTGCTCAGTGGTCAACGGTCAACGGTCAACGGTCTTGTGTCGATGAGCAAACCGTTCATGTTGGCAAGCTATCGTGGACGGAATATGAACATGAACCAAAACAAGCACTCCCTCCCTTCATGTGTCTCATCCGATCCAATCACAGCAATGAATGCATGTATTATTATTATTTATTTTTTACCTATTTTCCAACATTGTATATGAAGGTACTGACATGTTCCAGTGGATGTCTGTAGTAAAAATGGGGAGGCAAATTTATATTTCGCTCTGAAAGAATTGCTTAAATCGCTTTCTTTTGACAACCTGTGCAGAATTTAACATGGAAGTGGCCAAACCTAAACCCTAACCCTAAAAGGGGAGCCTCCCTAATGTACTGTACATTTTATTTGGGATATTGACACAGCAACTAACACTACCAGACATTTTTCCCTTATAATAATTCGTTTTGAGTATCAATATAGTATTAGGTATCAACACAATCCTATTTATACCCATCCTAACAAAAGTAATCTAATTTACACACAGCTGGGTAGTCCAACAAAAAAATAAACGCAAAAACTCTAAAAGAAATAAACAAAAAAAGTTTCATGCTCAAAATGTGCAAAGTACACTGTTCTGTGCAAAGGGCATGGGTCTTTGCTTTCTCGCTGCTTGAGAGGAAGGATTTGGTTTCATAAAGAAATATTCAATTGTTTTAGTTTGTTTATTGATTTGATTGTTTGTTCTGGACTGCTGACAAGTAAATCTCAGTAGATTTGTTTATGTAAGCTTTTATAAATAATACAAAGTAGTGCAATTGTTTTCTGTAAAAAAAAAGAAAGGTTTAATATGCAAAAGCTTGTTTTATTATTTTATCAAAAACTGATTCTGAATGATGCAAGTTCATTAAATGATATCTGTTTTATATTTGCTTTGATCACTTTATTATTAAATGTATGGGTCTTAAGTGTTCCTTTTTTAAGCTCTTGTACTATGTGAACATTAATGTCAAAATCAACTTGTTAAATACATATATACTTCCGCTTGAATAATCAAAAGGCAACTCTAGTGAGGGAGACAAAATAGATTACCACATAATTGGATTCTGAAATATTCATAAAACTATACATTTGCCATCAACCTGTTCAATTTGAACATCATGCATTGGTAACAGCACTCAGCTATAATCTATGTAAGGAGAAATGTTAACTGAAACTGTTGCATACTATCGTAGGTCATGTTTGTCTGAGGTTGAGGGAAACTTTTTGGCAACTTTTTGGTCAGGTTCCGGTAAGAATTAAATGCATGCTGTTTTTATTTGATGAAATATCTTTCAACCATCTCAGATAAAACTATTCAAAAAAGTAATAATCTTCATCTTGAAAATGAATAACCTTAAAGTTTGTTTCAAGTTCCCTGTACATTGCATGTTGTAATCATTCAAATAATATAATTTAATATTAAAACCCAGTCTATATTGTACTGCATACAATATAGACTTGTCTCATTGATTTGGGGTAGTTAATCTGCAACTACAATCAGTGGAGCTGAGGCTAATAGGAGATGCCATCAAGCACCAGATTTCAGAGCATGTTACTTCACAATGATTAAGCTGAAATTGTTGTATTGCTTTCTACATGGAATTTCCTCTATAGTATTTTATATAGCTCCATATGTTGGTCCACCATAGTTCTTCATCAGGGCGTGCAGATTGGCCTCATCCCTGCGCTGATTTGCTAGCTGAATCATGACCTTGGATCCCACGGGTCCAGCCACCTCCCACGAGTCCAGTCACCTGCGGAATGCACATCCTCCCTACAAAGTGTAATCCTCCTCTCTCTCACAGTGTCGGCCCGGAATGGGAGTGAATTTTGTCTACTGGGAGATAACACACAGAGTTCCGCTATGCGAATAGATTACATTTATCACAATAACTGTACTTCTAAGAATATAATACTAACAGGGCTATAATGATTTCATAGGGTAATAATGTATTTTCTTTGGGTGTATATATGAACAACAATGAAACAATAGTAGTGAAGACACACACATATGCTCTTAATAACTAAAGCTTAAAAGGATATAAGTTGCAAACAGTTCCTGACGCCAAATCAAATGGGTTCAGATCTGAGCCAGGTCTCCTGCAGGAGGCGCGTCTCAAGCCTGTCTTGGACAGGAGTCTCCGGGCATAAAAACAGATGATGATGACCAGAGACCGTCAACACCTGTCTCCTCTTCACTGTGTAGGTAGAGATTGTAATTAATATATGAATTATTATTACATCCCAGATTAAGGTCTTGACTCCTGTTTCTGGCCTTGGTAGAATTGATTGATTTTGATTGAGTGAATACTTTATTAACAGTTTGTAAACAGTACGGTGGTATGATTTTACAATTATTGTTAAAAGAATAATATAAAAAGCCCTAGGGGCTTGTTTCCATTGTGGTCCTGGAAAAAACATATAATCAGCTAACTGCCCCGGATCACTGTTATGTGTGCTGGTGTGGATTTGTCCTCATACAGTGGATATAAGAAGTCTACACATCGAAAAAGTGCTCAGCAGAGAAGAATTGGCACAGCAGTGACATCACCAAGTACAGGATGTCCCTCCAAAATTGATGAAAAGACACAGAGGGAAATGGTCAGGGAGGTTGTCAAGAGGCCTCCAGCAACATTAAGCTGCAGGAATTTCTGGCAAATACTGGTTGCTCCGTTAATGTGACAACAATGTCTCATATTCTTCATCTGTCTGGGCTATGGAGTATTATATTCTGAAATTATTTATCTTCTTTTTAGATCACAAACACCTGCCATTTTAACAAGGGTGTACCACTTTTTATGTCCACTGTAATTCAAAGGAGTCACTCACTGCAATACTTCCTACATATTGATAAGTCAACTGATAAGTTCGAACGAAATTTTCGACAGCCTAATTGGAAATTATTTGACCTTTACAAAGCTATTCATGACACGTGTATACTGTATATTATAGCCCATGCAGCAGAAATGTCTTCGCCCACACACTCACAGTACATCCTCCTATATACGGTATATATATACCTACATCCTCCTTTTTAACACAGGTATAAAAAAGGACCTGATCACAACTTCAAACCATCTTCCATACAGGTGAAGTCAGACACAACATCAGCATGGTAAGTATTCTGCATATTATCTCAGTAGATTATATATCAAAATGCAGATATAATTGCCATATTTATTTGGTAAAAAATAAATACATAGTTGTAGTTATTTCAACAGGTGAATAGTTCTGAGTTCTGCAAAACCTGTGCAACATTATGCCTAAACTAAAACACACACAAATACACACACGCACACGCACACACACACACACACACACACACACACACACACACACACACACACACACACACACACACACACACACACACACACACACACACACACACACGATTGATTCAATCCCCTTATCTTAATGAATATTCAAATAAATGTGAGTGTGTGTGTGTGTGTGAGTGCGTGCGTGCGTGCGTGCGTGCGTGTGTGTGTGTGCGTGCGTGCGTGCGTGCCTGCCTGCGTGTGTGTGTGGGTGTGTGTGTGGGTGTGTGTGTGTAGTGTACTCTAGTCTCTATTTCTGTACAAACTTTCTCTCTCTGTTATTGATTATTTCCTTCCACACATAATAGCTTCTCTTAACGGCACTGTTCCTGCTCTTGGGTCATCATACCTGCCTAGTAGCCTCAATGGAGACCCCAACCTACCAACATCGTGACCCGGGGTCAGGAGAACTCCTCAACTGCTCCCAGTGTCGACCTGGCACGCACATGACCGCGCACTGCACCACGACCGTGGAGACTGAGTGCGTCCCATGTGCGGATAACCATTACACTGAGCTCTGGAACTACATGCCCCGCTGTCTCTACTGTAACAGATTCTGTGGAGGTCATCGAGAGGTGGAACGTGAGTGCTCACCCGTCAACAACCGGGTGTGTCGCTGCAAGGAGGGCTATTACCTTGACCACGACTTCTGTCAGCAGCACTCAGAGTGCGGCCTGGGAGATGGCGTTAAAACCAAAGGTATAGCCGTATATATATATATGTGTGTGTGAATGATGTGAATGTCAGTGGTGGAAGAAGTACTCACATTTTGTGCTTAAGTAAAAGTACCCAATACCACAATGTAGAAATACTCTGTTACAAATAAAAGTCCAGTATTAAAAATTTGCTTTTGTACAAAAGTATTAGCATTAAAATATACTTAAGTACTGAAAGTAAATGTATTCATTTTGCAAAATGTCTCTTTCCCCAAGTTTCCAAATGTATAAAAATGCTTTGAAAATAGCAGATCTACAAGCTCACAACACGTTGTGAGCTTGTAGATCTGCTATTTTCAAATAGCTTAAGTGGGTAATGCATGTTTGTAATAATAATCAAAATCTACAAAGTAACAAGTTTTCAAATAATTGTAGTGGAGTGAAAAGTATAATATTTTCCTTTGAGATGTAGTGGAGTAGAAGTAAAAGTACTGAAAATTGGAAATACTCCAGTAAAGTAAAAAATACCTCGAGTATTTACCTTGAGTAAATGTCCTGAGTTACTTTACACCACTGCCTACATGTGTGACCTGTACAATCTAAATTTTAGAATGTATATTTAGAATCTAAATTGATCAATTGGAGAAATGTATTTTCAGTGATGGAAAGTAACTAAGTACATGTACAAGTGCAACCCATTGTTGTTGTGAGCTTAATTGTAGTGCTATTTTAAAGATATTTTTTATACATTTTAGACATTTGAAAACTTGTGAAATGGAACATTCTGCATAATGAGTACTCTCTACTTTTGGTACGTAATTGTTTTCTAGCAATACTTTTGTACTTTTACTCAAGTACATTTTTAATTCCGGACTTTTACTTGTAACAGAGTAGCTGTTTACACTGCAATATTGATACTTTTACTTAAGTAAAACAATTGGGTATTTTTTCCACCACTGCTAAATTGATCAATGATGAAAAATATTTTACAGTACCTTGCTGAATTCAAAATTAAGCATGGCAAATTGTCTACTTACGCATGGCTTTAGTAAAAAATAAACAAAACTATTTCACTACTCACCGAAACAAAGGCTGTTTTGTGTCGTTGAAAGACTATTTCCGTGGCGGTAAACGTCTCAGGATCCCACCTTCTCTGTATAATACACTTTTTGGGCAGAAAATAAAATATGTCCGCCAGACGGAAATTATTTGATTTACTCCACTGCGCCCTCTACAGATCTGGTCAATGGTAATTTATATTGACCAGATCTGTAGAGGGCGCAGTAGAGTCCATAAAATATATATTAATGTCTACATAAAGACAAGAACTGTGTTTCTTCTCACAGGTACAGCAACAACAGACACTGATGCAAAAAATGTAAATACATAAAGACCAGAAGTATGTTTCTCCTCACAGGTTCAGCAACAACAGACACTGCGTGTGAAATGTGCGTCGACGGCTACTTCTCAGACTCGTCTTCTGCCATAGAGTCTTGCGTAAAACATAAGGAATGCGCCCCCAGTGGCCAAACCGTTCTCCTCCGAGGTTCCAATTTACATGATACAGTGTGTGGCTCCTGCAAGGATCATAGAGATGGAGGTGGGTATTGACCTTGATCCCCCCCCCCCCCCCTACACACTTACAAAATTAAAAACACAATATTGTGTAATCAGAACAGTTCATTGACTTTGACACTACACTCTACGCCACTCTAATCCAAAAAGGTATTTTTTTTGTTTATTTGGATATACATGAACAATTCTACATAATGTTAATGTAACTGTTGAAGCTAATAGTAATCTTACCTCGATGTAGCACTCCATGCTCAGGTGGACAGGTGCTGTGTTTGATGCAGAACTCCACCACTAGATGGAAACCTGGAGCACACTCCCAGAGCTGGTCATGTGTGCTGTTACACTGCTGCTTTACCAGCTGTCTCTCCTTGCACACCTAAACACACAATAACTGTAGTGGAGTAAAAGTACAATATTCACCTCTGAGATGTAGTTGAGTAGAAGTAAAAGCACTGAAAATTGGAAATATTCCAGTAAAGTAAAAAATACCTCAGAATTGTACTTAAGTACAGTACAGAGTAAATGTACTTAGTTACTTTACACCACTGGTCTGACCACCTCTGCTTGAAAAAAAGAGCAACCCACCATTCAGTAGCCCAGGCTTACTTATTTTTGCTTGATCCTTTCCTCTCCAGGTAGGGTGAAGATGCTCAGGACATTCCTCCCAGCATTCTTTGCTCTCCACAGGATGCGTGTGGTGAAGATGAAGGCGTTTATCTCCAGGTATGAACCAGTACATATAACTTTTAAAATCTCTGACATTCAATTTTTAAGTCACAATTTTAAATAGGCAATCTGTGATGTTCTTTAAAGCACGCACTGCCTGCATTTCACATTGCTGTCCATCACGGTCATTGTGTGTAGACATCTAATAATTAATTGCTCTGTTAATCTTCCTTCCACTAATATTTTCTTCACCATTAAGCTACTTTCCCCTCCCCTGCTATCTCCTGCTCTAACCTTCTTTACATGCTTGTATCATCATATTACATGTCTGTCTGCTTCCTTCCCTTCCCCCTTGCTTGATCTACTTTGTTATCCCATCTCATCTTCTCTCGTCTCCATGGCCTCCCTTATTCTCCTTGATCACCACGCCTCGGTTCCTCTCCATTCATAAATACACTTAAACAGATGTACACACTATATTTGTAAACTTTCTCCTACCCTCCAACAGGTATGCACAGCTGGCTGGGGAGGAGAATGTGTCTCTGCCCAGTGAACGTGGTCCTCTGCTGACTCATATCAGAGCGCGGTTGACTCAGGCACCAGAGGAACAGCTGAAGAGAATCCCTGAGATGCTGAGGACTTCAAAGCTCAACTCACTGGCAGACAGACTAGAAAAAAGACTCAGGGAGATTGAGCAAAATGCCCCGCATTGTGACTAATTGGGATTACAGTACAGTACACACCTCTTGAGCCAATACACAGGATCATCTTGTTGCCAGGATTTTTTTGAATAGATTTTCTACCATCATTGACATTTTGAACCATCTAGCAAATGTAATTTCAAACATAAAACCACTACCTCACTGCTTTTAAGGGTCCATGAGTACCCCATTTGAAACAAGCCAGTGCGGCTTTTCTGGGCTTTTCAATCCTATTTACTTGACCTTGTATTGTGAACTGTACTTCCATGTCCTTTTTTCTCTGCAAACTTCTAAATAAAGTATTCAATCAATCAATCAATCGATCGCTACATGGACAGGTTTTGGGGAAATTGTGAAAGCTTATTTCTTTGAGCAGGGATATAGGCATTAAAGATTATGAACACACAAACATGATGGATGTCATTATGAGATTTGATAGAACAGTCATTTAATTTAATGAGTTGTGCAAACCTGTGTTGCATGAGGGTGAATTCACATTTACTGTAGGTGAAGAAGGAAAAGGGGTGTTAATCACAATAATGACAATGAATAAATCAAATTGAGTGTAAGTGTGGCTCAACAAACCATGTTATGGCTTGTTGAGCCAAAACGGAAATGTATCAAAATGAACAATGCCACAGTTTTCATGTAATAAAGAAAAACTAAAATATTAAGTTTTTGTCTCACTGTGAGGCATAATTGGAATAATCCAATGATGAGACAGGTGACTGGTACTGGGCTATTCCATTGTTGATACAGCTGAGAGTGCAAATAAAGCACTCTCAAAACCAGCAAAACCACCATCAAACAACAAAACCAGCTGGCTCACTCCCAACAAAGTGCTACACTCTTTACAACCACATTGACCCCCAATCTCTGATGTAGTAGAGCTACAATTAACAAAATCAGCTCAATTCAGTACTACGAAAAAATCTAAAACGTCTAATAAGTCTAATAAAATGAGAGAACATAACTTTTTTTAAACAAGCCTAATGGGAGGACCTTTCATGTGTTCATAATATACATTCATAGTTTATTCATAAGTGTTATGAATAGAAATGGGGAAAATGTAAGGATTTGAAAGAGAACTTGGATCGTAAATGGAAAAATACCAAGCTGCGGACTTGATATGAAATCTATTAAAACACACCTCATAATTATAAATAAGAAATTAAATGATCACAACAATGTCGTCATTATGTTGAGCCTAGTGGAAGAAGGATGGGGGGTGTTTGTATGTCTGGGGTTGACGTCAGCAAGGGCATGCGGTCGCAATGGGTTCCTGACGCCAAATCAAATGGGTTCAGATCTGAGCCAGGTCTCCTGCAGGAGGCGTGTCTCAAGCCTGTCCTGGACAGGAGTCTCTGGGCGTAAAAACAGATGATGATGACCAGAGACCATCAACATCTGTCTCCTCTTCATTGCTAATGTAGAGATTGTTATTAATATATGAATTATTATTACATCCTAGATTAAGGTCTGTTTCTGGCCTTGGTAGAATTGATTGATTGATTGATTGATTGATTGATTGATTGATTGATTGATTGATTGATTGATTGATTGAATACTTTATTAACAGTTTGTAAACAGTACAGTGGTATGATTTTACAATGATTGTTAAAAGGATAACACAATAAGCCCTAGGGGCTCGTTTCCATTGTGGTCCTGGAAAGACCATGTAATCAGCTAACTGTCCAGGATCATTGTTATGTGTGTTGGTGTGGATTTGTCCTCATACAGTGAGGCCTAACCACACCTCTATTAAAACAGTATTGTGATGTAAAATAAAACAAAACCAAGATAAATCATCAACAAGCAGAGAAGAATTGGCACAGCAGTGACATTACCAAGTACAGGATGTCCCTCCAAAATTGATGAAAAGACAGAGGGAAATGGTCAGGGAGGTTGTCAAGAGGCCTCCAGCAACATTAAGCTGCAGGAATTTCTGGCAAATACTGGTTGCTCCCTTAATATGACAACAATCTCCCATATTCTTCATCTGTCTAGGCTATGGAGTATTATGTTCTGAAATGATTTATCTTTGTTCCTTCTTTTTTACATCACAAACACCTGCCAATCAAGGGTGTACAACTTGTTATGTCCACTGCAATCTGGGAACCCATCGCCAACTGAAAATGAAAAACAGCGACCTCTGCTGTTTGTTCTATGTCTAGAATCTGTTCTTGAGAGATTATGTCCACTGTAATTCAAACAAGTCACTCACTGCAATACTTCCTACATATTTTAGCTGATAAGTTTGAACTCATGTTTCGACAGCCTAATTGGAAATTATTTGACCTTTACAAAGCTATTCATGATCCCATGCAGCAGAAATGTCTTCGCCCACACACTCACAGTACATCCTCCTATATACGGTATATATATACCTACATCCTCCTTTTTAACACAGGTATAAAAAAGGACCTGATCACAACTTCAAACCATCTTCCATACAGGTGAAGTCAGACACAACATCAGCATGGTAAGTATTCTGCATATTATCATATATCAAAATGCAGATAAAATATTTATTTGGTTAAAAATAAATACAGTTCAGTCAGATAACTCACGAATAATTTGAACAATATTTATTATGAATGTGAATACAAGTGTGCATATAATAATTTATCTTGGCGTTCAGGCTCTGCAAAAAAAAATTCTCCCTGCTCAACGCAATCATACAGCCATCATTAACCATTAAGAGCAGGGAGATAGATATACCATAACATAACAACCCCCCAAGGGGAACAGAACCAATAGCAGAGCCCACTGGTGGTGCTGGGGTGGTGGTGGGAGAAACCGTTGCATACCAACAGACCAGGGGACAAATGACAGCAGAGAATGAACAGAGACTTGAGGTGAGCTTAAATAACCCATAACTGTTAATGCAGTCCATGATCATAACACCAGAGGCAGCTCCACGGATCATGTTCAACCCAGATTTGGCTCAACTAAGGGTATGAACTCGTTCTCATGCTATTCAACAAAAATGTGGAATGCCCTACCAAAAGGAGTAAAGGAGTGTAAAACCCTACTCACTTTCAAAACTGCCCTAAAGATACACCTTCAGGAGGCTGCAATTCGAAAATGGCCCCTGTCTAAGTCTTAACCTACCCCCCCCTACCCCCCCCCCCTCCTCCCCCCCCTCCTTCATTTTCCTCTTTTGTATATATATACTAGAAGTCAGGGCGCCCTACGGGCGCCCTGCCCCCTAGCCCCCTAGCCAACAAAATCGTGGGATACAAATGAAAACATGGCGAACCCCTTTCACAGAGCCATTGTAAAGACTGGCTCATTTATGGCTCATGTGTCTATTATATAAATTGTAAAGATATATTTAAATATGTATGAATTCATATGTCATAATAGTATGTATATTTGTATTGTAGATATAATGTATATGTTAAATATGTGTTATGTACTGTAATACAGCATATAACATTTTGATATAATAATGTATTATTATATGTAATAATATATAATAATATAATATATAACATCAGTAATATAATATTTATTATAGCATAAGATATAATATACATAATAATACATATTATTGTAATGTCTAATATGATGATATCTAACAGTTTGTTGAAATAATAATTGTAATATATTTATATATAATAAAATATATGGAATATATATAAATAGCCATATAATAGGCATATTCATATGCATCTTATTTATATAGATCCACCGTCTTTCTCGTGTGTAATACTAAATAACATGTATATGTAGAATATATATAAATATCCATTTAATATCCATATGTATATTATTTATATAGATCCACCGTCTCTCTCCCTCTCTCTCTGTTTGTGCTTGAGAACTGGGTGGTACACATGTGCACAAAGGGGGGGGGGGGCAGAGTGCGTGTGAGGTGATGTGTGTGAAGTATGTTGGTGTAAATGTGTTGTGTAAATACATTCTGCAATGTGTGGTGATCAAACTGTACATGCAGGCAACGTCGAGTGTGAAACCGAACATTGCCAGGATGTTACCAGCAACGGAGAAAAGCTGAGTCGGTGACATGTCCAAGGATTCGTCAGTGATGTCACATCATCGACGAATCCTTGGGGTCTTTCTGCCGTGCTACTTCCGTGTCGCATAGTAATGACATCACTGTCGAGTCCTTGGTGTCTTGATCCTAGCCTTGCAACGCGTTGTTTACCATAACGTCACACTACACGCTGTATTTTGATTTTTGCTGGCCAGCGCTAATGAAAGACTAAACTGTATTATCATTTCATGTGAACATTGAAGTGCAACTGGCGGAAGATGTAACTCAGGTGAAGTAATGCGTGACGTTGCAATTATGTAGTGATTTCCTAACATATAAATAGCAGGCACCAGCCAGTCAATGAGTGTTGGTGGGTAGCGCGCCCCCCCCCCCCCCCCCCCCCTATGAACAGAAAGGTTGGGACCCCCCCTGGTCTACATGATGGGGCGATGCGGTGGCCGACTTGGGAGTTGGGACTGACCTGAGTGGAGAGGGGATGCGAAAGAAGTGGAGCTGGTACTGGAGTAACGTGTTGATAAAACAGAAGATTGAATAAGATACGTAATGTATCTTTCAGGACCTTTCCCCCGCACGGAGCAACTCCTACCGTAAGTACTCTACTTAATGCGCAGCAACATTCGATGGGGGGGATCACTATACCGTGGGTTCGCTAGATTAGAGACGATTCACGTTACTCCAGTGAGCTGGTCGTTGTTGAAGAAGTCTGTGTGTGGAGAAGCAACGTCGTCGCTGAGTAGTGTTGGCTCAATGGGAAAGTCTGACGTTATGGGGACTGGGGACCGTGATGCCGTGATGGTCGTTGTAGCAACAGGGGGGTGTGCGACGTGGAGTAGTGTTGCCACGTCCGGGTATTGTAAGCGTTGAAGTTATTAGAAGTGAAGTTGGATTAGCAAGAGGTAGAGGTTAGCCTTTGTTAATAATATATAACATGTAGAATATATTGAAAGGTCCATAGGCATAGGTATGTTATTTATGTAGATCCAGCGTGTCTGTCCCCATCTGTGGTGTTTTTGGCATCAACCTGGTGTCTTGTTGCTGGCCTTTTGTCGTCCGGAGGAAAATTCACGGAGCGGATTGCGTATTACTGTCGCGCAACCTGGCAACGTCTTTGAGGCTCCTAAAAGGTCTCACCTTCCGGTGTGTCGGTAATGTGTGGGGAATTTTTTGTTGGACGGATTTAATTATGGTGTGAGGGGGCAAATGTGTGTTGAGCAATGAAAAGTGGACGAATAACTGCGTGAATGAATTGCGCACATTATGACTGGTGTTGTAGTGACATGTGAGATGTTATGGTCGTTATTTCACCGAAACAAATGATTAAAAATGAAGTGCCTTCAGTCGCACCACCGGAAGAGAGACGATCTCCCAATTGTAATAATAGATATATTTTTTTTTTCTCTCGTCATACCAGTAACCTGAAAGCTGATTGTATGACATTCTGTATAGTAGTGTGTATATCTGCCTGCCTCTTATATTTCATCATGATTTGTGTGCATGGGGTTCTCATCTTAAACAAGCTTAGTGCTTAATGAGGGTTTCCAGTTTAGTAGACCTTGTATTGTGAATTTGTACTTCCATGTACTGTTATGTACTGTCATGTACTATTCTCATGTCTTTCTAAATAAACTACATCAATCAATCAATCAATCAAATCAATCAATCAATCAATCAATCAATCAATCAATCAATCAATCAATCAATCAACCCGCTGATTGGTCAGCTGATGTCACGTCAGCTATGACGTATGGTCTGTGTAATAGTATTGTAGTAGCTCTGTATGCGCCTGCATGACCGCAGTGTGTAACCTCTCGAGTGTATACTGCCTGAACTAACTCGCAGGCTACGTATAATTTCTGCAAAACCTGTGCAACATTATGCCTAAACTAAAACAAACACACACACACACACACACACACACACACACACACACACACACACACACACACACACACACACACACACACACACACATGTTATTGATTATCTCCTTCCACACATAGCGGCTTCCACTCTTAAAGGGTAAGACCACTTTGGTAGAGGTTTGGGTTGTGTAGTTACCTTGCCATGATGTAACCCCAAAGGTGGGCAAGAAATAAAAAATAATTGCTCCATTGATTAGAAATTGATAATTAAAAATATGCTCCACATTGACTTACATTGTACGGTAAAACAGCTCTCAAAGTCACTCTTTTAGCACATAAATGAACCCAAACATAGCTGATTCAGGTAATATAGAGCATCACCAAACCCAGTACTGTTTTGTTTTTAAATAAAAATGTCAACTTCCTGTTGATTTTACTATTTGAAGATCTGGATCCGGATCCGCGGATCCAGTCCAGGTTTTCTACTTATTAAAAATGGCAAAATCAACAGGAAGTTGACATTTTTATTTAAAAAAAAAACAGTACTGGGTTTGGTGATGTTCTATATTGTCTGAATCAACTTTGTTTGCGTTCGTTTATGTGCTAAAAGAGTGACTTTGAGAGCTGTTTTACCGTACAATGTAAGACAAGTCAATGAGGAGCATATTTTGAATTATCAATTTCTAATCAATGGAGCAATTATTTTTTATTTCTTGCCCACCTTTGGAGTTACATCATGGCAAGGTAACTACACAACCCAAACCTCTACCAAAGTGGTCTTGCCCTTTAACGGCACTGTTCCTGCTCTTGGGTCATCATACCTGCCTAGTGGAGACCCCAACCTACCAACACTGTGACCCGGGGTCAGGAGAACTCCACAACTGCTCCCAGTGTCCACCTGGCACGCACATGACCGCGCAGTGCACCACGACCTTGGAGACTGAGTGCGTCCCATGTGCAGATATCCATTACACTGAGTTTTGGAACTACTGCCCCGCTGTCTGTACTGTAACACATTCTGTGGAGGTCATCGAGAGGTGGAACATGAGTGCTCACCCATCAACAACCGGGTGTGTCGCTGCAAGGAGGGCTATTACCTTGACCACGACTTCTGTCTCCAGCACTCAGAGTGCGGCCTGGGAGATGGCGTTAAAACCAAAGGTATAGCCTACATGTGTGAATGATGTGAACGTCAGTGGTGGAAGAAATACTCACATTTTGTACTTAACACACTCACACACACGGCCCACTGGCCACGTTGGGTTCGTTCTCTCTCCCTCTCCCTCTCTCTCTCTCTCTGTGAAACCGGTTTTGCAACATGCATATGTGGGCAATTTGAAAACAAAGGTGACTTGCTGTGGTTGGCTACAACAGAAAATAAGCATGCACCGTGTGCCGTTCCCATAGAATGGACAGGGGTGAGGGGCTGCTAATGTTGTTGTTATGTTGAGTTTTTTTCTGGCCCACGAGTTTCAGTAGCTAGACTGGGCTTTATTGCTTGGGCAACTGCCCGAGTTGCCCAAGGGGGGCGAACATACTCAGTTCCATTGGGATGAAGAAAAAAGAAAAAGAAACCTCCGACATCTACACTTCATGGAGTAAATTTTGTACCGAATTAACCGAATGAAAGTAACAAAAAAAGTAACAAACCCGGGAAAAAAAACCAAAGTGCTGGGAAAGCATGCACGCGCGCTGCTTGCGCGTGCATGCGTCCCATTCAGTTCTAAAATGCCCTCTGCGTCCTTGTCCCCTAGGGTAGGTACCCTCACAAAAAACATGCAGTAATCCTGTTCTCTATACTGCCTCCCCTGGGGCGCCTGATGGAGGGGAAAGGAACTGGTTGGAATAACGTGTTCCTTCCACGCGCTACGTCCTACTGGGGAAACTCCCCCCTGTCAGGTGATAAGAAGCGGCTCGTTACTGCAGGCGCGCGGGAAGTCCTTAATACCTAGGGGGGCTGTGCGTCGGGGGGGACTCCTCGCGGCCGTGCGAAGCGCGGGCGCGCGATTTTTTTGTGATTTTTTGGGGGTTTTCTGTGTTTTTCCCCACACAAAAAGGCAGAAAGACAGTGTAAACACCAGGTTGAAGTTCATCCATGACCGTAACAGACTGCTATGATCCATAAAATATATATATATTATAAAAAAATAAAATATAATAAAACTTTTTTTTTTTTTTTTTTTTTCTTCCCATCACCAGGGGGGCTGCTCCCATCACCAGGGGGGCTGCAGCCCCCATAGCCCCCCCCTTCCCGCGCCACTGCGCTACTGTAGCTCCTCATGCATTAATGGAGGCATGAGCTCAGTTCTGGGCTCTCCCTAGGCTGGCAGAGGGAGAGTGCCAATAGGCAATTGGCACTGGGTGAAAAAATGGGTTACAAAATCATGGGAGAAAAAAAAAGAAAGAAAAAGAAAAAAGAAGAGCAACCCACCATTCAGTAGCCCAGGCTTACTTATTTTTGCTTGATCCTTTCCTCTCCAGGTAGGGTGAAGATGCTCAGGACATTCCTCCCAGCATTCTTTGCTCGCAACAGGATGCGTGTGGTGAAGATGAAGACGTTTATCTCCAGGTATAAACCAGTACATTTAACTTTTCAAATCTCTAACATTCATTTTTAACACTGCCTGAATTATTTCTGGCCGCGTTTGCCCACTGCCAGAGATTTTTCATTGAAAAAAGTACTCAGGAGCCGAGATACAGAATTTTTAAGTTTTAAGTTAAAAAGGAAGTGGATGGGAGTCTAGATCTTCGAATAAATCATATCTCCTTGGTCTTTGGGTCAAATTAGGCAGGTTTGGTAATTGAAAAAAAAAACAATTTTTTACGTCCTAGGCAGGGAATTTTAAATAGGCAATCTGTGATGTTCACGCACAGCCTGAATTTCACATTACTGTCCATCCAGGTCATTGTGTGTAGACATCTAATAATGAAATGCTCTGTTAATCTTCCTTCCACTTTCTTCACCATTAGGTTACTTTCCCCTCCCCTGCACTCTCCTGCTCTAACCTTCTTTACATGCTTGTATCACCATTACACAGTGGTGGAAAAAGTACTCAAATGTTTTACTTAAGTAAAAGTATCAATACTGCAATGTACTGTAGAAATACTCTGTAAGGTTGAACCAAGCTTATTATTGCATGAAAAGCACCAGAACTTGCTGAGTTCTCAACATATTTACATGCGGTTTGGTTTGTATGATATAGAATTATTCTGGCTTTCATACAACAATGCTTACATAGATTGTAAACATAATAGTATAGCCTAACTTATAAAACAAAGCAACTTTTGTGTCTGTTGTTATTGCAGTGAATGGATATCAGTGGTGGAAAAAATACTCAAATGTTTTACTTAGGTAAAAGTATAAATACTTTAATGTAGAAATACTCTGTTACAAGTAAAGGAATTCAAAATTTACTTGAGTAAAAGTACAAAAGTATTATTGGTATCAAACTGTACTTAAAGAACCAAAAATAAAGGTATACATTACTCAATATGCAGAATGTCCCATTTCACAAGTTTTCAAATGTATAACATTTATAATAACCCTTTGAAAATGGCAGATCTACAAGCTCACAATGCATCACATTGCAACACATTGTGTGCTTGTAGATCGGCTATTTTCAAATGGCCGAAATGTATATAGGGCTGAAGTGGTTATGTATGTTTTATAATAATCACAATCTACAAAGTAACAAGTAACTAAAGTTTTCAAATAATTGTAGTGGAGTAAAAGTATAATATTTGCCTCTGAGATGTAGTGGAGTAGAAGTAAAAGTACTGAACATTTAAAATACTCCAGTAAAGTAAAAAACAACTAAGTACATGTACTTAGTTACTTTACACCACACAAAAAAAGGTACAAAAAGGTGTAATACTTACTTACTCTAATATTTAGCTCATGCCATGTCTGTCTTTTACAAATGAATGACTACAACTAGGGCAGGGCCTATCAAAATAAGCTAGTGCAATAACAATATTGTACATTATTGTTGGCTTAATTTTCTGGTGTAGCACTCCCTGGGGAAAAAGCCACCAGCCGCCACTGTTAGTGGTATAATGTAATTCATCCCACTGCATACAATCTTTGATTTTGATGACATTTTATTGTTAATTAATCAATAAAGCTTTGTACTTTTGTTACAACCCACGTATCTGCCTTACTTAATCGAGTACAACGAACTGTGTGAGGAATACTTTGTCTCAGGTGGTTTACCTCCATTAGATTAATAAAATACTAATTATTAGGGCGCAATTCCCTTGGTGGCGTAGTTGGCTATAACTTAATTCAGACCGCCCTGTTACATCTGCTTCCCTTCCCCCTTGCTTGATCTACTTTGTTATCCCATCTCATCTCCTCTCGTCTCCATGGCCTCCCTTATTATCCTTGATCAACACTCCGATCGGTTCCTCTACATTCATAAATACACTTAAACAGATGTACACACTATATTTGTAAACTTTCTCCTACCCTCCAGCTCCAACAGGTATGCACAGATGGCTGGGGAGGAGAATGTGTCTCTGCCCAGTGAACGTGGTCCTCTGCTGGCTCATATCAGAGCGTGGTTGACTCAGGCGCCAGAGGAACAGCTAAAGAGAATCCCAGAGATGCTGAGGACTTCAAAGCTCAACTCGCTGGCAGACAGACTAGAAAAAAGACTCAGGGAGATTGAGCAAAATGCCCGGTATTGTGACTAATTGGGATTACATTACAGTACACACCTCTTGAGCCAGTACACAGACAGGATTATCTTGTTGCCAGGAGATATTTGAATAGATTTTGAATCATTGGCATTCTGAACCATCTAGCAAATGTAATTCCACCCATAAAACCCACTAGGCCTACCTCACTGCTTTAAAGGGTGTCATTGACAGATTTTGGGGCAATTGTGAAAGCTTATTGCTTTGAGCAGGGATATAGCCATTAAACATGATGAACACACAAACATGGTGGATGTAATTATTAGATTTGATAGAACTATTAATATCTGTAATTTAATTCAATGAGTTATGCAAACCTGTGTTGCATGAGGGTGAATTCACATTTACTGTAGGTGAAGTAGGAAAAGGGGTGTTAATCGCAATAATGACAATGAATAAATTAAATTGAGTGTAAGAATACATTGTATGGCTTGTTGAACCAAAACAGAAATGTATCAAACTGAACAATGGCCCAGTTTTCATGTAATAAAGAAAAACTAAAATATTAAGTTTTTGTATAATTGGAATAATATCTGTCCATTATGAGGACAGGTGTACTGCCCTTGGCATGAACACAGCAGGTCCCTCTGCTAGGCTAACTGGCTGGTTTTGTGTCTCAATGATGAGACAGGTGACTGGTACTGGGCTATTCCATTGTTGATACAGCAGAGAGTGCAGATAAAGCACTCTCAAAACCAGCAAAACCACCACCAAACAACAAAACCAGCTGGCTCACTCCCAACAAAGTGCTACACTCTTTACAACCACTCCGCCCATGATCCCCAATCTCTGATATAGTAGAGATACAATTAGCAAAATCTGCTCAATTCAGTACTACTAAATCACCATTAGGTGTCATCATTGTCCTTTTTTGTCACTGCAAAAAATCTGGAAAAAACGTAACCAATTTGTCTTAGTTGAAACAGGTGAAAAGTCTAATAAAGTAAGAGAATATAATACGTTTTTAAACAAGCCTAATGGGAGGACCTTTCATGTGTTCATATACATTCTTCATAAGTGTTATGAATAGAAATGGGGAAAATTCAAGGATTTGAAAGAGAACTTAATTGGATCGCACATGGAAAAATACCAAGCTGCAGACTTATTATCAAATCTATTAAAACACACCTCTGTAGGGGAAACATTTATTAATCATGTGAAATTATTGTATTAATGTCCCAAAGTGCGTATTACCACAAATCAAAACATATCCCCGAAATTTGCTCTGCACAGAGGTTCAAAACAGGTCTGCATTTTATCATCATACGAGCTGACCTCCTGTTCCATGGTTATGACACAGCTACCACAAAAAATAGAATCTCCTTATACGCGGGAGAAATTCTTTAAACAATTAGATTCTATTAGTATGCCTTTCCTGTGGTCCCACAAGAGTCACCGAATAAAAAAAATCCACCTATGTAAGCCCAAATCGGAGGGGGGTCTTGCACTCCCAGACTTCAATCGTTATTACTATGCAGCAAATGTTAGAGCTATGATGTTCTACTTCCACCCTCCCCAGCATCTCCCTTCCTGGGTTATGCCGGAAAGGGATGACTGTTATCCATACAAACCCGAGACCATTCTCCTGGCACCATCTAGAGTGCACAGTCGTAGATATAACGGTAATGTTCTAATAAGAGCCTCAGATGACATTTGGAGACAGATAGCCAAACGAGCAGATCCGAGTGTATTGCGAGTATATGGACTCTGCCTTCAAGCTATGGGAGAGGAAGGGTATCTCCACCCTATTAGATCTGTACAACGAGGGTGTCTTCTCCTCAATTCAGCAGATAGTTGACGAATTTGGGTTACCCACTACTCACTTTTTTCGTTATTTACAGATCAGGGACTATGTCTCTAAAAATGTACCCCTATACATGTCACTGACTCAGTCTAATATCAGGGATGTCATTAAGCACTCTCCCTTCTCCCCAAACCTTATTTCTGAGCTTTATACAAACCTAAGAGAGGGTAAGGTGGATACCTCAGGTATACGAGTAAGGTGGGAAAGGGAACTGGGAATGCAGCTAGATGAAGAACAATGGAATAGCTCACTCGTACAGATTCATAGATGCTCTATCAACGCAAGACATTGTCTTATGAAGTTCAAAATTGTTCACAGGTTGCACTACTCAAATGCCAAACTGCATAGAATATTACCTTCTGTGTCAGTGTCACCACTGTGTGAGAAATGTGAGTCCGGGGAGGCTACTCTGGCACATAGTTATATGCTATGTCCTATAATTTTAACATATTGGATTAAGGTCTTTAATACCATCTCCACAATACTTTCGCTGCAAATTACCCCAGACCCCCAAACCATAATTTTTAACAACTCTTCGACCCTGAGTGGCCTCTCCCTGGCCCACATGTTTTTTGAACTTCTGTCTTATGTTTGCCAGATCCGGTACCTGCGATTGGATCAGACAGATAGGTTTGACCTTATATGGCAACCTTTTGTTCAACACCTGCGGGAAAACGCCAATGCCAACAAATAACATGGAACGTTGGTAGTCGCTCCCCCTCGCCGCCGCCCCCACCTCAGGATCCCAGGGTTTTGATCTGTTTTAGTTTCCAAGTTTTTCTTGATTTCCAATTATTAACTGTATTTTATTTTAGTTTAGTTTTTGGTCTTGTCCCGTGTTTGGTGCTTTATTTTTGTTTGAGTATTAACAATATTGCTACTATGTTACATTCAGGAAAAATCTCCGCAAAAATGTGCAATGTGCAAAAATGTGTACCCCCATACTCCCACACACAGTCCTTTCACCATGTGTCGTGTCATTTATGTAAAAAAAAAGAAAAAACCCTAAGGTGTATTGTATAAAATGTTATATTCTGTACCCCGTACAATGTAAAGTACATCACCTTAATAAAAAAAAAATAATAATAATAATAGCTTAACAGTCTGGTGTTTTCCCCATGTCTCTCAAGTGTGCTTTTATCACTCCCTTACTCGAGAGGAGCAACCTTGATCCATCAATAGCATCTATTATAGACCAATCTACAATGTTTGGAACATCACCTAGTCTACCCTATACACACAAGAACAGACAGTAATCTATTCAGCAGCCGCATCAGAAAAGTAGCCTCTATTTGGAAAGCTCACAGCGAGAGTATGGGACAATGACAAACTTACAGTCCAGATGAAGGTGCAGGTGAACAGAGTCTGTGTTATCAGCATATTCCTGTATGGCACTGAAGCTTGGACCCCATATATACTCACATCAAGAGCAGAGGCAAAACAACTTTCACCTGTACTGCCTGAGGTGCATACTGCATATTATATGATGATAATAATAATACTACTAATAATAATAATAATAATAATAATAATAATAAATACACTTTATTTATATAAAAAACATATGTTTTAAAAACATGCTGTACACATTTCCATAACATCATATTTTAAAAGTGTTTGGTACAACAAGACCAAATATTCAGTAAAACAATAAACGTTATTCATAATCATGATCAGTTTCACTTTGTAACTAATCAACTAATCTAACATCAACCACACGGTTGATGGTGTTCGCTGATGGCCAAAGCAGTTCCGAGGAAATGGTTCTCAGTCCAGACTGATGCTCATGAAACGGTACCAGCAGCAGATAAACCAACATCTCCAATTCCGCCTTGCTATCGGTTTAGGGGAAGATGTGATTGTTGGCATTGTTGGATGGGATTGTTGGCATTCTGTTGTTGCCTGGAGGATTATGACAACATTTTACTTTCAAATGTAATTTATTGCCTATATCCTTGACATCAGTTTCCATCACAAGTTTAACCTATGTCAGCACTAGTGGACATTTGGTCACACTAGTTCAGCCAGAAGCAGTAGTAGGCCTACTTGTAGAAAGTAGAAGTAGTATTACAATTTAGGCATTATCCAGAGTGACTTACAAGTGCAATATAGTAGTAGTAGTATAAGTGGTAGTAGTAGTAGTAGTTGTAGTAGTAGTAGTAGTAGTAGTAGTAGTATAGCAGTAGAAACATACATTATAAGCTGACCGCAGGTCCTGGTGAACAGCAGTGAGTTCTATGGTGGCATTGCTGGGGGCCCGTTGAGCCCATTTCATAATGCATAATCTTTTGCATCTTTTAGGTTGAACTGTCTGAAAGAAGAGCTGGAATTATTAGGGTTCCTCTGCAAAGCAGGGAGACTTGTTGTATCTGCTGGAATTCCTATATCATCATCATCATCATCATCATTATTATTATTATTATTATTACATCATCAACAACATCATCATTTCCACAATGTCGAGGAGCTGTATGTACCTGCATATGGGATGATCATGTAACAAATAAAATCTTGAATTTTGGATCTTCAAGGCAAAGTGAGTTCCATTATGAAATGGCCCTCAGAAGAATTTGTAAACATACCACATGCACAAACCTTTAACTGGACACTGGCCTCACCCCAGGGACCTGTATATCGCTGAGAAGGACTTACTTAATATCTGGACCAGCTTGGTCCAGATATGCTACGTGCCTAATTTGATGCCAATTGCTATTGTAAAAGGAGTAGAGATAAACTTATTTGGACAAAACTCTAAATGGAAGGGTACAATGAGCATAACTTACATAGCCAAAACGTAATGTTCATGGTTATAGTGCCACCATTTGGCCAATCAAAAAAAAACTTTTTTTGTCTGAGTAGTGGGTGAGATCTGCCAAGTTTGGGAACTGCAATTTTAGTGGAGTAGAAAAAAGAAAGAAAGAAAGAATGAATAGTCCTAACAGACGTAGTACGTATTCATAGTAGTGAAGTTTACCTTGTTAAATGTGTTACACAACGCAGATGAATTCTTGAGCACCTGTTGGCGCAAATATGTTATTAATTTGTTTCAAATTACATCACATTCTGTGTGGAAAAAGTCTTAAGTAATGAATTATATTTATTATCTCTCTCCCTCTTCCCTCTTCCCTCTTCCTGTCTCTTTCTGTCTGTCTGTCTGTCTGTCTGTCTGTCTGTCTGTCTGTCTGTCTGTCTGTCTGTCTGTCACCCTCTCTCTCTCTGACGTCAACTTTGCCTAAAAACACCACTTTGCGCTGACGTAGGGCATGTCCAGTCCGTAGATGGGCATATTTGTCCAGGCAAACTCACATACAGACAACTTGAACTTAATAGAATAGAAGAAATAGTGACCTCTCCATATGTCACAGCGATCTTAGAAACCATTTGCTTCTGAATCTCCTTGAGACACGCATTGTCTGAACCACAGAGTCCACCACAGGCCCATGCCCACAGTGCAAAGCATCCTGGAAAATACAGGAAAAAAATAGAATGTTCATTATGGCAAAATAATAAATAATAGTACAAAAAGTAATTAATGGCATAATGCCTATTATTATTACTATCATCATTATTATTGTTATTCTTATTAGTAGTAGTAGTAATCTTGTAGTAGTAGTAATCTTGTATTAGTAGTAGTAATATAGTAACGTATATCAACAGTAGTATCAAGTATGTATTATCATTAGCAGCAATCTAGTATTGATAGTACTCACTCACCTATCAGCCAGCCTCTGTCCATCAGTCAACCTGTCCCTGCCTATGTCACAGGCTGCCAACCGTACACCTTATATACCCGTCCACGACGCAATGTGTCCATTCTCAACATGATTGAGATCTAAAGGTTAAGCGGGAGCCTTCACCTTTAAAATGACTCAAACAGGCAATCAAGACTCAGAAAGGTACAGTAAACTCAGGCGCAGTTATTTGATAAACAGTTTTTGGAGAGAGCTAGAGCATCTTGATAACAGATGTTTATCTCACAAGGATTTCCCCCCTCGCACACAAGCCCCACACACACACACACACACACACACACACACACACACACACACACACACACACACACACACACACACACACACACACACACACACAAACAAACACATGCACGCAAGCACGCAAGCACGCAAGCACGCAAGCGTGCGTGCGTGCGTGCGTGCGTGCGTGCGTGCGTGCGTGCGTGCGTGCGTGCGTGCGTGCGTGCGTGCGTGCGTGCGTGCGTGCGTGCGTGCGTGCGTGCGTGCGTGCGTGCGTGCGTGCGTGCGTGCGTGCGTGCGTGCGTGCGTGCGTGCGTGCGTGCGTGCGTGCGTGCGTGCGTGTGTGCGCACGCGCACACACACACACACACACACACACACACACACACACACGTGTGGTAAAGGTGACTGTTTGGTAAGGTTGTGGCCTCAAACATTGATGAGAAGGAAAGACATCCACAATACTTCTTCTAGGCTACTATTGGTATAATTTTTGTTTGTTTGTTTAACAGGGGCCAAGCACAACATAAGCACTGGGTTTATAGAGCTAATCTGCATCTGTGGTCCTGGGCAGGAAGATACAGCAAGCAATACAACTTCCATTTACTTCAAGTTTGGGCTCCACCAGTGAGGGATTCCATTCCTCTTATCTTCACAGCAGAAGTCTCTCTCTCACTCTCTCTCTCACACACACACACACACACACACACGCACACGCACACGCACACGCACACGCACACGCACACGCACACGCACACGCACACACACACACACACACACACACACACACACACACACACACACACACACACACAACCAGATATACAGATAACATCAGAGGTCAGTACACTCATTCCCTCAAGTGACATTTCCCCGCTGTGACTGGCCAGCAGCGGCCTTTTGAAGAGGTCCTGATGACTGATCTGCAGTGGGAGGCTCGCTGATGAAGGCTTCCAAATAAGTTTGGGTTTTACTTTTGTGAAAATTCCTCCCTGACAGCAAGCAAATATAATTTTCCCGCACAGGACTCTGGTTGAGTCACAGCCATAACCAGTAACCTGAACATTCAAAATCCAAGACTGAAGAGGTCATACTCTACTATCCTTATATAAATGACACAAATCTCTGTGCCGAGGATGCGAGGGAGTGTGTTGCATTGCTGTACGCAAATGGCTGACACATGCTGTAACTATATCACTTGGTCACTTGCAGTTAATTACCTTTACAACCATCTGTAATGCTGGGACGAGCCCATCGAAATGCCCCATGTTGTTGAAAAATAATCAACTTATTAGCAATTAAAGACATATTGAGTGTTGGAAACACAGTACAGAAACAGATAAAGGAAGAGTGGGCCTCTTAGTGGGCACCTCAATGTTAAATAGGCTATTTTTTACCAAAATGTATTTTTTTGGGGAACATTTGGAAAATTATCTGAAGTAATGTAAGTATACAGTACATGATTTGAACATGCAAGGTACAGTACATCATTATCAGACCTACATTTAAAATGTACCCTTCAACAATACAATCAAAACAAAAAATATGTACATTTGAAAGTCAGAATCTTCAATAGATCAATTTCTATGTACCAAGATCACTGGGTGCAGGTATAGTGCAGGAATATACACAATGATTAGTCTTTAGGGTGGTTGTGTTCCGTTTGATATCCTTCTCCTATCACAGCAACTCACAAATCTTGCTGCTGTGTTTGCACATTGTTGTACTTCGCCCAGCAGATATGGGAGTTTTTTGTCATTGGTCATGTTTTCAAAATCTCCGTGTGTGGTTGTAATCTGTGGGAAGTATGTGTCTCTGATGTCTTGGTACAATGGACAGACGGTTAGGAAGTGTAGCTCGGTTTCCACTTCATTTTGTGTGCAGTGGGTGCATAGTCTGTCTTCTCTCGGGATACAGGTCTGCCTGTGACGACCTTTCTCGATCGCAAGACTGTGCTCACTGAGTCTGTACCTAGTTAAGATTTTTCTTTGTTTTGGGTCGGTCACGGTGCTCAGGTATTCTGCCACTGCGTAATCTCTGTTTAGGGCCAGATAGCATTCTAGTTTACTCTGCTTTTGTGTTGCTTCTTTCCAATGTGTCAGGTAGTTTTCCTTTTGCCGTTTTATAATTTGGTTTAGTCCAATGGGTTTTCTATCTCGTGGCTCTGTTTGTGTTTGTGCCCGGAGTTCCAGGGCCAGCTGGCTGAGGGGGCATCTCTCTAGAGTTTTGCTGTGTGTGAGTACCTTGTTATGGAGTGCATCTAGGTCGCTTTCTTTTAGGTGGTTGTAGAACTTAAGTGCTCTCTTTTTTATTTTGATTATGAGTGGGTATCGTCCTAATTCTGCCCTGCATGCATTATTTGGTGTTTTTCGCTGGGTACGGAGAATGGATTCACAGAATTCTGTGTGTAGGGTCTCAGTTTGGTGTTTATCCCATTTTTCAAGGTCATGGTTTGCTAATGGTCCCCAGATCTCACAACCATAGAGGGAAATTGGTTCTATCACAGAGTCCAGTATTTTAAGCCAGGTTTTAATTGGGATGTCTATTTTGATGTCCTGAGGTCCTTTACAGCTTGGTTGTAGTTCCCTGTGCTGCTGATGTTTAGGCCAAGGTAGGTATAGTTTTTTGTTTGTTCTAGTGGGATTGTATTTAGGAAAAATTGATGGTTTTGGCAGCTGGATCTTTTTAGAAATATCATGATTTTAGTCTTAGTTAGGTTCACTGTCAGGGCCAACCATGTCTGGGAGAATTTGTGTAGGAGATCAAGTTGCTGCTGTAGTCCTTCCTTGGTTGGAGACAGCAGCAGCAGGTCATCTGCGAAAAGTAAGCATTTGATTTCTGTGTTTGCCAAGGGGATGCCTGGAGCTGTAGACTGTTCTAACATTTTTGCTAGTTCGTTGATATATATGTTGAAGAGTGTTGGACTCAGGCTGCGTCCCTGTCTAACTCCTCGGCTTTGGGGGGAAAAGTCTGTGTGCTTTTCGCCTATTTTAACTGTGCATTTGTTGTTAGTGTACATTGATTTTATGATAAAACATGGAGCTAAATAAACACATTAGGCTATAAAAGGACATTTGAATTCAGTACAAATTAGAGGGGGGGGATAAAGAAGTTAAACACCTAGGCTAGCACCTATTCAGGATACAGAGCCAAAAGCACAATATAAAAGGTCATTTGAATACAATAAAAACAAAATAAGTAAATATAAAAAAACACAAGAGAGTAAAATTACAGTAATAGAAAAATTATTCTGAATTAAAGACCGCAGCAAATAGATAGCTTTTTAGCTGTGATTTTAAATAAATGAGTTTTAACAGACCTGTAGTTTTCTGGGGGTTTGCTCTCATCTCTGATGTGAAATCACTAAATCTGATACATGTAGTACTACTAAATTACCATTAGATGTCGCCCTTGTCATTTTGTGTTGCAGTAGGTTGCCTATCAAAAACATTAAAAAACATTACAAATTTTAAAAAAAACATTAAAAGTCTTGAAATGTCGCTTGAAACAGGAAAGGTAATAATACAGTTGGTCTACACATTTCCTTAAACTATCATTTAATGATAGATCCATGCATGTGTTAATATCTTACATTCAGGGGCCTATACGTGCCTATATTTATTAGGATTTTGTGATTGATTTTTTTTATCAGACAAAAATATTTTCATTCTTTCTTTTTGCATAATCCATACCCATGCATGAAAATGATCAAAAATAAAACTAGTCCATGGTCTTTTAAAACGTAGACGTTTAACTGAAACAAGTGAAGCTTGATTTGAATACAACTTTTATTGTTATTATAAAAGGATCTTTAAACGATTTGTCACGATTTGTCATTTCTCGGCCTCCTGGTGCTCCTCTGAGCACCAGCAGGTTCCACAGCTAGCCCTGAAACATGACTGTCATACCATGACAGTCATGGTGCCGAGTCCCCCTGGTCTAAAGTTGTGTTTGATTTTTTCACATTGCCATCTCTCACATAAACATAAACGTTCAGATTTCAAATATAAAGTGCTTACCACCGAGCCACGGATGTTACAAGGCGATGCGGACCGCGATGAGTACCCGTATCTCCCGTATTGTTCAATAAAAAGCATTTTAATCCCATCGCCGGCCATTTTCTCCAAATTGTCTCCGATACTTTCAACCATGCGACACTAATGGTTGGGAGGTGTATTGCACTCTGATACATTACAAAACAAAAAAAAAAGAAAAAAGAAAATGGCCGGCGATGGGATTAAAATGCTTTTTATTGAACAATACGGGAGATACGGGTACTCATCGCGGTCCGCATCGCCTTGTAACATCCGTGGCTCGGTGGTAAAGCACTTTATATTTGAAATCTGAACGTTTATGTTTATGTGAGAGATGGCAATGTGAAAAAATAGAACACAACTTTAGACCAGGGGGACTCGGCACCATGACGCTTGTATACAAGCGTCATATGAACCATGGCTAGTTCCACAGCGTACAGCCGGCAGAGTGCGACACCGGTGAAAAAAAGCCAATATTGTTGATTCAATACCCTTTTCCGCACATCGTATCCAAAAAGTAAAGGCATTCCCATTCCCCTCTGCTCTCAGATGTTTTACATTTTTGCGGTCAAGACAATCTAACCGACGGGCTAAAACAAGCGTTTAAATCGCTTTTTTTAGTCAGCCTGTGCCATATGTTTTCCTGGAGCAGTACAGAGCATGCGGACGTGGGTTGACTGGCCAAGGGATGACTAAAAAAGCGATTTAAACGCTTGTCTCATCCCGTCGCTTAGATTTTCGTGACCGCTAAAATTTGAATCATCTGAGAGCAGGAGGGACGACCTTTACTTTTTGGATATGATGTGCGGAAAAGGGGAATAATCAACAATATTGGCCAATTTTCGCCAGTGTCGCACTCTTCCGGCACCCGACGCAGTGGAACCTCATCTGGGAGCTAGCTATACAGCGGAGGGGGAGGTTCCGATTGGAGCTAAGCACCAGCGTGACATTAGAAACAGCAGTGACGAACCTCCCCCCCCCCCCCCCTCCTCCCCCCGCCGCTTCACCAGGCCGACATGCACGGTTCACTGACTGTCGCATCACCGATCGGGGAGGGGCCCGCTCTTTACAATTGGCTGCCAAAAGCAAGAGCTTTTTACGGTAGGCTCAACACTACAGAGGGCGTGTGAGTGTGACTGTGTGAGAGCGTGGCGAACAGTGGTCTAGTCCTCTAGTTTATCGGGTTTCAGCATGACTTTAAATGGATTCTAGCGTTTTTTCCCCCAGCAGCATCCAGACGCTTTTCTTATGCATAGTGTGAGAAACAGGGTGCTGTAAAACAACGGATGGAGATGATGTGTCCAGAATAGATACATGTTGATACATTGATTTCATGGACACTGCAATCAGACTAGATACATGTGGATACATTGATTTCATGGACACTGCAAGGAGAGAGAGGGACATGTAACGGTTACATTGTAACCGTTGGGACTATACAGCACCTGACACTTCTGCCCCTGGACTGCATCTCTCCATACTGTTATTCTAAAGCATCTCAATGCGTTGGCCGTAGTGTTTCTGTTTTCGGATTATTGTTTATTGACCAACACACACTCCAGCAAAAATGAGCGAGGAAGTGTCATCAGATGTTCCCAAAGAGCTTCTGGGTAAGGATATTGCTACATTTTCACTTTTCCCCCCCAAAGATGTTCAAATAGCCCATGTATATAGGGTTAGAGTGCTCATATTGTAGCTTCATGTGTAGGATATCATCCCACAAAGATACAGTTAGACATGGATCAATTTATAGGGCACACGTGGAAAAGACTATTATAGACAGCAGATTAAGTATAGGCTTATTCGTGGAATAATATGTGTTGTTTGTTTCTCTGAATCTTTATAGAAAACGAGGCCATCGTTATCGTTGAAATGACAGCAAAGCATGAGATATTGTTGATGGTGGTGATCTGACCATAATAGAAATTGCGAGCCTATGATGTGTGAATTATAGCCTATGTGAGATTAAATGTAATGCGAGCAAAGCCCTAGTTGAAATAAGAGCAGTCAGTCTCTCATCGCATTATAGGGTTATTATTATGGCCCAACAAATCCACCCAGTCTTTTTTATTTGTAGGATCATCATTCATCATGGTCATCTCAGCTGAGGATCATAATGATGTAGAACTTGCCCTGCAGGATAGAAGGTCTGCAATTACGTTCACGCAGTTTAGACTCCAGTCCCTAAACAGATTGTGTGGTTCTAGTTCCCAATCTCTTTGTGTGGCACCACAGTAGAGTAGCCTACCTCAGCTTTTGACACCTCTGTGCAATATTGGACAAGCACAAGTCATCTCTTATTGCTGTCTCTCTCTGTATCACTTTCACTCTCACATCACATTTACATTGCTATCCACTGAATTAATTCATCTTGACCAAAAATGTATAGAGTCTAATATGCAACTAATTTAGTCACAGATACACATGGTCCTCCTCAGTGTCACATTCATAGACTGAACAGACTCACAGACTGAACAATTGTCAGTTTGCCACTCCCACGCTCAATTATTGTTGTTTGTGCCATGCATGTACCATGTACCATGTCATTGTGCCACAATCCATGTTTATTGAGTTTCTTAGGATCCCCATTAGCTGGTGCATAACATCAGCTAATATTCCTGGGTTGACAGTAAACAAGACAATTCTTCCTTGTGCTTTATATTCAATGCTATACCATACCAGACCAGACCAGACCCTAACTCTAACCCAAACCCAGAATGTGGATGTTTCAGTTAACAGCAATGAAATGATAAGAAAAGGCAGAGAAAGCGGAGAGGTGGGATGTTGTTGATGTGTTGAATGATGGTGTGTGTGTGTGTGTGTGTGTGTGTGTACACCATCATGGGTTTTCCCAGGCTGGTGTTTTCCCAGGCTGGTTTTCCAGCGTTTTTATATTTAAACTGTGTTAATCACGTCTTGGAAACCGAAGTGTTTTATACCTTTTGTTGATAGTAAAAAATACACACTAGCCAGCCAACATATTTAAAAACAATTATTTCCATTTTATGCTTTAAATTAGGTTGGAAGGGTGGAAATCTTAGAGCAGGGAATGGGTGTTTTTTGCCATAATTATTTATTTCCATGCCATTATGAGATGAAGCATATGACCTCTTTGGTTTTGAGTTCTATCACCTACTGTATGTCCCATATCCTAATTTCCTTTCATAGGGAATTATTCTGATGTTTACCGAATAACATATAGACTGACTAAACCAGCCATGATGCCACCATGTCATGTGCTGTTGTCCAGATGGGTATAAACGGTCACTGTGAGAAGCAGCCATTGGTGTCTATCAGTGACTCAGCATCCTCAATGAGTTATGCAATGTCACTCCTTCCATCATGCAAGGAATAGTACAAGGAAGTACAAGGAATTCCACAATGATGTAAGAATCGAAAAAGTCCCACTTTTTACTGCAAGCAGCTGTTCTCCAGGTTCTTTTGCTGTGCCTTTCCAGAGAAGTCATCTTTAGAAGTCCCATTCACTTTAGGAGTGATATAGCAAGCATATACTGTAGGGCATGGTAATTTTTCAATTATTTTCAGATTATGAAAGTGCAGATTGTAAGCTTTCGAATGATGTGTCATACAGTGAAATCTGAAAATAGTTGGAAGAAGATATACTTATTTTAATGATGGTTAAACCTCAAATCAAGAAACCATGAGAAAAAGCCTGTCAACGATCTACGTTATTCAGACCTCTTACTGTAGTTACTACTACTAGGTTACGGACAAACTGATGTAGTATTTTGTCATCCTAAAACTGCTGTCATGTGTTATATTGAGTTGATTCTTCAAAATGTAAACTTGTGTAAGATGAAAAAATAAGGAAATGAAAACAAGAACAACAATTTAAAACAAAACGACAACCTTCCTCGATTTGCACGATTTCATGTTTCCCGCCTTGCGGCTCATTCCATCCGACTATGTCACATTTTCTGTAATGGATTATAGATTTGTGATGGGGTATATCTATGATGGCTAGCAGAGGTTGCCTGCAGCTAGATAGCCTATCTCTTTGTGCATGACAATGTGTCCGTGAGTAGGCTAATTGTGAATGAAATGAGATACTGATTGGTGTTGAGGGGAGCAGGTGAGAAAGTGGTGAGTAAACGGATTGCTGGCAAAGAATACATTAGCCAAGCGACAGTGTGGCAGTGGGGTTGGATGTAGCTCAGAGAATGGGAGATGCCGATGGAGAGGGGTAGACATGGGCAGAGCGCAGACCACGGTGAGTAAAGCACTGCTGATAAGGGTGAACAAGTTAGCCTTTGTCTCTGGGCACAGGGTGTCTGCCAGAGGGCTTGTTTACAACAGCACAACATCCAGATTCTAACCACTGCTACATGCTGGATCCTGGTACAATGGTTAAACAAAGACACTTAATGTATGAATGCCAATGTCTAGATGAGACACTGAATATAAACGGACAACAGGCCAGGGCTCATATATATCAACTAAGCAATATTCATTGTTTTATTTATTTATTTCACTAGAGATACATTTTGCTCAACATATCATGTAATACCTGCGCACTGGATAAATAATTAAACCAGTGGATTGTTACTTGAACGAACAGGCCAAATGCAAGTGAGTCACCATGACCCAGCCAGAATTGGATTACTCACACACCAGTGAAAGAACATCAAAGAAAAATCCATCCTGAAATATGTTTTTCTATTTTGCACATCAAACAAAATATACAAGAATGTTTCCTCCAAATCTTAAAACTAAAAAAACCAAGGCTCTACTTTATGAGCCCTCGATTGGAAGAAGAACAATAAATTAGGCACAGACTTTACAGGCTCGTAAAATGTAGCCTATGTTAAAGCTTAGCTTAACAAGACCATTTTGGGTGTCATCTCCATGCCTTACCCATTATCCCCTATTCAATTTCTGGTTAGTTTTGCATTATTGCACTGAAATGGAACCAAATTGCCATGACTGCTGGCATAATGCTTGCATTAATCAGTTGTAGCCTTTTTGAATGATGCAGTACAGCCAGTTCAGGACTCTTAACCCATTTTGGGCGGGAAACCCTTTTTGTAACTATACCTTTCAGGACGGGAACCACTTTTGGGGTTCCTGTTGCTATGTACAGTATATAGCAACATAACGTTTTTGTAATTCAACATAACGTTTTTCAGAACATTGTGTGGGATTTAGAAGGCGTTTTTAGAATCGGCCTCAGGTCTAAATGGATTAAAAGATCATACTGGCATGTTTAGCGTATTGACTGCAAGTGTAGTCACTGTATACTTCATTACTGCTGACCATTTTCCAAAAGCAAATGGTTTATTTTGTCTGGAAGGATGCAAAATGTTGTACTGTATGAAAATCAACCTGCAGGGACTTGCTTGAGAGAGGTAATCCAACACCAACACTATGTTTTAGATAGATTTTTACAAAAAATCAAAACACAACAACCTAAAAATATTCAAAAGTCAGTGACTTATTATAATTCTTCTAATAGCCGATCTGCAATCTCCACACTCCCTGCGTTGTGAGCTTGTAGAAGTAGATATGATGAAGTAGGGCATTCATTTACAAAAAAACACTAAAAGTTGAATTATGGAAAGTTGAATTATGGAGATACAAGTTTTCTGCACAACAGCAACAATATATACAAAGTTGCAAATAGACTATGAAGTGTTTAGACTGATGTGGTCCTTGGCTTTATTCTTGTGCCCCATTCACCCGTCCCCCATTCTAAGACTCCAACTGAATACTATATCATAGGATCCATGTAATTTAAACAGGCTAGTACCCTTGTGTTGGTAACCACCAGACAGCTCTGTGACCCATTTTGGGCTTTGAATCATACCATCACAGAACTGCTGCAGAGGGACGAGTCTATTTTCAATGGGGTTGGTGTCAGCAGCCAGTAAATAAATTAAGGTTTTGCTTGTTACTTTGGCTTTGTTAAGTATTGTGTTGTTCCTTATCAAGGCTGAAGAAAGTGATCTCTATACAAGGTGTGTGTGTGTGTGTGTGTGTGTGTGTGTGTGTGTGTGTGTGTGTGTGTGTGTGTGTGTGTGTGTGTGTGTGTGTGTGTGTGTGTGTGTGTGTGTGTGTGTGTGTGTGTGTGTGTGTGTGTGTGTGTGTGTGTGTGTGTGTGTGTGTGTGTGTGTGTGTCAGAGACACCGAGAAGCAGCTTGTAAATGCAGCTGACCCAGTTCTGCTCTCTAAGCCTGTTCCTTTGGCTGTGCAGGATTCTCCTGAGTGTGACTGTGAACAATCAATCCGAACAGCGGAACAAACACTCAGCGTGTAAGTGAAATTGTATGCATACATGCGTATATCACTGAAAATCTCTTCTCTTCTTTTTGCCTCTCCTCTATGTAGAGAGTGTTAGGGATGCAGTGGGAAGGAAGGTGAAGCTGTCACTAAGGAGGAGAGTCAAACTGGAGATCAAAGGAGACAAGACAGAGAACAGAGTTCTGGTAAGTTACACTGCTTCCACTTCATGGGGAATGAGGGGAATCTCTATCTGTCTCTGCTATGTATGGCCATTAATCAACATTAAGAAAAACCTTGCTTTACATCTCTCACTTGTGATGTGCTTTGAGTTTGTTCAGTGATGCAGACAGAGCCATGTCCTGCACTTCAACCTACTGTTTTACGTTTGGAGATTATTTAAATAAAACACTGAAGTAATGTTTTCACACCATGTGTGTGTGCGCGTGCGTGTGACTGGCTAGCTTAGCTGGAAATAACAGCTCAGCCTCAGACCATTAAATATGAGCCACAGACCAGTAAAATCACGACTCTTGAATAATTAACAACCTTGCAGACCATTAAAAATGCATATTGTCATTTTCTGGGCTGAACAGGGATATCAGACTAGACTAGAGATAGTTGGGAGAGAAATAGTCCCTCACTAAATTACTGTCTGAACAGACGTTGTAAAGTTTGACAGCTGAATCAGAAACCTCTTACATGTGGTGCATGATGCTATAGATTCTAAACCTTTGAGATGTATTGGCTTTGGCTCTGTGGGCAATTGACAGAAATACCATATGTGAATAGGTATACAGCTCTGCTGGGATTAGAATCTTTTGTACCCCGTTTACACAGAAGACCCGGGTTAACACAGGATATTGAACACGGCAAGTTCCCTTCTATGTCCCTCATTGTTGAACAGGTTGTTGTTTTGATTTAAAATCTACGTTTCAATATTTTAAATACTGCATCCAGACACATGGGAGAGACAGATAGAGGAAGGAGGACGGAGGCAAGATTTTCACATTCACACCTAGTATGCTTGCCAAAATGATCATTGGAGACACTGCAGTCTGTTGGGAATCTACTCATTAAGCAGCTTCACTTTGAAATCCATTGGTAATGAGTCAGTTAGAGTAGCATTATGTTATTAATTATAATATTTCCAGATGAATTTAACCATTCCATCGAAGGCTAAAATCTACTCATTGCTTCATACGTCTGTTGAAACTTGATACAACATGCATCAAAGATGTGTCAGTACTGATGTATTTCTCCAATACCTCAACAAGTTGGCAACAATGCATCCTCTGTTATTTCAACCCAGCTTTTTTGTGGCTTTGTCTGTGGCACCAGAGTTACATTTCATCTATGCTTGTTTCCCCAAGTATGTGGGGAATCAACCTCATGGCATCCTGGGCAGCTATGCCTTTACGCACTGTAGTGCTTGGTTTGTGGCAAACTGGGTTGGTGTGGCTCTCACACAACAATGTTCTCATGTGGGAGCTGCTAACTGAGGCTAGTGGTGCGCAGTCTGCGCACACACATGTATCACACAAAAATGCATAAGTGTAGGAGTTTCTTTCTGTGTGTGTGGAACTGAAGAATTCCAGAAGAGTGGTTCTGGAATTCCATCCCGGCACAGAGCATGAGAATGACATAGAGACTTCACGATGCTGTCCCTGACCAACCAGAATAAATAAACGACTGTTTGTTGTGAGAGAGAGAGAGAGAGAGAGAGAGAGAGAGAGAGAGAGAGAGAGAGAGAGAGAGAGAGAGAGAGAGAGAGAGAGAGAGAGAGAGGAGAGAGAGAGAGAGAGAGAGAGAGAGAGAGAGAGAGAGAGAGAGAGAGAGAGAGAGAGAGAGAGAGAGAGAGAGAGAGAGAGAGAGAGAGAGAGAGAGAGAGAGAGAGAGAGAGAGAGAGAGAGAGAGAGAGAGAGAGAGAGAGAGAGAGAGAGAGAGAGAGAACAAACAGACATCATGGAATTGTAGCCTTTGATTGTTATGTAAAAGTATCTATGTTACTGTGTTTTGAAAACATATGTACTGTATGCCTATGATAGTTTTTTTTTAGGTCCGCTAGCGGTAAGGAAGGTGATGTCAGTTGGTTGATTGGTCAATCAGTCAGTCGAACACAATCATACCACACAAGTTATTTAGAAAACTACTTTCTGGATTGTGACCAAATGTCTTTGTGCTCATATGCACACCCATGGACGTGTTTTGCTTTCAATCAGGTGTGGTTTGACGGCACATTGCTGTCTTACGTATTGTGGGGAAAAAAAGTGATTGTTCGTAGACGAGCCCCGAGATGGTCTTGAATCCAGTGCAGTGGTAGCGCAGATATTTCCTTACTAATAGAGCACATTCGGATTACGATGCCTGCCTACATACATAGATGGTATCACATCTGCTTGCAATCAAAATCCATCAGAATTCAACACAACACTCAAGTTCAACATGGTAGATGACATTGCTGATTCATTCATTAATGAGACTGGGACAGATTATCCATATATTGCATAATAATAATAAGAATGTCTCCGTGTGTCTTTGGAGACCAGAGCGGGGAGGAGAGAGAGAATGAGAGAGTGGGAGAAAAAAGTGAATGCAGTTTATATTGCTGATACATACAGTACTGCATGTTCAAAAGCCCTTCGCCATGTAAGAATGTCATGAATTCATGGCCTATCTGTCTCTCTACGGCAGGAAGGCCATCATCAATATCCAATTGGGGGTCTGAAGGTGCATGAAAAGTGCTGTCTCTTTCATGCTTTAATATGCAGTTTAAAAAAGAACTTACTTCACAGCATGAGTAAAAAGATCAGCATCAGTCTGCTCAGTATCATTCAAATAGTTAAACAGTGAATTACAACATGCTTGGACACCCTATGACAATATAACTGAATAATTCCCACTTATTTTGGCCTATCTAATATTTGTACTTAATCATGAATGCCTGATCTGTCTCTCTTATTCCTTAGCAGGTAAGTATCATACACAGTTATTTAAAAATAAATAAATCTGGTTGTCAGCCAGCTAAGGACTAAGGAGAGATTTCTTCCTCAAATTAATCATCTTGAATTTTTAATTTAGATTTATGCGCAGGTTTGTTTTGCCTTGACAGTATGGCAAAATTTTAATCTTTAATTTCTTGAGAATATTGCGCTATCTATTCGCCTACTGGACTGTAAGCACAGACAACAGTCACTCAAATCACCAAAATAATCAGCTACAGATGGGTTTCTATGGCAACCTATTGAGCATCCCATGACAATGTAATCATGCAAGGAGTTTAATTTGTGATTCTAAATCCTTTGAATGAAGCAGTGAAGTAAGGAATGTGGTTTATTCCCACGATCAGTTTACCTGCCTGTCAAACACGGCTTCACTGTTTCCCGCTGAGCTTCACACTTCTTCTTGCGGAGGAGCCCGCGGCATGTCTTGAGTACACTAAAGCCTAATAGATACACTCATCTCTCTTCTTTGAAGACGGCGGAGGGGTGAAGGAGGTAGAGATAATAACATCAGTCCATCAAACACACTCTAGGGAGGACGGAGAGATGGGGGGGGGGGCTGGGGGGCTGGGGGGAATCATCATGGAACCAGGAAGCTGAAAAATTAGAGAGATCCATGAAATCAAAGACATACCATAAACACCCTGGCAAGCCTAAAGTCTAATATTATATATTGTATTTATTATATGTCGTCACCTATCCTTGACACAGCGTCTCGCTTTTCAGTTGTTGTTTTTGACAAGCAATGTGGTTGTGAGACAAAGTATGAATTACTTAGGCTGAACTCCAGTGTGTGGCTGTGTTCATGTGTGGACGCAGATGAGTGCATATGTGCCTGTGTGTTTTTCGTCTGTTTGGCACTGCAATCCCACTGAGAAGAAGCTGCATATTTACTGAGGAAATGCCAGCTGCCAACTCAAACTGTGTGTGTGTGTGTGTGTGTGTGTGTGTGTGTGTGTGTGTGTGTGTGTGTGTGTGTGTGTGTGTGTGTGTGTGTGTGTGTGTGTGTGTGTGTGTGTGTGTGTGTGTGTGTGTGTGTGTGTGTGTGTGTGTGTGTGTGTGTGTGTGTGTGTGTGTGTGTGTGTGTGTGTGTGTGTGTGTGTGTGTGTGTGTGTGTGTGTGTGTGTGTGTGAGAGTGTGAGAGAGTGAGAGAGGGACCACTTGACTTGACAGGGGTAGGGAGGTCTGTGTTAACCCCAACTTCCCCTTGATCTTCCAGTGTAAATAAAGAGTTTTTTTCTGTCCAAGCCAGAGACTGTCACTAAAAGTTAAAGGAGCAGTAAGTGATATTATTTTGGTTAAAATAAGTGTTAAATAGCTCTATATACTGATAACAATCATTGCTATATACTTATACTATATATAGTATTTGTTCAGTAACAGGAGTCTCCCTGTCTCCCCAGCTCTTTGGTAAGCGGAAAACATATTTTCGAGTCGGGATACCAATTTTATCCAATCCGGAGAGAGAAAACTCATACAAGATACAGGATAAATGTGAAATTGAAAGTGATAGTGATGACACAAAGAAGTGAGCAGAGAAAATTAGAACTGGGAGTCTGGGATATAATAAAATTGAAGCTGATGAATACTTTAGGTACACTCTCCTGATTGGCTCAAATTGGCTACCCATCTTCTGTTTATTAAAGAGCTGGAGAGATGGGGAGACCCCCCCATTATTGAACACTATAGCAATGATTACTATCAGCATATAGAGCTTTAACTTTTTAACCAAAAACCCATTTGTTTTAACCAAACAATATCACAAAATTACTAATCTCTCAAGAACAGATTCTGCTCTGCGTTGGAATCTGTCGTGAAGGTTCGTCATAACGTGTACGCACTGTGTGGGCGTGGGCGTGCCTTCAGATCAGGAAGCAGGCCGCGCTTTACCCAATCAAATGTAGTGGGCGGGATTTACGTGTCCGCTGATCCTTCCCTACTCGAAACAAGCCGAAACTAATTTAACAATGGCGTCCGCGGAGCAGACAAAACCACGGAAAGATATTCACATTTTAACTTGCTCTTTCATCATAGAAACAAGTGGGCTTATAACCAAAACGATCCATGTTCTCTGGGAGTGGTGTTAGTGTTCCGTGTAGAAATATTGTTAGTGGGAATGAAAACATAGTCGCACCACCCGGAACTGGAGCGTGAAGGCAGACTAAAACCCCGGTTTCCTTTGCGCACGTGTGCTGCGTCGTCATTGTCCCAGAGCCAACATGAGATAGTACAAACAGCAGAGGGCGCTGTTTTTCATTCTCATTTGGCTTTGGGTTCCCAGATTGCAAAATTACCTTCAACTGTTGTCTCCACCAAGAGTTGTCTCTTGGCTCAAGAGTTGTCTCACCAGGCCGAAGGCGAGGCAGAGACTATGTTTTGCACCCTGTCCGTTCGTCCGTGTGTGTGTGTCTCTGTGAGCAGCTAATCTCCGACACCGATGGGCCGATCGCAGTGAAACTGTGCAGTGTGCACGCACACTCCCTGGATGCCAGAGCCGAGCCTCTGCCCCGAAATTGTCAGATCGGTCTGTTATAGCGTCACCAGGAGGTCGATTTTTGCTAAATACATTTCTTTTGTAATGCTCCTACAGATTTTGTCCAAACATCACGCAAATCGGTATCTCTATAGTCATTAAACGAAACAGGTCTTTCCGATTTTTCATCTTCTAGACGGCTAGACTCCTGCAGAGCCACGCTGAAAAAAAATACAAATACATGTCTTGTGTATTACATGTACAGTAGGCTATATTAGTTATTAGGGCTGCACGATTCTTGCTCAAATGTGAATCACGATTTTCCTCCATAAGAATTGAGATCACGATTCTCACACGATTCTCACACAATTCTCTTGTAAATATAAAAATAATAAGCAAAAAAAAAAAACGTCATAATTTAAAATCGAGATCGCATAGGTGTCTGAATCGAGATCACGATCTTTTTTCGATTAATCGTGCAGCACTATTAGTTATCCTTATATTAATACTGTAGATTCTGCATGATGTTACTTACCGTAATCAACTGGATGTAACATATACACCTAGCAGCTGCGGTGCATAGCCAAGGCTAAGCGGATCATCAAAGACACCTAGTACCATTCCTAGTCACAATCTGTTCATGCTGCTACTGTCAGGCAGGGGATACGGCAGTATCAAATGCCAAACAAACAGACTAGGGGACAGTTTCTACAGCCAGGACACCAGGCTGCTGAATAGGTGCTGAGCCCATGTTATCCTGAGCCCTGTTTTACATGCTCCCATGTCCCATTAATTACAATGGCACTATCAATTATGTATATGATTGTGAATACACTCCAATTCCCATACTGTACATTTTGCTCCGGCCCCCCTGACGTATGGTTTAAGATTAAGATAAAATTTGAATCGCCACCATGAGACCGATTTGAAAACTTTGCGGTAGAGGTTCTTTGCATGGCCTCCTGGGAGTGTCCAGCGGTGTCCAAGATTAGCTGTTCGAAGACGGACAGACAGACTCAGGAACGAAAACATAATCCTCCTCCTGGTGGGGTTTAAAAACCATTATGCAATTTATTCATTATAATCTGGAGATGTTCATGACTACATTGTGTATTTACCCAGTGAGGGGCCACACTATAATGTTTCTACTAGCGTTCAAAATGTTTAGGTTTAGTTGGTCCTCAAACTATGGAGAGCAAACATCACATTATTTTGTTTCTATGTGTGTTTGTGTGTACCTCTTCTTCCTGTAGTTTTGTTTCTCACACAAACAGTCAAAGTAAAGACTACCATTACACTTTTACCCTCAAGCATTGTACAACTTGTTGTGTGCTTTTGAGGACTTACAGTATGTGTTAATGAAATGTGGACGTGTAAGCTCACAGTCATTTCTCTGTGTTTTATTCCTTAAAGTATGAAAAGGTATATTTATCTTTGCTTCTTTCTTCCCTTCCTTCTTCCCATCCTCCCTCTGTCCTTCCTTCGTGTTTAGGCCTTTTGAAAGCCACGACTGAAACGGAGTCTGGACAAAAACCACAGTGACCATACTGGGGTCTTCCCTTTTGAAAATAAATGTATTTTTAGGAGAAGCTAGAGTTGGTGATTTTTGGGTTTACACTTTTGCTCCATTCAATGGAAAATAACATGATACAATTCCCAGTTTTAATCTCTAAAGACTGTTTATCAATACAGGTCTGTTCACAATAATGGGTCCATATGTTGAATTATTGATATTGAACTACCTTCAAACTAAAGGGGAGATTACAGCTGGAGTTCAAGCAGTCAGAAACTCTGATGGGTCATATAATCACTTTGTCTGTTAATAGTGAGAGTTAACGGCCCGGACCGCTGGCGTAGCGGTCCGGGCACCTAGGCTCAATGTAGCCTGACAGCGTGTCGTGGGTTCGAGTCCCGATCCCGACGGCCTTTGCTGTGAGTAACTACCCATTTCTCTCCTGTCAGTCTACTGTCCTAGTAGTGAGAGTTAACCAGGCAGGTCAAGCTCAGCATAACTATTGGTTAATCTCTAACAGAATGGACCGTATGGGCCAATTTCTTTTACAATTTAATTCCGGGTATTGCAGTATGTATGCTACACACACCCATCAACACAATGTTACGTTTGTGTCATGTTTTTTAGACAGGCTGGTCATTATACTGATACATGCACACACACAGTCATTGCTCCCTCTCTTGCATAATTGTATTAGCTCTGCCTCTTAGCTTCTCAAAAAATATGTTACTGGAGTACATTTAAATAGCTTCTGAAAAAATATGTTCCTGGAGTACATTTAAATTGCATAACGTTGTGTATACGACAGTGGTTTCATGTGGCAAAAAAACTCATGTGCTCCATCAGACTGTGGCCAATTAGAATAGAGTAGTCTCGTAGCTGCAAACAGAGCCTAGTTTAGGTTAAATAGAGAGCCCAGTTTAGCACACCTCACACCCACACCGTGTTATCAGACTCTGCTCTTTTTTTAGCCTCGCCCTGGAGCGGTTCAGTCTGTATGGTGACTAGCCAGCCAGGGCACAGTTGTGAGTGCAAGCTAATTGGGAGGAATTGTGTGCGTGGTTATGGGAGTGAACTCTGAGTATGTGTCTGTCTGCAAGGATTAGTGTATTACAGTGTAATTCCGTTGCCATTGTGTGAACACAGTAAAATCCTCAGTGTTAATTTATCAATGTGTAACTCAGAGAGAGAGTGTACAAATGTAAGCAAATGGTCCGTCACACAGGTCTATTTGGTTGCATTCTCTGAGTGTCCAATGCAACTCTCTAAATTAACTGTGTGTGTGTGTGTGTGTGTGTGTGTGTGTGTGTGTGTGTGTGTGTGTGTGTGTGTGTGTGTGTGTGTGTGTGTGTGTGTGTGTGTGTGTGTGTGTGTGTGTGTGTGTGTGTGTGTGTGTGTGTGTGTGTGTGTGTGTGTGTGTGTGTGTGTGTGTGTGTGTGTGTGTGTGTGTGTGCGGGTGTCTGTGCTCCCAGTGTGGCTACTCTCGGGATAAGTGGAGAGGTTGTATGTGCTCATTATGTCCTCTACCTCGTTCTCCCACTGTCACACTCCACTGGTCCCATGGAGTCTCTCTCTTTCTTTCTCTCACTCTCTGTCTGTCTCTCTCTCTGTCTGTCTCTCTCTCTCTGTCTCTCACTCTGTCTCTGTCTGTCTCTCTCTCTCACTCTGTCTCTGTCTCTCTCTCTCTCTCTCTCTCTCTCTCTCTCTCTCACACACTTTCCCTTTCACTGAGACACATTGACCAGTCTCACTCGTCTCATGTTTCCCATAATCAAGCTAAATAGGGATTTATTTCTAGCAAGGACCAGTATTTCTAACACACAATGCCCTACTATAACCACCTAGAGCCATATTAACCAATGATGTTGTCTGATTCCCTCTATGCCCCGCCCACAGTCATTTGTCTTCATTACCTCCATAGGTCAGTGTGATTGTCACTCAGGCAGTCTTTGTAATGTAATTGACCCTACATGAGGTCATTGGATTTAATAGTGTGGATTTTATAATCCCACACCATTAACTTGTGATGGCCTGGTTTTAACCAAAGATGCCAAATTACATTATATATATACTTGAACCCATGTGCTAAGCTTCTCATTGTCCTGCAAAGTATCATTCCTCTAATTTGTCTTTGCACTTGAATGACAAAGGACATAATTGTTTTCGCTTTCATTGTATTTAAACATGATCAAATTGTTTATCATGTGTGGAACAATGGCTGGTTGTTTTTAACCCATTAAAACCAGGAAAGCATCTGTGTGATCTTTTGATTTTAGCTATTCAAAAATAGCAGATATACAAGCTTGTAGATCTGCTGTTTTTGAAAAATCTTGAAAATTTGTGCAAATCTTTGAATATAGATATTTTTTAAAGCAAACATTTTTAACTAAAATCTTTGTTATTGGGGGTCCCTGGAACAAAGTGTTTTGAGATGGGGATCCACGGCCAAATACATAATTTTGAGGGTCCTTGACATGGAAACGTTTCAGAACCATAGATATAGCAACATACGTTTTTCAGAAAACTGTTAGGATTTAGAAAACATTTAGAAACGCCCTCAGGTCTTAATGGGTTAATTGAATGGGGTATGTAGGTCACAGAGACTGTCGACATTGTTTGGGTTTGAAATGACAAAATTGTTTTCCATGTTGTAGTAAACAGGAATAACACTAACAATGTATAATCATGTTCTGTTGTCAAAATATCAATGTGATTAAAACGTGCTTCAAAAAATATTTATTATGATCAGACTTTGACAAGATTGTGCTTGATGAAATGAATTGAGTGTATATGAAGGTTGATATGATGATGACGTAATGCTATTGTCCCAGCACTTGCCAAACCAGTATACTCATAGAATGAGGCTTTATTACAGTTTTTACAGTATATACGTTGGGTCAGTATTAAGCCTGAGTACTTGGGTGCGCATAGTTTCTCTTTCTGAAAATAGCCAATCTACCAGCTCACAACGTGCCACTGTGTGACACATTGTAAGCTTGTTAATCAGCTATTTTAGGTGTGTGTGTGTGTGTGTGTGTGTGTGTGTGTGTGTGTGTGTGTGTGTGTGTGTGTGTGTGTGTGTGTGTGTGTGTGTGTGTGTGTGTGTGTGTGTGTGTGTGTGTGTGTGTGTGTGTGTGTGTGTGTGTGTGTGTGTGTGTGTGTGTGTGTGTGTGTGTGTGTGTGTGTGTGTGTGTGTGTGTGTGTGTGTGTGTGTGTGTGGTGGTTTCACATGTGTCCTTCTTTGCAAGTGCATATGTGTAAGACAAGAATGTTCCGTCTGTTTAGTCATGTGTGTAGATTTCTTTACCTGAATATTTGACAGGCCAGCAGTATGAAAGTTTTTTGCAGAGTATTGTGGTTTTAAGCCACTAACTTTGTGAAACTTCATACTTTATTTAACACCAGCTTGCTGATGTGGCTGAAATTCCAGCAGCTGCAGTCTCGCTCTCCCACAGGTACTGTTGTTATTTCTTTAAAAGTTAGAAGGATAAGGGTTCTCATACTTTCTAAACTGAAACCTCTCATTAATGTCACTTTACTTTGTTGTTGTTCTCACATCTACAAGCCAGAGCTCTGTTATTGAGGGCCCTAGTCTTCACAGAAGAGTTTGAAAATTATTTTAAGCCATTTCATATTTATGGTTTAGCTCTACTATTATTTTTGTCTCTGCCAGGCCGAAGGCATGGCCGAGACGATGTTTTGCACCCTGTCCATCTGTCCGTCCATCCGCCCGCCCGTCCGTCCGTCTGTCTGCGAGCAGCTAATCTCTGGCACCGTTGACCCAATCGCGGCAAAACTGTGCACACACACTCCCTGGATGCCAGAGCAGAACCTCTGCCTCAAATATTTCAGATCGGCCTGTGACAGTGCCACAGCGAGTCATTTTTTATATTACTCCTACTGATCAAATCGATACACAGTGTCTCTATAGTCATGTGATCAAGATGAATCTGTCCAATTTTTCATATTCTATCTTGATTGGCTAACATTTGCCTTCCAAAGTTTGCAGGATTGGTCCGTTTTGAACAAAATGCATCATAAACACAGCGTGCGATTTCCGTGAAATTTTGCACGGACATTCCCACTAGGCCGAGGAAGAAACGCCACTTGAAATCTTTCAAATCAGCCTCATGGTGGCACTATAACAGGCCGATTCGCGTTTTTACCTATAATTGGACCGATCTGCGTGAAACTTTGCATGCACACTCCCTAGAGGCCAAGGAAAAACCTTTGCCCGGCGTTTTTCACAACCCAGCAATGCCTCCATCTTCTACATTTAATGTAAAATTACATTTACTAATGCTTAACTAATGCTTAATAGTGTATAGTTATTAGTGCTACCCAATTATTTTATATTAACATTGCTGGAGGTTCGGACAAGCATGTTAACAGCACAAGTCTTTGCATACTACTGAAACAATTCCAAGTCAGTTGCCCAACAAGGGGTTCTTATTTTATTTTTTTACATTTTCTACTGTATTAGTCGACTAATCTTGAGCATCACAATGCTTAGGGTATTTGGCTGTATGGGGTGGATCATAGTTTACAGGATGTAGACTTTATGTCTATTGGGATGGATGTGGCGGCAACATACTAACAGTGTTTTATCATCTAGATCTGTGTTCAACACTGTGTGTGTGTGTGTGTGTGTGTGTGTGTGTGTGTGTGTGTGTGTGTGTGTGTGTGTGTGTGTACAGTTTGGTGTTAAACTACAGCATGTTAACGTGTGTGTGTGTGTGTGTGTGTGTGAGTGAGTGAGTGAACGCGCACATGTGTTATTAGTGCAGACTGATGTTATCTGCCCACTCCAGAAGGAAAACGGGGGTTGTGCCAACCCAACCTAGAACACAGCCCCCTCCCTCCCTCCCTTCTCCTCTCTGCCTTTGTCTCCGTCACTCCTTTCTTCTCTTGCTCTGTCTGTCCGTTCATTTGTCTGTCTGTCTGACTGACTGTATTTCTGACTATGTCTGACTGTATGCAGCAAAATAAAAGGTAGGGGAAGGGGTGGGTGTTTGGTTGGATGATTGGGGCTTAGGATGTGATTGTTTTGGAATTGATTGGGTTTTATATGGTTTTAGCTTGATGAGCTTTTTTGCATTGCGGGCTGTGTGTTATTGTTGGTCATAATGCAACAGACAGGCATTTTAACCCTGATTTATACTTGGTTTTGCATTGTCTCGCACCAAAAATGGCAGATGTACTGTATATACAAGCTCATAACGCGTTGCTGCGACATGAGCTTGTAGATCGGCTATTTTGGGACTGAGACACCAGCGTGCAACTACAGTAAGTGTAAATCAGGAGTTCTCTCTCTCCCTTTCCTCTCCTTTACAACATAACCTTTCTCCCATCCTGCGTGCAGCGGTATCCTATTTACCCCAAAACCTTGGCTCGCCACACACACACACACACACACACACACACACACACACACACACACACACACACACACACACACACACACACACACACACACACACACACACACACACACTAATGTCTCCATTGTGTCTGCTTGGCATGATGATGAATGAACGACAGTTCCTTATCTTTTACCTAAACACATGCAGAGTTCTTAGGGGAACCCTGCAGGCTAATGGGGTTCTAAGTGGAACCTTTCTGGTCATAAGACCCCACTATCAGCCCTGGCAGCATCCATCAAAGCACACTGATAGGCTAGGTCTTAGAAGGCAGAGGGCAGCCTGCCAGACAGACTATAATCTTAATCTGAAAGAGCAATCATCTAATCCCCCTGCTCAGCCTTTTATGTATTAGTTAGGGGATAGCATAAAATGCAAGCTCAGGAGGTTTACTGGATATTTAATGTTTGAAATAGTTATTTAAAGGGCGTTACCTGCAACATTTTGTGATAATGAAGACAGTCACTTTTGCTAGAATTAACAGCAGTGTCCCCCCCTTTGTATTAGTGTTCCTTAGAAAGTCCTGTATTACCTAAATTGATTTTGGCCAATTGAAGATGATCATTTTTGCCAGATGATAGTCAGCACAAATTTGCCCTTTGTGTTTAATAATGGATGCTCTGTTCATTTTGGCAATTGCTCTGCCTGCTGAAAGCAATATTGTTCATCATTCATGTCTCAAAACATTACCATTACCTATCTATGACTGTCTATAAGGCTCGGAATGTTATCATAGCACATTCACATTCACAATTTAACGCATACAGCATTTCTGCTGACAGTTGTCTTTGGACAGCATGGAAGGAAAACAAACAAAAAGAATTAAATGCAATTAGACACCGTAGCACTTAATCACACCACGGCCCTCTGCAGCAGTGGTCCGATAAGACCAGCCTATCAAATCTATCCAGGAAGCACCACTGTCAGCTCCCTTTGTTCCCCTCCATGCTTAAAACCCCAGCAGTAAAATGTAACGATGAGCAGAGCAGCACTAAAAGAAAATTGATGTCTCTTTCTAATGCTCCTCTTGTCTGCTCGCGTGGCGTAGTGGCTCATTCACTGCAGAAAATGATTTTTACTCTAAAATGAAATATCTAGCCTACTATTTGGGGAGAAAGAAAATGCCTATCTATGCTATCTTGAGGCTATTCAAAGATGCAATGTGTAATGGCAGCAGTTTGTATTTATTTATTTGATCAAATTCATACTTTAATACAGCTTTATAATGATGCTTCAAAACCTTAACGCATGGTGCTTTTAGTAGTGTTCTCTTTGTCCTCTGTACTCACTGCGACCGAACAAGTCTTCATATTATTTAGATCCTGTACTAAGCTATATCCTTTGGTTTTGATGCATTTGTTTTATGCAGACAGAGGCTCATGTTGTAGTTGTGTTGGTGAGCAGCATAATGCTCCCGTAAAGTTGCTATTTTGTATTTTAACGTTGTGTAAATCTGCAGAAATAAGGCATTATATTACATTATATATGTCAGTTGTTAGGTCATAGAGAGTTGCTATTGTGTGGTAAAGACCAGCGTTGTCCTGTGGTTTTGGTGCAGTGGGAGTCTGTAGAGGTTTATAACAGAAGGCCTCAGCTGCACCGTCAGCAGCTTGCCCTGGCTCGGACTGAATCATTGTATTGTAAAATACAGGCAATTTCTCTGAGCACATTTAGTGTAGCGGTTATGAGTCCCGCTCCTGCTACCACGTTTGCCCATTCTGGCTTGGGATCAGATCATCCCACCACGTTTCTCAGCTTAACTATGAGGCCCCCAGTACATCTCCTGCTTAGCATTCCCACTAGATCGACAACGGTAAACACGGTTTAGAGCCAATTTTCTAATCAGACATACAGTGTAAAAAGGAAACAAGAGTTGTCTACATTATATCCTCCACTGCTGTTGGTATTACACAGATTTGACCAGTGGGTTCAGTATTCTTTTCAGAAATTAGTGACACATATTTGGTAGTAGTTTTCTTGTATAAAATGATACTACTGTGGAAGTAGGGCTGTTAATTTTACTTGACGATTAATTGTCACTCAAATAATTGCGATTAGCGATTTAATTGCGTTTCTGCTGTTATGAATAAAAAAAACTTTTTTGTTTGGCTTTTAGGTTTCGTAAACAAAAGGCATAATAAATAACTTAGATCATTCATTAACTTCATACTTTAAAAAAACATGAATGGTGGAAATAGCCGATCTATAAGCTCAGAACGCGTCACGCCGTGACTCGTTCTGAGCTTGTAGATCTGCTATTTTCACTACTTTTGAAAATGTTTGAGATGGGGTGGGACGATATATCGATATTGCGATATATCGCGATACTTTCTCCCGCGATAAATAATCGATATACTGCCTGTCGATATTTATATATATATATTTTTAGTTTGTGATACGTTGTTTTTCCGACTCTGTATTTGTGTAATGATGATTTTGAACTGTTTGGTGCTATTTTAAGTGTTTATGAATTGAATACAAGGACTATCGTGATATATCGTTGGTAAAATTTCATGCAATATATCGTAATATCGCAATATATCGCAATATATCGAATATCGTGATATTATCGTTATATAGGGCCTAATATTGCCACGGATATCGTATCGTGAGATACCCATATCGTCCCATCCCTAGAGAATATATGAAAATGTTTAACATATTATTGCGATTATCTCAAATAATTGCGATTAGGCGATACAATGATTGTGACAGGCCTATTTGGAAGCAGTCAAATGTGAATTTTAATACAATTCTAAACGGAAGAAATGGCAAGTCGGAGGTCAACGGCTGCTTGTTTAGTGTTTGGGTATAAGGATCTTTGTGCCAGTTTTGAATTTGATATATGTATGTATTTTCTTGGCATGGGATGGGATAGAGCTATCTGGTTGTTTGAGATGTGAGAGAGAGATGTACGAACTTGCAGGTTTAATGTCAATAGCGCGGCAGAAAGCATGTGTGTGCGCGTGTTTGCGCATGTTTGCGTGTGTACGTGTTTGCGCATGTTTGTTGCGCAATGCTTCTAAAATCCTTCTGGTTTTTCTGTACACTGCAGACTACTGCCACCCCGTGGCATGGAGTTATTTCCTCTCACGCGGGTGCACAACAGCGCCATCAGCATCATCTGTACGGTGTGTACTTAGTGTGCACACAGCTACATTTTATGATTTTAACACCTATACATCCGACGTCTGACCCGACTGATCTCCCGACGTTAGTCTGTCGTTGTCAGGACAAGTCAGTGTGGTGGGAAGGGGTCTTAAAGCAGAGAGAGACATGTGACGAACACTGTTAGTTGGAGTTCAACCCTCTACAGTATACTTGTGAAGATGTGGTATACCTCTTCAGTTTCTTAGTACTATTATTTATAGATCATCTTAGTGCTGCATTTGGTCGACCACAACATCGAAACTGTATTTTAATCATACTTAAAGTACAGGGACTACTTCGTCACATCTGAGTGGACAAAAATGACATACAGCGTTCCGTAAAGCTCCAGTGGAGCCTCTTCTCTTCAAAATCTACATGCTCCTACTGGCTCAGATTATGTTAAACAACAAAATATGTTACCATAGTTATGCTGATGACATAACCGTATAAGAGGACCATATTCATGGACTCAGACCTGAATTTCTCTGCCACTTTAAGACAATTACCAAGTCAGACTACTATCTAGACAGAGCTACTAACTAGAGCTCTCGGGTCGTCTTGGACAGGTCTGCTTTCTGAACCCAGAGTAGGACCTAAACGTGGAGAAGCAGTGCTCAGTTTTTATGCACCACATGCCTTCTACAACTCTCAATTCTTTAAAATTTTTATATATTTTTTTTGTAATTTCTTCTGCACTAATTGTATTCTTTTTTTGTATTTTTTAAATTATATTTAAATGTGCTTTTGTAATGTGTTTCTTTTGCACTCTCTTAATGCTCTGTGTCTTATATGCTTAATGTAAAGCTGAGCACTTTAAATTGTTGCCTTGTTGAAATGTGCTATACAATGTACTTGCCATGCCTATACTGTATGTGAAAGTAAATGAGACACAAGGATGTTCCCTGCCTTTCTAATTAATGTTAATTCTGAAAATATTCCTCTTATGGACAGTCAGATGATGCATATGGTCCAGGCTTTGAGCATCATAAGCCACTCTTTTGTGACTGTAGAAGTCATTTTGACTGCAGTCCTGGCTGAGAACCCCATCCCAATTCAGCAGGCATTAAGTTATTTTTCAATCCAGATCCATAATACTAGTGAAACAATACCCAAATCTACAATATACAGTGTGAAGGTAAGGTATAGGTTTGCCTTGCATGTACAGTATTACTTATGATGCACCAGTACAACATGTTTTCCCCCTGGTATGCAGCTTTCTGAGCAGCAGCCTGGTGGGGCTTTGTCCTCTCTGTTACACTGTATTACATCATCATTATCATCTTTATTTGAAAGCTGCAACCCAGAACTTTTTTAGTGAATAAAACATTATTTTGAGCAATATGTATGGTGAGTATGTTAATACAATATAACTAGCACATCTGCAGTGGTTGGTCTCCCTGCTCTTCTATTATGAAATGTGCACCCGTGTTCGGGTAGGACCACTACTGTACTGGTTGACAATTGGTATTGCCTGAAGCTCAAAGCTCAATATCTCCCCTGCCCAAAGTCAGTGGTATTACTAATTTTGGTTTGAATCCCAGGAAGGATGTGCATTTTATGGATTTTCAGCTTTAAACACATACACTAGGTGTAATGCGTGTCGTTTGTGGTCCGTTTTGTGCAGGCATACACATCTGCTCGCTCAGCACGCACGCACGCACGCACGCACGCACGCACGCACGCACGCACGCACGCACGCACGCACGCACGCACGCACGCACGCACGCACGCACGCACGCACGCACGCACGCACGCACGCACGCACGCACGCACGCACGCACGCGCACACGCACACGCACACGCACACGCACACACACACATGCATAAATCATGTGCATGTGTGAAGAGCACACATATTGTGTACACACATGGCATGCATAGTTACTGTTATGAATACATGCATACACTGTCATACTGTGCCCTAAGCTGATGAATGGAAAAAAAGGAAAGATGAAAGAAAGAAAGCTAAGAGTAATAATAAAAAGTCAGGAACACAGTTGTGTTCAATAGTGTGATGCTATCCACATGGCAACCAATTTGAGATAAGGAGGACAGTGTAGGAAGGATGCAGTAGAATACAAATAAAACACACAATTCTTCTTGTTGCACATCCCCCCCAAAGTTTATTTTTTATTTTATTTTTCCCGGCACATAATGGATTTTATCAACAGCCATACATCACACAGAAACTATGTCACTTTTATATTAATAAATTATTATAAAAGTAGCAAGCATTTCTTTAATCATAGTAGTGGCTGTGGTTTATGGTGAGTTGTTGCACTCCTTCCTTCCCCTTTCTCTCTCTCTCTCTCTATATACTGTATATATTTATATACATACATATACTCCTCTCTTTGTGTCTCTCTCTCAAGTCACCCTTACCCCCTGGCTCCACATGTTAACCTACTTACAGTACAGTTCTGTGTGTAACCAGGAAGAGAGACAGAGAAGGCAGGCCATGAGAAAGATGATGTCGTTAAGAGTGGAGGGGAAGACAAAAGGAAGAGAAAAGAGGAGGATAGAAGTGTTGGGAGACAGGAAGAAAGGAGAGAGAATTCCGCTGCGTCATGTCAACCTCATCCTTCTAGAGCTGATGGATTCAGCGTATTAAAAGGCTCAAATCAGGGTCCTGCCACAGGCCTCAGTTTTGGCACAGAGATGAAATGGCTTTCAAACACTTCCTTTCATTAAATATCTTCTCTGCTGATTGGATTTCAAACCTGGCGTGTTATCAGCGCTACAGCACTTAGCTTCTATTAAGTCATTACACTTGCTTGCCTCACCACATTTTGCTGTTTATAACCCGTCCATTCTTGCTGTCTCTCTGCTACAATATTCCACCCTCCCTGTCTCCCTCTTATACTCTCTCTGTCCTTCCATCGCTCTCTCTCTCTCTCTTCCCAGTCTTTCTCTCGCCTGTTGTCTCTGTGGTTGTCCCTTCATCACCTTTGATCTCCACAGTGCTGCACTGACAAGCTGTGTTCACACGGCCAGGGCATTATGACTCATTAACATAACACAGACGCACACACACACGCACACACGCCATGGTGGGAATATCAGTTATGCAATAAAGAGTCTGTCATTATCTCTTTACTTATAATTTAACTCTGAGGGTTTAATTAAAGTATAGACTAAAGTGGAGGTTGAAACATTTTCTCTACTATTTTTAATACAAAATCTGCTGTATGAACAATAAGAGACAATAACAAGACAGGGTTTAATAACGCTGTTGCTTCCATACATCTACAGTATGATGTATGACTCCTTATGTGGACAAGGTTTCAGCCCGAACCGACTCCAGTGACTTACATTATAGAATTAAAGTGAATTATTTCGAAGAATATAAAGCGTGAAAAGAATAGTGTGCCTACTGGCGGCATGGCATGCACAAGAAATTTGGCACAGATAGGTCCAGTGGTTTGTGAGATTAGCCCCAGACAGTCAGACAGACAGTCAGACAGACAGACAGAAAACTGACTGACAGACCCAGTTTGTCTATGGCTCGCCTCCTAGAGAGCCACGCTGTAAAAACCCTGTTGTGTTTGGAAGTGACTCAGGATCGCCAGTATGCTGCATCTGTTGCATCATTGTATTTGCTTTGTAAGGCTCATACAGTGTAATTGCTGTGGTTGGCTTGGTTTACGGTTGTCTGAGGGAGCTGGCAGTGTTCTGGATGTCAGAGCTCCGCCTCAGCACAAATGATTTCTGGGAAAGAGGATGATGTGGTGGTCATTACTTATAAATGTAAAGGATAACTTAACAGGGTTTAGTTGATGTAAAGGCCAAGGGTAACATAAAAGGTTATCATTGTTGTAAAGGATTATAAGGTATACTAAAGAGGATGACAGGGTATACAGTTGTAAATGATAACGGAACAGTGTATAGTCAGTGTAAAGAATAACATAACAGGGTATAGTCAATGTAATGGATAACATAACAGGGTATGGTCAGTGTAAAGAATAACATAACTAATAATGTAGTCTGTGTCAGAAGGTCCTTTTGTTGCATTAATTATATTGTTCCAAATGTCCAACTCCACCTGATGCTCCAATAACTTAATTTCTGAATTTTTGTTTATCATTAATAGGCCAAAATGTATAATTATTTTTAAAGGAGGTCAGCGAGTCATGTGAAGGATCTTTTCAGGGACAGGCTAAAATACTTCTAATTCTAAACAGGCAATAGATATACTGTATGTGTTTATTAGTATCTTGTATATTAATTAATTTACTGCACTGTGTGAGGTACTGTACAAAAGTACAGTACCAGCATTCCATTAGGTCATGCCTCCTGCTACAATAAGCATCTTGAAATACAGTCCAACCATTTTCTACAAAATGCTGATCTTAGCAATTTTCTCACCTTTAATGCAGTTTATTTGACAGTATCAGTATTTACAACCACGAGTGAATGTAGTGTTCTTTTTATATCTCAAATGGCTCTGTGTTCCACTTGTGGCAATAGATGCTCTTCTCCCACAAGACTAGCCTATACAGTAGATTAAGCTTTTCACATTTTACCTGTCAGCAGGGGGTACATTGCCAGCAGTGGGAAGATGCTTTTGTTGATTGCAGAGGGAAACGCTTCTCTTTATTGCATCAGTTTATGTAGAGATGTAAAATAAATGTACACGTTTGTAGCGTTGTAACGTTGTAGTCAGCGTTGTAGTCCATTTTAGGTAGTCTAAAACTATCTAAAATGTCTCTGTCTCTGACTTTACCAGGCAACTCCCTAACACTGTAGTAAGTTCCTTTCATGTATAGTATGTGAGTGTACTGTACATGGCTGTGTGTGTGTGTGTATAGGTACATGTGTGTTTTTGTGCTATGGGCTGGCTGTTGCTATAGTAACTTGGGTTAGGGGTGAGGGGGTTGACAGTTTGACAGAGAACAGGATGATGTGGGAACAATACTACAGTACCACAGCTCTGTCTATGGCCTTATTGCTGCCCTGTGAGGACTACGTGTGTGTGTGTGTGTGTGTGTGTGTTTGCAAATGATGTAAGCAAGCATCATGGGTTGATCGTCAAGCAATATGTTACATTTCATTCCATCTGAAATTAGCGATGAACCTGCAATATGTCATTACTATTCATCATGCATCTACTCTAAAAAGGTGAAAACAGCCATACATATTGTGATCAGTATTGGCTGGCTGATCATTTTGACATTTGACTTGATAGTGTTTCAATTCTGGCCATCCTGATACTGTATGCTTGTGGGCCAAGTAAGCAAATGATGCATTAGAGAGATCATGACAGTTATTTCCCCAACCACATACACATATGTGTGTGTGGGTGTGTAGTAGTAGCAGATGCTGTCTGCGGTCTTGTAGGCATGCTCTAGTGCTGCTGCCATCTGGACATACAGTGTGAGTCTCTGATTGGCTGAGAGGGGTTGAAGGCGGGGTGGTGGTCGTAGTAAGATGATTGGCTGATAGGCTAGCTTAAAGGGTTAGTTCAGATTTTTTGAGTATTTTCTGTAGGAAATACTTACCATTAATGTAGTGGTTGCAAAGGTATTAATTGATTGCCCGAGTCCCGTGGTCCGAGTTCTGGTCCGGTTCTGATGAATATGAAGTAGTTCCGGTAGATTAGTAGCTTTGGTGGGGGCCACTCATTAAAAATAAATTAATAAAAAAAACTAGCATCATTTGTATTGTTGACCTATTTCTATCATATATTGCAGGTTTCGTTCAACTTCGACCCCTCTGTCACATGGTACTAATGTTTGTGTCCAGAATCACTGCGCCGCGGCAGCCTACTGACTCACAAAATATATGACACAAAAAATAGTACCATGTGACAGAGGGGTCGAAATTGAACCATCTGCCCCATAGTCATGGGGCAGATGGGGGAGTTACTGTATACAGGAGAGACGGAAACATGAAAAGAGAGTTGAGGGAGAAGTTACAGCTAATTTATACTCCGTCGCACAACATTGTCCTGCGCCGGAAATGGCAGTTCTACAAGCTTATAGATCAGCAATTGTCCGCACGGTACAAATCAGGTCTTTGGTTGTGGTCCATGAGTGTTGCTGTGTTTACTTTCCATTTAGTTATGTGATGGTCCAGTGATGGCCTGTGTCTGCATGTGTATGAACACATGCATAGTGACTTTAACTGGCATTGGGTGGAGACTGTACTGCTGTATACACTACTACTAAAGCAAGATTAGTAGATGTTGGGTGACTTTTGCGGTGTTTAAGTCAGTATGCTGCTTTTTTGCGTCTACTGAGTGACAGATAAGAAAAGCACCATTGAGTCCCATGAGGCAGTGAATGTTAATTAGATATATTACTGGAAATGATGGATCATATGAAGAAGTGGATGGTTAGGCTGTATTAGGAAATTAGTTGTCCTGTTATCACCAACACACACACACACACACACACGTGCGCGCGTGTGCATGTATAAACTGCATAGAGGGAGAGCAGCGTGGTAGTGACTGGTGCACTTTAAGAGAGGTTATCTGTGGACACAGAAGCTGGCCTGTCTGCCTCCATCGCATCACAACCACACACAGCCTGCTGTCTTCACAGAGACGGGGCATTGTATCGGCCTCTTCCCTCCCCTGTCTCTCATCCCGCTGTTTCCTTATTTCTGTCTTTTTCGTTTTCCCCACATATCTGTTTCCTGTTCTCTTGTTCATATTTTCTCCTACCAGATATTGTTTTCATGGCCTCATTAATATATCCTTCTATTTCTGTCATTTTTGTTCCTGTCATTCACCCTGTTTTCATTTTGTTCTCCTTTGCTCTTCCCTTACTTCTACACGGCAAAATCAAATATTATTCGTACCCCACATTTTTATATTCATATCCAGTTATGACTATATATGGATTTTGTGTGTCATTATTGTTTATTTCTTTATTCACTCTTCTCTTGAACTCACCAGTCATTTGATCCGCTGACTGGGTACACAAGCCCTGCGGTTCTAGTGTTAACTGACACTATCTTTTACCCTTATGTGTCCATTCTTACACTCTCAGGTTTAAAGTAACACTCAGGAATTTGCAGTATACTGTTATCTAATGTCTCTCTCTCTCTCGTTTCTCTCTCTCCACGGTTTGAAATCTTGTCCAGAGCATATCTCCTCTACCATAAGGTCTAACTTGGTGTATGGTTACTAGGTTGTACATCAAGGGCAGGGGGTCACATACCAAAAGTAAGTCACTGTGACCCTAAAAACCCAATTACAATCATTGCTTCGTGTGGTGGGGGACCGTGGATTCTTCTGCTCTGCCCTCTATTTGACATTGTTCTTCCTCAGCCTCGTGTCCTCTCTCATTCCATCTTGTTCTGACACCTCTCCTCTCTATGAGTTTACTTGTCTTCATTTTCTTTTAGTTCCCCTTCACATTCCCCTTCACATCACTCTCACTCAGATCTTTACCTTCTTCCCTCCCTTGTTCCAATGGCCTTTATTAATCAGGATGCGGGTTGGATTGCATGCTGTCATTAATGAAAGTAATTCTTTCAGGTTATTTCAACTTTCATCTGATAGTTGTCAGGTAGTGGTGAGTTAGAGACATTGGAGGAAGATTGGGTGTGACTTGCAGCAAAGGTCATGAGCTGGCTTTGAACTCATGATGTTGAAAGCACGTGCAACTTCCCTGGGCGACCTTTTCATAAGTACTGTATATACAAGTCGCTCTTCCTGCTTTAAAGGTCACTCTTTACAGTATTATATGTGGTATTTACTTGCCAGCAGAGCGTGGTGCCCTCTCACATGAGTGTAAAGAACAGGCTCTGTACAATCACTATCATCTTGCTAAAGTCAACAATCCTAACTGCTCTTCAACTTCAACATATGTGGAAAACAACAATCTCATGGGTAGACATTTTTATGCTGCGGACGAAGAAGACCTGTCTGTCTGTCCCCTCAAAAGTCACAGCTCACGCCGCTAAACCTCAGCAGAAGCACCTCTGTCTATAAACAATTGGTGCATGACTAGAGGGACACAGTTGGCACTGGAGACAGGACAGGGCATTTCCTGTTCTATTTTGGTCATCTACTTTGGTACACCTAATATAGCTGACAGAATTCCGAGGAAGGTTGTCATGAAAGTGAGCATTGTTTAATGTGAGGACATGCCTGAAAGAGAGACTGTTTAATACCTTTTTAAACTTTCAGTAATCTGATGTCATGGGTTGTGTGCAGATTATCTCCGTAGCAGAATTCTCATTCATTCTAACGCAGCCATCTTCATTTAACCAGCCAACTATTCAGTTATGTTGATGTAAACAGGAATCCCTGAGGTATCTGTCCAGTTGATCCTATTCAGTCATTAGCCGTGCACGCTAGTCTTGTGCCAAGCAGCTAACAAACACTAGAAAGTATTCCAGTCCAAGTGCATATAAGGGTTTGATTTAATAAACAGTGGCAGTTGGAGTCACGTCCTCTCAGCAGGCAGCAGGACACAAACAAGAAACATCACCACACTGACCCATAATGGCCTCATTCAGACAGTGGCTTCTGTTGTCCAGACAAAATCAACCTCTGTATTACTGGCTCTTTGCTACACATCAGAGGTTTCATACTTTTTAGTTTTCGGGTAATAGTTTCCTTCACAGAATCTGTAATGGATTTGTATTTGAACATGCTAGCTGTGTTGTTGTTTTCTGTCTTTTCCTCACCTTTTCTTTCTAATGTACTGTATGTACATGAGGAGGCTTCTGATCCAGATGACTCGACCAGAGAGGACTCTGTGTTGTTTTGTTTGTCACTTCTTAGTTTTGTTTTTGTGTCAAACATGTATGGTACTTACAACTACATTCTAATTAACCCAGCCTCTCTCTCTCTCTCCCTCAGGCACTAGCATCCCATCGAGCCTATATCCTGACAGCACGCATTCCTGCCAAGGTAAGACCACTGATCGTACCATAAGACCACTAAATGCATTGTTCATTCAAACACTGGGCAGGTGTCAAACTGTTCAGTTTTTCCTCTTGTGAGGGCCTGCTTTATGTTTCCTGAAACCTACCTATCCAAATGCATGTTTGGTAAATGCATTCAATTACAGTATGTGTCCCACTGTCTTCCCTTTGTCTTATACACACTACGTTTATCATTACTGTACATGCTGTCCTCCAATCACGTCACTGCCTTGGCCTAACGTGCATGCGTGTGTCTGTGTGTCCTCTCAGTGTGTTTGTTGACTATCTGGTGTACCGTGTGTGTGCATGTGTGTGCATGCTTATGTGTGTATATTTGCACATAACTGCACATGCATGTTTGTGTACTCAACATAATTATACGGCTGGTTAACAACCTACTGTTATATGGAGCAACAACAGTGCCCTAACCGAACACAGATGTGCACATCAGATTTCCACATCAGCACCCAAACCACATGCTACCATTTCCTCTACTAGCTCATCACCCAAAAAACATTTAAAAAAGTGTCATTATCGCCATCATCCCCACTTAACCTCTAAACCGTTGTTTATGCTACTTTATACTGTAGCCTCCTCTCTGGAAGTGGGTAGCCTCCTGTTAATCACCTGGAAGGACAATTCCTTTATGATGAGTAATGAAGACTGCCTGATGAATGGATGGGCCCAGTGGGGGACAGTGTGCTGAATTCAGTGTTCTATGTGAAAGAAAATAAATATAACTTAGTAAAGTGCACTGAAAACTCTGGTAGTGGGGGAGTACCAGTGACAACCAGGAACCGACTGGGTGACGACCATGAAGAGCGTGGTGACATCTGGAGAGACAGAGGACGGTCGGAGAGACGGCGACCCGGGGTGGAGAGGGTTGGCAGCCCAAACCACTTCTTCTGTAAGGAAGAACCCAAAAGCTACAGACTGTGGTAAAACCTCCAAGGAGGGTTATAAATCCATCAAGGCAGAATGAGATGTTCTTGCCCAGCAGCAATGACGACGCAACGCACAGAAGAATGCCCACTTCTGGTCAGACGAAGGAGGAGCCAGGCCCGGAGGCAACCCACAGTGCCTAGAGCCTCCGAGTGTCGCCAACACCTGCTGCTAACATCTCACCAGCCACCCTAAGCCCCCAAGAGACAGTGGGGGCAGTAGCATGCCACTTGGACACAAGCCGGGGTCTGATCAGCCTCGGTAGGGTCGCCTGGAGGAGGGTGTCTGTTGCAAGACCCAACACACCCAGTGACTCCAGGAAACAACACTGATGTGTCCAAGTTTGTGTATCGGTAGATGTTTTTGTTAACGCTCCTTGGAGCGCAAATCTCCATCAGCATGGGTTGGCTACCCAGGGCCCGCAAAATTTTAAAGTCAAGTCATAGCCAATCCGAGTGAAATATGAGTAATCGGACTGATACATCTTGATCACATAACTCCTTGAGATAATGTGATTTGTGAGTTTTGGACAAAATCTGTAGGAGTAGTAGCAACAAGTGTGTTTTGAAGAACATGCAAAATTACATAAAATGTAGTCAGGCACAAATGGGTGCAGCCTATATGGGGAGTTGTGGCATGATCCAATGAATCCAGGGAAATTATTTTTTGCCTTTTATTATGATAGCACAGTGAAGAGTGACAGCAAACAGAGGAGAGACACGCAGCGAATCCGCCGCCGGGCTCGGGAACGAACCCGGGACACACTGTCAAAGCATCAGAGCCTATGTGGTTTGCGCCTTAATCACTCAGCTGTCTGCGCCCCCAGGGAAAAGGAACATGTGATAGTATGACATACTGTATGGTTCAATAGTTATAGATTTTAATCTTCGGCCGTCAGCTGTCCGGCCTGGCAGAGATAATCAAACTCTATTTACAGTACAGCTACAAGCTACAGTTCCACACCAATGAGGAATTTCAAGTTTTTCTGATTTTATATTTTGGAATTTTATAAATGTCCCTTTCGTTTTTGAAATTTCTCTCTTACAGTTTTTGGTTCTGCGACTGTCTCTTAATCTTGTTTTCACATTAGGAACAGGATTGCTCCCTGCAGCTTCTGTCTATATACCATCTCTTCTGTGTGCATCTGTTAATCCAGATTATTTCCACAGATCCCCTTTTCTCTGAACTCTGTCAAACCCTTGTTTTGCTTTTATACTCTCAATTCGCACCTTTCCTTCTTCCTTCTGTCAGATTACCCCACATCTTAATCTTCCCTTTATCCTCCTTTTCTCTCTCTCATTCTCTCCCGTTCCCTCTTTTCCTTCCCTCCTCTCTCTCCACCTCTCTTTCTCTGATCTCTGATACTGCAGATCCTATCATCCTAGGTCACGGTACCATAGGTCATTAGGGTATTAATGTTAACCGTACAGGTCTCAGTTCAATCCAATTCACCTTTATGTTGGAGGATTATCTGTTACTGTGTCGTAATTCAACCAATTTCACTTCAGTCCATTTTTTTTCTTTTATAAATACATCAAAGCTACACCTCTAGCCCGTATATTCAATTAATCTCCATCTCACAGTCTAAATACTTTTAGTAGTAGGGGTCTTAACGTGAAATCCATATTCCAATTTAGATTAGTAAAGAGCAAAATAAATCTAACCTCACCTCACTGTCCCAATATACTGTGGTCGTACAGTAGCTACTATTGAGGACATTTCCTCAGTAGTTTTGCCTACATAATATCGTCGCTGTCGGGTGGAAACCCTTTATGTCCAAAACTGTTACTTTTCAGGAAATAGAAAAAAGAGCCTGTGTTCCAATGGATCCAATGTAGGTAGTATTTAGTCACTAGTTCCTGTTTATACTTTTCATTGGTTAAATATTTAGAAAACCCACAGACTCTTAACCACAAAATCTAAAATGGCAGGCCTGGGCCGCGGCGTGGCGGTCCAGGCACCCTAGGCTGCAATGTCAGCCTGACAGCGTGTCGCTGGTTCGAGTCCCGATGCCGACGACCTTTGCTGCATGTCACTCCCCATCTCTCTCCCCATTTCCTGTCAGTCTACTGTCCTATAGATAAAGGCTATAAATCTAAAATAGCAGAACTACTTGACGCGTTTTGAGCTTGTACATTGGCAATTGTTGCTACTATAGTCTGACACTGTAGTATTACAAAGTAGGACATTAATTTATGAAAAACATTTCTGCCCTACAGCAATGTTATATGAATATATAAATATCCATTTAATAGGCTATATGAATCGCAGTCCCCCCCATAAAAACACCATTATGTTAATTATGTCATTTAACTCTTTTGTCAAATAAATGAAGACGTACAGTAGTGCCGAGTGTTTTCCTCCTGTCATGATGTATAGTAATCATTACTTTCATCACTGAGCATTGTTACAGTAGTTATTGTCCAGAATCCAGATTTATATCCCATGTAATCAGAGAAGACACCTGACTGCTGGAGCCATTGAATGAGATATCAGTGACCTGTGTGAAACTATAAACATCGGGCTTTCCCGTTGTTTGGTTCTGTATTTGTTTCCGCAGGGTAACAGTGCCTCAGCCTCCTTAAGACATTTTTTATTTGCTGAAATGATCCTCCATTAGAATGAAGGTCTGGTTACGTCTCTGTCCAATACATGTTTTATAACGTATATTTCTCCCATATATCTTCTTTGTTGAATCCAGGAATGTTTTTGTATAATTTATTTATGTCTGGCTGTCTGACTTTGGGCGCTGTCTTTGATCTAGTGTCTTGTGTGTGTGTGTGTGTGTGTGTGTGCGTGTGTGTGTTTTTAGAGAGAGATTTCATCATTTGCTACTCTTTGTGGTTCAATTTTTACGCATAGACAAAAAAGCATCCTGCACACTGTCTTGTCTTCACTTACAGCAACTATTTAATGGCAGAAAATACAACGTTGCGATCACACTGGGCTTCATCAGGTATCGGAGTCAACTGGTAGACAGACTTATATAGAGTATAGAGTGTATATATAGTGGAATTCAGAGAGGCGAGGTCCAATCAGGGAACCACGCCAATCTGTTACCACTCTTGAGTCAAATTAACACTCTGGATTTTGCAGTGATGTAAAACCCAAGGCTTCAGTGTTGAAATGGTGTGGCTTAGTAAAGGTAAACTTAGTTCTCCTCTCAGCCATGCCTTAAATCCAATCAGCTCTTTTATTAATCTCTCAGTGGGGTTTAAAGAAGTGTGTGCGTGTGCGTGTGCGTGTGCGTGTGCGTGTGCGTGTGCGTGCACGCGCTTCACCGATGTAGAGACTGTCAGGCTCTTTGTGTTACTCTCTCTCCTTTGTCTCACTCGCATTGCAGCCTCCTGTTTGTGAAAACATCCCATACAAACACACCTTCTCTCTCTGCTGTATCAGTTAGTTCTCAAATTCGCAACCCTACCCGACCCGACGTTTTCAGGCCGAACCAGGTCGAAAATGTATGCTAATTAGTCGGGTCGGGCCAAGCCTCGGGTTCCACGAAAGAAAATAATAAAACAAAGAAAATAATTATATATATACAGTGTATATATATATATAAAGCCATGCTTTAAAATAAGTAACAGTTAACAGACCTTTTCAGCTCATCCTCATTTTCACCTAATATTCACTAAAATAGAGTAGTTGTCAATCCTCCCTATGTATGTAATCTCTATGACTCCTCTGTCACTCCTCTCTTTATCTCTCATGGTTCTCATAATGTGTAGTACCTGCACTATTGTGTCCAAAAGTAGTTTTTCTTCATGATGGGAGAGTTTTGTTGCATTTCCCCATACAGCAATGTTACTCAAACTCTCTACATACAAGTTATTCTACCTCAGATTTACCATAAAATGTACAGTTATAGTATGTTTGCTGAGAGTTTATTCATTACTAGCATAGAGATTGCATCTTTCTTCACTAAACTTGAAATGGTCCTTTTTGGTCAGGATTACCTGGATGCCTGGTGGCTCAGCCAATTAGTGCACAGACCATATGCTCCTAGTGAGCGCAAGGACGCAGGTTTGAGTCTGACCTTCGTCTTGTCTTGCATTTGTCTCCTCTCGCTTTACCCTTGGTTTCCTGTATCTCTACACTGACCTACAGTCTATGAAATAAAGGAAAAAAGATTATTACTGTTACCTTGTCCACCTGTCAATAGGATATGAAAGAATAAGGAAGGATGAGAAGATGTGTATTTCGTTTAGGTGACAGATGGATAATGACTGAATGAATGAACAATGCAATTAGTCAGGCATTTGGTTTCTCTGCATAGCTCGCAGCACGCTTTCTTGCCATTGGCTAGAACTGGTGCATCGCTCAGCATGTTCGAATACCATTGGCTCACAATCAAACACTTAATTTTTCACTCGTGTTCTTTTCACTCCCATCCTTTCATGTTATATACTACCTACAAAATGACTTTCTAGTAAATAGATTGAAATACAGAACTACTACAGTAGTAAGGTTACTGTACTATGGAGCTTGCCATTGTCAAGCCCCTGACAGGGGCTTGTAACCCATTTTTTCACCCAATGCCAATGCATAAGCTGTAATCCTGCACTCTACTCTCCCTCTGCCAGCCTGGGGAGAGCCCAGAACTGAGCTCATGCTTCCTTCAGCGCATGAGGAGTGAGCAGGCCGCTTCTTATCACCTGACAGGGGGGAGTTTCCCCGGTTGGATGTAGCGCGTGGAAGGAACACGTTATTCCAACCAGTTCCTTTCCCGTCCATCAGGCTGACCAGGGGGAGGCAGTATAGAGACCAGGATTACTGCATGTTTTTTGTGAGGGTACCTACCCTAAGGGACACGAGGGAGAACATGGTGAGTGTTTGACATACGCGTTAGCAAAAACACCCATTGTTTATAATGGCTGCAACCACACTGGAGGCGTCATTGGAGCGCGTCAAAACCTGTTGACGCGTCTTTCAGAGCCCTTGTTTTATTTTGGAGCTCGGCACAGAACAGAGCGAGAGAGCAGGAGAAGCGATTGAATGGAATGACAGACTCCCAGCGTGCGTGCGCTTCCAATGGGAAGTGTGCCAGGTTCAAAACGGTTTCAAAATCGGGAAACACCAAGCCCCCAGAACCCAGTGGTTGCATTGAAGCTCATTGGACATGCTGGCCATTCATTGGTACTGCAGCTTAAAACGACCTGGGGCCACTAACAAGAACGAGCGAAAACGGTTCGACCAATGGGCTCGACTCACGAGCTTGCGCTCGAGCTTGCGCACGGGGCTGCGCACCAAGGTGAAGCAAAACGCGTCACAGAAGCCCCAAATAGGTCTCGCCCATCACATTTCACAATCCGGAAGAAGGGGTGATTTTGGACTATGCGCTTGGTGAGCAACTCAATGCAAGTGGACGGGAGGGGATTTCCAGTGCCCTCTCTATTATTTTTAACTCTATGGGACACACTGCATAATTGCAGGATACCGATACCGTTGTCAAAAAAAGTATATTAATGGCCGACATACATCGGCCAAACTCATTTCTAAATGTCAGCAAATGGTGAATCAGACTTGTTTCCACTTTGCTCATCAACCCATTTTGTGAAATGATTGTACTCTGTAGAAAAGGAAGTTGATATGGATGAGTCAGTGTTTGGACACACACGCACGCACACACGCATTTTCTTCTTATCTTATTTCTATTTCATCGATCAAGTGATTTCCTTGAATCAATAATGCAGTTACTCTGTATTGCTCTTTCCCTCTCACACACACGCACGCACGTACGCACGCACGCACGCACACACGCACACACGCACACACGCGCGCACACACACACACACACACACACACACACACACACACACACACACACACACACACACACACACACACACACACACACACACACACACACACACACACACACACACACACACACACACACACACACACACACACACACACACACACACACACACACACACAGCCAGACAATAGACTGTTTTTCTCCTCATCTCTGTGCCAACCCTCAGGAGCAGTGCCCACCTGGAATAGTCTGGTCTCGCTCTCTGGCCTAGCCTCAGGCACTGTGTGCACGTGTGTGTGTGTGCGTGCTTGCGTGTAGCATGCATTTGTATGCAGGTGCATGAGTTCCTCTTTTTCCTCTCCTTTTTAGGAAAGGAATGGCAGACGACCACTTTCCTTTGTTGTCTTTGTTCTGAAATGCTCTGCTGAAGGAGAAGTGCATTACTGGATGTCTGCACTTTGTCTAAGCACATTTGAACAGTTTAAATGTCTTAGAAGGACTTAATACAGCCAGATTCTATTTTACTGTAATTCTTTTGTCAGCAATGAATACTATAATACCAGTTTTAATAAAAATTTAAAATCAGGAGATGTATTTTCATTTCTCTTTTAATGAGGAAGGTCATGTTATTCTTCAAACACGTCACAGAAAATGCTGTATTATAAGCAGATGAATCAATCGAAAATGTATTGATTCAATACATTTATTGATTGGTATTGGAGTATTGGGATTGATGCTGTGGCTGAATTTGATGTTGAAGTATTTGTCTTGTTTTAGCCTCAGACTATGAATAATGTCCAAAGATCGCCGATCTACAAGCTCACAACGTTCGAACGAACTTTGTAGATCGACTATTTTCAGCATGCGACACCGGCGTGCAACAAAGTATACACCAGGCTTTAGCATTCATTGCGAACGCGGGAGGTGTGGAGCTTACCAAGTGGAGCTTACTATGTAACCCTGCTTGGGTTGTGTCTCTGTGTCTCTGTGTCTCCGTGTGCACTGCCTGTGTGCACTGCCTGTGTGCAGCTCCTCTGAGATAAGTAAATGTCCAATTTAGACGTACCATACATCAAATGAAAGGTCTTTGAAAACTGAACACACCTGTCAAGGTTGTGTTTAAGCCCCCTTCCCCCGGAAGCCACGCCCCGGAGAAGGCTCCTAAAAACTCCCCATTGAAACCCCATGTTAAATGAAAAGTGCCCGAATCGCTCCCAAACTTTTTCTACCCCCCCTAAGTGGGGGTCTACGAACAAATACATCGGGCTCGGATTTTGGCTCCGCCCCCCGGAAGTGGGTGAAACAGGCACTTCAAACACTTTGTTGAATTGTTCAAAAACATTCCAAGTTTATTTTTTGTGAATTTGTATTTTTCTAAGATGCTCCTTTTAACACAGATTTTTTTTTTTTTTTAATTTAATTTTTTTATTGGTTACTTTTTTTTAAATATTTGTTTTCATTCTTTTTTTTCTTTTTTTGCGTTCGCTTACCGCGTTCGCGCGTCTTACTTGTGTACTCACACAGATGTTAATGTCTTCAGTGTATGAGTCAGCATTCATGTGCTCTGCTCACAGATGTGAATGTTTTCAGTGTATGAGTCAGCATTCATGTGCTCTTGAGTCTGCACACAGATGTTGAGGAATGAGAAACTACTGGATCTCTTCTCAACCTGTTAATTATAGAACAGGCCTATTTTTATTCTCCGTGCACTCAGACACACATTCAATCTTCTAGACCAGAGGTGCCCAAACCATTGCCATTTTGGTTTGGCCCACAGGGTTGGTGCAGAATATTTAGAGATCATTTAGAGTAGGTTAAACATATAAACAAGAAATTACACGGTCATATATATACATATATATATGCTCGCAGCAAGCTAAACCCCTTGAAAAGTACTGTCAACTACACTGTTTCAGAGACATAGCGAAAAAAAGTCCCATAACCATTTTCTCCACCGAACATGGCCAGCATAGCATTCTGACTAAACACACTATGTCATACATGTGTTTAGTAATGTACTTTTGCGTTCTATCGTTAAATAAAACCACATCTGCCAGACTGTGATCCTGTCCGCACTAAACGCTTAACAAGATGGCTGCTTCTGCAAAACGGACCTAGCCCTTTGATTGGCTGGCCGAGTAAGGAACAGTGCCACAGATTTACCATAGAGATATATACAGCGGCCGAACGCTACGTAGTTGTTTAGATGCCATATTCTGAGTGGACATGGGATGCCATTGGCGAGCCCTCATTGGCCTTTTACCAAGGCCAGCCAATGAGGAAAAAGTGATGAGAAAGTGACGACTAGTTGCAGGCTCTGTTCACTGATCAGCTATGGTGAACTGATGAAAAACAAGATTTATATATTTGTCATGCTTATACAGTGTATTTGGGCCCACAGCTTACTGGTGAGGTTACATTTTGGCCCACAGAACTTTGGGCACGCACACGCACGCACACACGCACGCACACACTGATAATAACCTCCTGCATTTTTGTAATTCTTGTTTGTGATAAGTGTACCTTGACTTATACTGTACCTCATATCTACTGTACGTCCAGGATTCTTCCCAAGGCTGTAGACATTAAGTACATTCTCTGTAAGGTTTCTGTACAGATGGTTTTTCAGTCTAGTTCAGACCTCAAATATTTCTGCTATTGTTATGAGTGTTCAAGGTTATAAAAACTATGGTGAATGTGATGAGATTAAACTCCTTTTGCAGCCTGTGTTTTCCCCTGTTGAAGTCTTTTCTGAAAAAAAGGCATGTGAAACATTTTTGCCCTTGATCCATAGTTTAAGAAACTAGAGCATTCGCATACTTCCACAAAATACACTTGAGAGTATTCACTATTCAGTATGCCAGGAATCTGATTGTATTTGACTGCATGTGTGAATAGGATTTTTGTTCTGTTTTTCTTAGGTGGAGCACTCGTTTAACTATTTGGAGATCCAGGCGGTCATGTGTAACAAACCCACACAGGTACAGAATGATTTTGTTTTAGATTACTAAAACATCTACTGTATCTTTTTAGTTAGATTCTTCATGTTAACATTTTCTCATTTTTTAGTTGTTTATCACTCTCCTGGCTAGGTTCTTGACAATTAATGTTATTGTAAACGCATGTAGACATAACAGTGTCACAGCTGGACTTCTATACTGTATAAGGAGTCCAGAAAGCAGCCATGAAATAAGCACATGCCACTGCTAAAAACCCTGGCATGAAAACCCACCTTGTACTGGAGGGTTTATTCAAGAAGACAGAAAAGTCATAAATATTCCAGAGCTCTAGTATGATCCTTTAAGAATCTGTCTCATAAAAAATAAATAAAATAAACTTAAGACCGCTCTGGGTTCAGATTAGCTTTCTTTCCTACAGTGAACCATACCTGGTTTATTGACCGCAGGTGGCTGGCTGTCAGTCAACATAATCCATCTGTCAAAGATGATAATCCAACTTCCCCACAGTTCAACCTCTTTCATACTAATTCAAGAGATGTCAGTCCTCTTAATATCACCTGCTATGCAGAAGAGTCTTGTGGTCTCCCATTTTTTAATAAGGATGAGTTAGTATTAAGATTAGCCTATACTGGAAGTAGATCTTTATGCACATGATAGTAGAGGAAGCTACAAATGTTCAGTGGCATCTTGTGAACAAGATGCCACTGAACATTTGTACAGATGGATTTGTCCAGATGGAACTTTGGTCAGATTGATGGATGGAGAACAGTTTTACTAACTTATTTAGCTGTTAGATGACTCATTTATTTGAAAACAAAAATAATGGATCTCTGTTAATTATAAAATATGAGGGTGGCTTCTGATTGAAGCTAGAATGAATCGAGGTGTTATTATTGTCTATCATCTATCTGTTGCTTCTGCCTTGCGTTCATTTGTGTGCTAAAAGTGTGATTTTTGAGAACCGTTTCATCATACAATAAGAGTGAATGGAATCGCTGCTTCCGGTTTCCTGGTTACAGAGCACAGAAGCAACAGTTAAAGATGATGGATATTTGGGCTTACATATAATATACATATATATATAATTCACAGGTAGCTAAACAACCCAGGGTTCTGCCAAACGTTCAACATCTTGTTTTCATGCAGCGTTTCTCAACCTCTATTTCTGGCTCAGGGCCCACTTGAAAATCTCAAAAGCCATCTGACCACTTAACTCTATAAACGCCATTGACTCGAAAACGCGTCAATAACTACTTAATCCACCCACGCCATTGACGCGTTTGACGCGTTGGATTTGCGTTCATTGTTTAATCTCTGATCGCGCTATGCTGCTTAAAATTCAATGTTATTCTCGAGTTCCACTTACTTCACCCATATCTGCATCCGGTTTCATGTCCTGGGTTCCGTTTCCGTTTTTTGATTATTTTCCCCCGGTCATTTCGTCCAAAATAGGTAAACAAACGGTTTTTCACACGGTATGACGGACAAACGGACAGTTTCTCTTCTATAATCTATGGTCTGGGTGACGATCAGTCATCGCCGTCGTGTATCACAACGTAATTTTGACGATCAAAACAATCTGGGAGGACGTCACATCCGTTTTCATGGTTTTCCCTGTCTAATCGCTCAAGAAGGGTGAGAGAGACACCAGGAGCTGATCAAGCTATCATGTGCTGCTCTCTGGTGGCGGATTTGTGCGGCGTCTTTAAAAAACAGTCTGATCAATTATTTTCATGAAAATTTTCAAAATATAAAAATAAAAAAAACACGAAAATTGTAGTACTTTATGTACTTTATGAAAATACTCTGGCAGTCAAACGGCAGCCTACCAGCTGCCCTGTTAACACATTGACCGCCGGGCCCGTAGTTCTACGGGCCGTTAAATCCAACGGTTAAGCGCCGATCCCGTAGCCTACGGGCTGTGGTGCTTTTTCCTTTTTTTCGAATTTTTTTTTTTTTTTCAATTTTCTAGGGGGACCATTTTCAGTGTAACACCACCCGAAGTAGACCGGAAGTGCGATCCCGTTTTTTGTTTCCCGTCTGCCTCCATTCTAAGTCGTACACAAAAAGCCCTGTAAACCTGAAACCATGAAATGTAGTTTTTCATCCTCGCATTTCCCATGTTAACATAAACGGTCAGAACTCAAACATGGCGGCTCCGTTTGACACGTGGTTTGGACTGGTACACGCAGGGAGATGTCGCCGATGTAAACAGACAGTGTACGGCTCAATCTTAAGGATTTTAACAAGATCTATGGCGACGTGAAAAAAACAAAAAACAACAAAAAACGTTGGCACTGGTGAGTACATTATGAGATTAACCTCTGGCGGTCAATGTGTTAAGTGGTCAGATGGGTGGGCCGCATGCATTTTCATTTATTTATTTATTTATTTCAATGATCAATCAATCGATTGTGTTCCGGCTTGGATCAGTGGAACCAACTTAGTATACTTATCGTTATCACAAAACTATTTTTTTCAAGATTTTAAAGAAAAAATACTTATTTTTACATTTTGTTTTAAGTATTAATGTTATATTATCATTAAAATCTTAGTGCTTTGCCAATTATTTGGGGGCCAGTTTGCAATAACCTCGTAGACCACAAGTTGAGAGTCACTGTTTTAATGTTGTAGCGAGCCGCTGAGAATGTCTCTTGTCTCTTCTAGCTTTCCATAGAGTATGAGCGTGGCTCCTTCTCTCTGAGGCTTCTCTCCACAGAGGAGGTGAATGAAGTGGTCACTCACATAGGAAACTGTCTGCTCAGGATATGTCCTGGACTCCCACCTAGGTGAGTTCACTGTGTGTGTGTGTGTGTGTGTGTGTGTGTGTGTGTGTGTGTGTCTCTGGGTGTGTGGTTTACAGCCAAGGCGATACAATATTCAAGATTTTTATTGTTACAGAGTACACAAGAGAAACATTCCTTGGTTTTGGTTCCTCATAGTAGAAGCAACAACACAATAATAAAGAATAGAAACGTCAGTAAGGTTGCGTGGGTGAAATAGGCTCACTCTCTCTCCCTATCACTCTTTCCGTCCCCCTCCCTCCCTCTCTCCCTCCCCCTCCCTCCCTCTCTCCCCCTCCCTCCCTCCCTCCCCCTCCCTCCCTCCCTCTCTCCCCCTCCCTCCCTCTCTCCCTCCCTCTCTCCCCCCTCTCTGTCTCGCTGGTCAAGCTCTCCCCTTCTCTCCCTTCTCTCCCTCTCGTCTCAGCGATTTGCACTGACATTAACCGTTGCCTAATGTTAATGCCGATTTGCGCTGACATTAACCGTTACAACTGTGATTTGCTCTGACATCGGGCATGTCCAGTCCATATATGAGTGTATTTGCTGATCTGCGCTGACTTCAAGCATGTCCAGTCTATATATGAGCATAATAATTATGCCCATAATGCAAGTGTACACATGCAAGTGTACACATGCATGGCATCAGCGCAAATTGGCGTAATTATTATGCCAATTTGCACTGATGCCATGCATGTGTACACGCTTGATATGCATGTGTACACGCAAGTCTGTATGCCCGCCACAGACAGACAAACAGACAGACACTGCTGCAACTTGAACTTGAATGAAACTATACAAATATACTGTAATTTCGGCATTATAGGCACCTTGTAGTTGAGTATGCGATAACAGAAGAAGAAGATGCATCATCTGAACTGGTCTAGATGATATCAATTACATTAATATATTATATAATCTCATAATGTGCATACATTTTAACCAGGGTTGACTGTACAGTACCTACAATATAGCAGTTGAGTGTATACTACGGGTATCCTAAACAATAGGTGTGAAAGTGAAACTGTGATCAAAGATGTGAAACGGCAATTTCTGTGAGAACTGGAAGTACAGATCTGAAATGCAGAAATAAATATTCACTGAAAGACATAAAAATCTCAACAAACACTGCTTTGTGCCTCACCACTCTTGTTTGCATCAGAGCATATTGAGAAGTCAGACATTATCGGGAAAGGTTAACCACACTAACCCTGGCATTGATATTTTGTGCTTGTATAAACTCGCAACGCGTCAGATTAATTTGTATTTATTTTCTAAATAGGGCTTAAATGGATAAATTAAATAGTATTATCTATTTTTTGTCTCAGTAAAGTGATGAAGAAGCTGTGTATGGAACCCCCTGACAGACTGACATCTCTACAAACGCTATGGGAGAATAACAAATCTGCTGAACCAGGACCCTGTGGTATGTGTGTATTCTGTACCGTATGTGTGCGTCTCTGTTTGAATGCGTGTGTGCGTGCTTGCATATAAATGTGGTGTGTTTTTTGAGTACTCTGTTACGAGACCATAGTATGTTTTGCATTCACAGTACAATCTCTTTCTTTTCTCTTTGTCTCTCCCCTCTTCCCCTCTCCTGCCTTCACTCCCATCCTCCCTCCCCCTTGTGTCTAGGTGGGTTTTCTCAGATGTACAGGTGTGTGTGTGACTGGCTGGGCTTGCCTTCCAGAGAAGAGGTGCAGTGGGTCAGTACCGTTCATATAGATACAGTATACTGTATAATTACGTCTATGAATAGTTGGTGTTGTTGAAATGGTGCGGGATGTTCCTGCACTGGTTCAACTGGTTCCATTGCTATTCCTTGAACATGTTGAGAATGACAGTGAAGGGCTCTCGGGTGGCACAGTGGTATGCTAAAGTAGCTGCCCACCTCGGAGTCTGGGCGTTAGAATCCACCGTGGTGCATCTGGCTTTGTTGAACATCTATGAACACAATTGGCTCGTGTTTGGAGAGGGAAGCTGGGAGGTATTTGATATTTTTGTCTACACGTATTCCTACGGGCTTGGGCAGCACCTGTGAGCAGGGACTATTGGGCGAGAGGAGTAGGACGAAGGCTCTACGTCCTCCCGGTGGCACGTGAGCTGGTAGTAGAATACAACAGCAGTATACAATGCGCAGAAATATGTGTGGTGGAGGAATCAATTGTCATAACGACTAAATTGGGGAGAAAAACAGGGTAAGAAGAAAAGATAATGACACTGAAAAAGCATAATTCCATTAATGGGATAACTGACTGTCATGATATGTACAATAATCCTCTTATGTCTGTGTTTAAGACTTGATCATTATTATTGTTGATCAGTCAGTTGTGTTTTTGCACTAGTGGGAATCATTTGTTCTAATAAAGCGTTTATCTAAAGTCTTGTTTTGTATAACAGAGACACAGAGGTTTTGTTAACGGTCTATGTATGAATGCTCTTTTCCAGGACGTGGACACCATCTATCTGACGCAAGATTCCAGAGAACTAAACCTACAGGACTTCAGCCATCTGGAGAACAGGTGGGTGTTGAGCTTATATCTAGTCGTATGACAGGTGGGTTATAATGCATGTGCAAACACAGAAAAAACATGAATTAATAAACACTGTCTGGGATCTGCAGAAGCCTTGTATCTCCACAAAGCTCTGCTTTTCAGGAACTGAGAAAGAGTTTAACCAAGGGACATCCTTGAACCTTGAACCGTGTAATGTGTTATCAATAGTATGGCTTGTTGGCCCAGAGCAGAGTTTTCAGAGTGTGAGACAGCAGGCCTCCCTTGAGCCAAGGGTTAGCCAACCGAAGGTCTCTTCCTCATAAAAATAATAGTTTGCTACGCCATAATGAGTTGTACCACCACCAAGTTTAAATTTACGCACGCATGCTGTTACACATGAATGAGCCCCAGAGCACAATAACAGAGTCGTAAAATAAGTAGAATACAAAAGTAAGAAGTGTTCCTCGTTAATTATATGATGCATGCAGTATAATAAGTTACCTACATCTTACCTACAGAGAAAGATATTGATAACTATGAAATATTCTCTCCTCGTCCGTCAATCTTCAGAGATCTAGTGGCCATAATAGCGGTCCTGGAGTTTAACCAGTGGTTCAACAAGCTCTCCACCAAAGACTTCAAACTGGTCAGTTCACACCCTACATCACACATCCAGCACCACCCTCTATTCTCTATCCCTCCCTTTTCTGGTCCAGGCACTCAACATATCCATCCAGTTTGGGAGAACCTGTCACTTTAGCAACCTCCACTCTCATGCATCTGTATTAATGGCATTTCAGCATGTCTGCCTGCAACCCTCTCTCAACTTGAAAATGTTCCCCCTCTGTCTGTCTGTCTGTCCTGGATCAGACCAATGTTCCTGTGTGATAAGCCTGTTAATCCTAGCTAGACAATAAGGCTCAATTACTCAAGCTTTCGCTCCCCGGAGCTCCCTATTACTAACTCTGTGTCCCAACACTTCCCGCAGTCTCACCAATTACCATACACAGCTCCCACAGTCCCAACAATTATCACACATCTCCATCACAGCTAGCCAAATGGGATTTATATTTCTGGTGTCCTAAATTTTAAAACAACCCTGTGTCCATCCAATGTGCGTTATCCGGGATTAGTTTTAATATATAAAAAATAGAGCCCAAGGCTTGTGCATATGTCTGTCTGTCTGTCTGTCTGTCTGTCTGTCTGTCTGTCTGTCTGTCTGTCTGTGTTTATGTGGGTGTTTTTGCTAATGTCCTGTAGTGTACAGCCATGCTTTGTTTTCGGGATAGGTTGCTATAGTTACCACCACTGTGTATCATTTAAATGGATAGAATTAATGAGTGTGTGTGTGTTTTATTTGGTAATAGAGCAAAATAACACCGTTGGGTGTTTTCAAGGAAACGTCCACATCCAACATTCCTTTTTAATGTGGTGATACTGTAAATGGACTGGTCTTCGAGACATGTTAAGTACAATGTGGTTTGGGTCATGCTTGAAGCCTTGAACCCCCAGAGTCATTGGTGGGGGAAGAAGGGGAAATATAAACGGGTAAAGATGAGGGGAATGGTGAGAGTGGTCAACACAGTGACACAAAGGAATCAAAAGGAACAGAGAGAGGGAGACAGAATTAAAGGGGAGCTGTTGCGCGAAGACGGCATGAGAGATTAACAAGAAGTTCGGTAATGAGAGGTTAGACTGAAAGAGATCTAGAGAAGGGAGATGGACTGACAAGGAGCCACATGCAACTTGAGAGACTTTTCACCACAGTTTTTTGGGTGACAGCAGCCAATCATATTCTCATATACTATAAGTCCTGACTATAGATAGAATAAGCACCCTTTATCTGTGTTCACCGCCACCTACTTTGCTGGGGGACCCGATAATCCTTATTGCAATGGATACCATAACCAACTCATCTTCGTCTCGAACAAACACATCTGAGAGGCCCCCATGGATTGATTACTTCCTCTTCTGTGTTTGGCAAAGAAGCACAGCGCTGCTATGAATGGAAATCATAGTATAACTATATATCAATTTTTATGGTCCTGACTGGGGAACAATTACCCCTCAATGACCTCAACCTGGTTGTTGCAGCTAACAGCATCTCTTGGTCTAATCGATCATCAGAACGTGGAATCGTTGTACTGTATGGCTTTAAGTGGTGTGAATGAATGTAGAGGAAGGACAGAAATAACAGTGAGGGGTCAGAAAGGCTACAGACTGCAGACAAAGATTTAGATATGAATAGGTAGAATAATGAACACAACTGGTTGAAATGACAGTGTAACCCTTTCAATCAGATGATCAGAGACCACACACTCTCTCAAATAGCACAGGCTATCGATGCAAAGGGTTCGGGTAATCAGTCTGTTTGCGTTTCAATCTGAGATCAAGATGCTTGGATGAAGATGAGGAAGGAGGAGTTTTGGAGATGATATGAGAACAGGAGGCTGGAAAACAAGAGGACAGCGGAGAACAGAAGACATGTTTTGCATTACTCGATATCATGCTATTTTACATAAATATGTGTGTGTGTGTGTGTGTGACTGAGAGAGCACATTATAATCCAGCAGAACAAGGAGGGAGGAAGGATCACAGTAGCATTGTAAGGCAAAGCTGGTGTAAAATGAGTGACAGTACACACCATGTCACTGTGCTGTCCTCAATGTTATTATGACTCTTGTGGAATATACAAGCTTCTTTGTGTGCTCTGTCTCGCTCTCTTTCTCTCTCCCTCTGTCTTTATCTTTCCCTTTCTCTCCCTCATACTTTCTCTATCTCTCCTCACCCACTCCTGGAATGCCATGACCCAGTATCCACTTCTTTCTCCCCATTTCTTCCTCCACTATCTGCTTTTTTCACCTCTTCCCTTTCTCCCACCACTTCATAGTTTCTGTTTCCCAGTAACAACATGGGAACAACAGCCTTCATTGTCCCTCCCTCCCTTCTGGTCTCTGTTTATCTCTATAATTATTTCTATCTATCTCTCTGTCTGTCTCTCTGTCTCTGTCTCTGTCTCTCTCTCTCCCTCTCAGTCCTCCTCCTATCCCTCATGGCATTTCTTCATTTTCATACTTCCGTCTCTTTCATTCCATCCTTTCTCTTTTCCTGTTCTTCTCTTTGGTCTCTCTCTTTCTCCCTGTTCTTCTCTATCTCTCTCCTTACTTTCTCATTCTCCCCTCTCCCCCCCTTCGCTCTCTCACTGCAGATAACAATGTCACCAGTGTTTGGCTACTCTGAGGCTGCTGGCAGAAAGTAAAAGGCCTCTATGGCAGGAATGTCAATTACTTGGAATAACAGGACGAGCTTACTGAGCAAAATGCTGTTATTGTGATGAAAAATTGTTGTTGTATGAAGCGGGCACAGAATGACACATTTACACTCCCACTGTGAGACTGTGTGTGTGCGTGCGTGCATGTGTTCACTCACTGAAAATCAGCCACATTAGTGGGTCAGTGAAGAGCTAGGTAGGGAATGGTGGTAGTTGTTGAATTCCTAAATTGGGTGCATGGTACATGACAGTATCATGTCACGCAATTATAGACTTTATGGGGGATAAGCTCCATCTTTCCAATAATATATTTAGTTTTTTGTTGTTGTTTTTTTTTAGTTTTCAGGAAAGGTGCTTCTTAAAGGAGAGCTTTAATGTGAATCCCATTGCTCTGTTGCGACATAACACTTACCAATGAATTCTGTGTCAAGAGCTCACACTGGAAAATCGTCGCCAGCTTACATGCTAAAAATACTCATTGAAATAGGATAGATTAGAACAGTAGGATTCATGTTAAATATAAGCTAAGTATTATTGGTATTTAAGCAGAAGTGATGTATGATTGTCAATAGATCTGTACTGTTTGTAGCTCTGTGTTTACTGGCAGCATCTTTGCATAAAGCGTCCCGGCTCATAACATCTGTCACACGCCATCGCCTCCAGTCTGTCACTCACCACTGTGTGCTTTCTAGTAAAGCATGAATACAAAAAACATATTCCAAATAGTTTTTTCAACTGTGTGTGTGTGTGTGTGTGTGTGTGTGTGTGTGTGTGTGTGTGTGTGTGTGTCCGTGTCCGTGTCCGTGTCCGTCCAGTCTGCAGATGTGTGTGAGCAGATCCTACGGGTGGTGTCTCGATCCAGTCGCCTGGAAGAGTTGGTTCTGGACAATGCAGGACTCAAAATGTGAGAATTTCATCTTACTTTAGTTAGCTATTATATTTATGTACTGATGCTAATGCTACCATTGAACTTCATCTTGTCAATAATGATAGACAATGAATATACTGTATATTCAGAGGGGAGAGGACGTTGGTTTGGCCTCTATCTTTTCACACCCATAGTTTAAATGTTTGGGGTTGCTCAAACTGTTAGACATGGAGTGGAATGTCAATGGAGTGGAAACGAAAATATTAGGGTTATTGTTGAATCTTCATCCTTTTCATCTCTCCCTTGCTTCCTCACTTTTCCCAGTGACTTTGCTCAGAAGCTAGCTGCTGCCCTGGCCCATAATCCTAGCTCAGGACTCACCACCATCAACCTTGCTAACAACCCACTGGAGGACAGAGGTAAAGCATTTATGTTTTAGTTTGCTCTATTTCATGCAATCATATACAGTAGTGCCCTTAACAGTGTTTGTATATTATTCGATGCTACACTTTCCCCCACCCTATAGAGTGGCTACAGGGATGATGTCTTTTGGTAGGCCAAAGAAAACGTTACCTCCACCATTGGTTTCCATTGTATATTTTCAATGGAATTTTTGTGTTGGATTTAGGATATATTTCCAAAAATAGCTCTGTGGCAAACAAAGGCTTATGATATTAACACATTTAGTTTAAAAACGTCTAGTTCTTCACTGCCTCCTATCTACCTGGGAATTTATTTGACATACGAGTACAGTAAAATATGCAAAACTCACCACCACTCACCACAAAATGTTGTGCTACTCCTTAAGGTTTTTGTATGGTGACAAAATGTTCTAAAGAGCAGAAAATGAATGCTCTTCCATCCACACAGGCTAATCTGAGCAAGATGATGATAAAATAGACCTAAAAACTGACCTGAAACTAGAGATCTCAAGAGAGACATGCCCTCTCTCAGGACACACACTGAAGCCCAGTTCAATCACATAGCTCTGAGTGAGAGTCTCAATCTCCTTCATAGACTCATAAAGATCAATGAGGCAATGAACATTCTACGCCCTTATTGGCTGACTAAAGTGTAATTGAAAAGGGCTTTAGTGGACCCTCCTCAAGAGTATAACTGATTTGACTGTAAGAGACCTGAATACAAAATCAAACTATATTTCTTTCCTTCTGCAGGCATTTCCTCCTTGGGTGCTCAGTTTGCCAAACATCGTATTGGCCTCAAGCATTTAAACTTCTCCAAAACCTCACTATCACCCAAAGGTATCTATGACTTCTTTTTAGTATCTTTATACAGTCGCGTAACATTTTTGAATTATTGTTATAAGGTTGTTGCTATGGTAGGCGTTGCATTGGCCATTTAATTATGGGTGTTAAAGATTTAACCATTTATGTACCTAAATATGAGCAAATCACCTTCTGGACTGTTATTGGATGGTCTATAGAGTACCGGTACTTGTATTTAAGGCTAGATCGATGTTTGCTGAAACTATACAGTAGTATAAAATGGTGTGATTGTGTGATTTTGAGGTGTTTAAGATGTGTTTTCTGAGGCATCAGACTTCAATAACATTATAGCAAATAGGCTGTATCTCAATAGTGCTCACACGTAAAAAAAAATGAAAAAGAAAATGAAACGTTAACTCCAGAAGATTTTGTGTATTATAGACCACCTACAGTATATTTAGACTGTCATTGAGTTACAACAGCCACCAGTCCTCTTTGCCAATCATTGGCCTTTTGCCTTTAATGAAATGAGAATTTCTGGGGTGGTCGGTGCAGGGGTAAAGTGCCCGCCTACAATAGCTAGGGTCTAGGGGTTCGAATCCACCGCATTGCATCCGGTTTGAGAGTGTTATATGAACACAATTGGCTGTGTTCGGGGGGGAGGGAAGCCGGTGGGGAGGGTGATCTTGGTCGCTGCACATACCGTACTAATATGGGCTGGAGGCGGGGCCTGTCAGCGGTGAATGTTGAATGGGAGGAGTAGAACAGAGGAGCTACGTCCTGGGGGCTCCTCACTCGCAGGTGAGCCAGTAGGGTACAACAGCAGGGGCAACACAGAAATGAGCAGATTGGAATTAATTAGCATAATGACTAAAGGGTACAAATAATTGGCTACTTCTAATTATTTAAACAAATACAAATGGCTGGGGTTCACTGAGGCTCGTCTGACAAGGAAAACCATGATGTCCCAATGTACCTTTATCCACAGTTATTCACTCTGCAAGTGGATATGAACAATAAATGGATGGTTTAAAAAAATCCTTTTGAATCTCATCCAGCATTGCCCCTGTCAAAGAGCCAGCTAATGTCTTTTGGGAGCCACTCTAAACATTGCCCTCTCAGGCAATCAATAAAGAGCTATCATATTCCATAGTCTTGGTTCAGTGAGAGGGTTGAGCAGGCTTACACTGAGCTCTGCTGGCAGAGCTAAAGGCACAATCCATAAACCAAATGCAAACAAAACAGTTGCTGTTATAATACAAAAAAATGGGAGACTGATGACTTTTTTCCAGTGTTAGACTTTTTTAGAGAGCTTCCAGTTCAATTGAGGCTGCTGTGGATTGCTGGAGCAAATGTAAATCAATTCAAAACATATTTTGAATTGATATTTTTTACTGTGTATTTTACATTTGCATTGAACTTTAACATAAAGTGGTTGACTGATGGCACATCATGGCAGTCTGTTTTACTGTCTGTTCCCTATGTCTCCTTTCTTCACGTTATCTTTTTTCTCTCACACACTACCCTTCCCTTCCATCAGTCCGGGCTTTTCCAGTCAACTTACAGTCCTATGTCACCTAAATCTCTTTTGTCTAGTACTAAATCCTATCTTATCAGTAGTAGAAAGTCTGAATCCAGGCTTACCAAAAGGTGAGAGGTCACTGTCTGTCTTGGGGCAGGATGTAGCACCACACAGTCGATCCCTGCAACCCTCTGACAAATGTAATGACTGTTGTTTGTCAGTGTGGACTTGAACTGTGGATGCCCCAAGTACTGACTTAATTAAGTCTGACCACACACACACACACGCACACACTCACGGACAAATATGGACAAATATACACATACATACAATGTGAACACATGCATGCATACTCTCAACACGTGCATGCACTCACAGACACTTATGCACTCCTTGAGTCCTTGATATAATTAGCACAGCCTAAAGTATAACGTTGTCCCTCTCAGAATACTGGCACACAAATCAACAGTGACGCAATGCTGGGAAGAGAACAGAACGGAATTGAATCAACATGTAATTAAAGTATAATAAATCCAGTAAAGGAATGAATATTTTTGCAAAACTAAACAAATCCAAAACATTGTAAACAGCAATATAAAAGGTGATACAATTGTATATTGGTCTGTAATTTATTTAGTCAATTCTCTACTCAGCAACTTTCTAATTGTTTTTGTATATTTTCCTCCTACATACCGATAATTCCTTATGAAAAACACATGACTCAATACACAAACATGCCTCTGCGCATAAGGAAGTGATCTCACTTGTCAGCATTCACTTTCTTTCCAATCTCAAATATTCTTTCCTGTCATCCCTGTCCTTTATTTCCTCTGCTATTTCCTTCTGTACGCTGTGAAAACATAGTACAGATTGTGGATGTGTGTGTCTGTGTATGTTTCATTCTTGGAAAGACTTTGTACCACTCGATCTCAGATCTGATGTAGGGTTTATCTTGTGTGTTCACTGGTACAAAGCTTTTGCTGATCACAGAGTATTACTCTGCTGTGTGTGTGTGTGTGTGTGTGTGTGTGTGGGGGATGTTATAGGGGTGAACAGCCTTTGCCAGTCACTGAGTGCCAACCCATCTATCCCCAGCAGCCTGGCCCATCTGGACCTCTCAGGGAATGTCCTCCGAGGAGACGACATGCAGGTACACGCACACACACAGACAAAAAGATGGCAATAATATGCACACCATTTAGAAAAAGGTATTGTCACTATGGCTCTGACCCTTGTAATCCTTAGATTACTGGAATTAACAGCAACCAATTCTGGGAATTTAAGGTCATTCTACTGCTGTTGTGTTCATTGTTTAAGTAGCCTATAAGAGCATCAACTAAATGTAAACACACATGAAACCATGTACACACACGCACGCACACAGGCACACACACACACACACACACACACACACACACACACACACACACACACACACACACACACACACACACACACACACTTCTCACTCCTGTCAAATCCAAATTACTTACGTAGCATGTGAGCCTGGAGGCTGCATCTAGGGCACTGTTCAGTTAATAGGAGGTAGTAATTAAATATAAATACATTTATTTTTATCACATGGAATTCCTGAGTTTAGACTTCTTTGTTAATCCATAACACAATATGTTTTATTGTGTCCTAATAGAAGATAATACCAAATATTTAGAACATCTGCCCCCATTTTAAACATTTTCATGTTCTACTACAACAATGAATGGCTCAATTTTCCTGATGGGAATTACACCTACTTCACCACCAAACCATGCAATTTTGCCATGCTCTATCTCACAAAAAAAATCTAAATATCAGATGAAAGAAATTTGTATTTTCCTGTAAAAGTTTTGTCTAGAAGCCTAGTCATTTTCCAGTCACCTCTCTTTTTCTTCTGAGGCTGTAAAGAAAATAAATAAATAAAACGGTCTACCTGACACAATAGCCTTCACCATAGTGATATATTTGTAGCTAGGCAGCAAATCATGACACAGGCTGACACAGAGGTTATTAAGGTCTGTCACCCAGTGAAATGGCCTGAGTACCACTGTGACAAAGTGAGAAATTGACTCTTGAGTGCTGCCAGACCTGTGTGGTGCTAAAATCTATTCTGAAGGTTCCCCAAAAATGGTCCAAAGCTCTACCTGAGCTTCAGACAACAAAACACCTTTGTTAATGTACACGTGAACATAGAAGCATGTGTTGAAATCAGATTTTGTGCATAAACAAACACTTTTTGGAAATTCTGTAGTAATACACTACTAAATAATGTATTTATTTTGGAATAACAGTGTTATTCTCTCTTCCAAGAGAGACCCACACCGTGTAGTTTGATATTTATTCTTTTTCTATTGTGCTTTTTAGCATTTTTATCACTTCCTGGGTCAGCCCAACAGCCTGGTAACCCTTGACCTCTCCAACACTGACTGTTCATTGGACCAGGTAAGGCAGATTGACTTACATATCCTGTCTCCCATGCACTACCAAAGGCGAATTAATTGATGTCGAATTCATTATTGATTTAATGTCCATAGGAATCACCCCTAAGCAATTATTATGAACCATTGGACTACTTCAAACTAATTTTCTCTCGATAAAATTACAGTTATGACTTTATTATACTGCAAGCGAGACAAAATGTCACCCATTAATTTTGTATGTTGAAATAAATGTAATCCATTTAATAAGCACACTCAAAGCATGTTACAGTTTACTGTTGGTGAAATGGTCTGAATAATCCATTTAATAAGCCACTCAAAGCATGTTACAGTTTACTGTTGGTGAAATGGTCTGAATGCATTATGTGATTTATTGATGTGGGTCTGAGAGCCAAATACAGTTCATTGATTGGTCTGAGATGTAGCCAGCTGTCAGCCTGTCACTGAAGATATTGATCGGCTCATAGCTCATGTTCAGTTTCACTGAAGTACACACATGCAGCATAAACACGCCTATTATGTGTGTGTGTGTGTGTGCACACGCACACGCACACGCACACGCACACGCACACGCACACGCGCAGTAGCATGTGCAATTACACTTCTGCATCTTTCACACATAAATACACACAGACTCTTTGTTTTTTCACACATACATACACATGAATAACTATTTCCTTGTGCATTCTCTATCACACACTCACACACGCACACGCACAGTGTTTATACAGAGTTCATTTTTGTTCCAGGTATGTTCAGCTCTACTGCGTGGTTCAGTCCAACACCTCTCGGTTCTCAATGTGTCAAAGAGCATCTTCCCTCACAGGTAAGAACATTTCCCCAATGGGACTTCACACAGGCTAGTCTGATGCTTAGGGAAACCATTGGAGCTTCACACAGGGTTGTCTGTTTCTGAGGGAAACCGAGTTGCAGTGAAGCACAGCCAAGCACACAAACACATACAATTATGCTGTATTATATTGGCTAGCTTTATATTAGTTTATGTGAACTTGATACATTTTATGGAGATAATGAGAAAGTGATAATATGTAATATGTAGATAAAATAAAAATAAAAAGTAAAAACACTAACACAAAACAAACAAAAAAGGTCACTGGTGGTCCATGGGTGGAAAATGATCATTTGTTTGTTTTTCAGAGAACACAGATCCTTTTTTGAGTAAACACCTTGTTATAGTATTTCCGGAGCAGTCATAACAATTTCCTGTGAGCTATTTGATCAAACGACTTACTGAACCACTGAAAACGGCACAAAGAGGGAGAGAGCGAAAAAAAAAAAAATTGCCATTTCTCTCCATTCCTCCCATCTGTGCATGGTTGCCCTGCAGGCTGCCACTGCATGCCCGCAATTGCATATTTGTGTGTCCAGTGAACATATTGCCCCCTAAAACACACACACACACACACACACACACACACACACACACACACACACACACACACACACACACACACACACACACACACACACACACACAGTCACACACACGGTTCAGTGCCCTTAGAGGAGTGGCTCAGAGCCCATGGTGTCCAGCTTGCTTCACGGAACCTTGCTTTACTGACAGAGAAACACGAAACTCTCCACACGCACGCACGCACGCACGCACGCACGCACACACACACACACACACACATACACACATACATACATACATACATACATACATACGTTTATACACAGACGTCAACACACACATGTACACGTAATTTCCCCCCAGAGTGATGGAACATGAATAGTAAAGAGCTGCTTTTTATTCAGTTGTTTAGTCATTTCTCTGAGTGCCCTTTTTAGTGTACAGGCCATTTCGGTACGCATAGAAAATAAGTGCATACATTAAAGTAAATAGAAGTCCTTCATGCTTCTTAACATCAGGGGTGATTTAAGGGCTGACATATCTGAGCCTGTAACACAAACATTTGAAACCATAATTTACCTTCCCACCATCAACCATATTGACAAAAATTTAAGATTAAGGATAATGTATATTTACAATATATTAACAATATATCAGACACAAAAATATAGTGCATCAATACTATTAATTATTTATAATTTTAGTTGGTGTCCCATTAAATACTTAAATACTCTCCTGTTTTTAAAGGTGGAAGGTTGACAAGTGGGGTGCTGGGGTATACAATGATTAACTATGGTATTACCTCTAGCCTCCATGTGAGCGATAAACATCAAACTAATGGTCTTCAGGGTCAAATCCATTCCCAGTCAGTGAACCAAATCTGATGCAGTTAGCAGAGCAGTTGCATATCATTACATGTCGCACATCTGCTCCAAAATTCAAAAAGTCTATGTGCACCGCCACCCTTTTGATATGTTATCATTTTTACTCTGTTTTGTATTTTAACCAGAGAAATCACATTGGGATAGATGGCACTATTTTATGTGAGTCTTGGTCAGGATGGGGAAAAACATAAAGATGTTATTTTAAATAAGCTACACTTCACAGTAGCGAAAAACATGCAGAATTTGGAAATTGATGGACAAGCCTGCTAACTTATTATGCAGACCTTCATTATCCCTGCTGAAAGAAGAGCTGCATGTCTCTCTTTTGTCTCCTAATGTTATCCATGCAGACATCCTACAGTAACTCCCTTCACTGATGGATAGTCTGCGTGCTGATCTATGTGCGTCCTGTTGGCAAAAAAGTACCATTACAGAAACACTGAACCGTGTGTGTGCGCGTGTGTGTGTGTGTGTGTGTGTGTGTGCGTGCGTGCGCATGCGTGTGCTTTCATTTACAATGCATGCAATATGTGTGTGTGTAACAGATGGGCCAGGGCAGTGGGAGTGTCAGAGGAGTCCTGTCCTGTTGTCATTATCTCTCTTTCCAGTCTGTCTCTGGGGAGGAGATGAGGCATTGGAGAGGACTTCATCGGGTGTAGAGGGAGGGAGGGGATGGAAAGCCAGGAGCAGGAGGCGGGATAGGAGATGAGCCATAGAAGACTTAAGGACAAGGGAAAGGAGGGGTGACCAGAAGGAGTACAACACAAAGTGCATGAGATGGAGAGAGGCATGATATGAGATGAGCAGAACCGAGGCAAAGGATGGGGAATCGAGAAGAGGGGGAAAGAAATTGGGAGGAAATGTGATGGGAGAGGTATGGGGGGACTCAGAGAAGAGGAGAAGGAGGGTAGGGAGATTGGAGAAAAGAGGAGTTGGGCAGAGGAGGGCAGGACAGGAGAGATTAGTGGGGAGAGCAAAGATAAGAGAGAGGAGTACAGTTGTGAGGGAAAGGGTGTGTATTATATCAGGATTTGCAAAAACATCTTCTATATAAAGTTCAAGTTGTCTGTGTCAAGCTGTGCCCAAGATTCAGACCAGATTTGTGTACTCAAATCGGCGATGTTAAGCAACAGTTAACGTCAGTACAAATCTGCCTTGTTAGGCGGCGGTTTCTGTTCGCTCGATCAGCGAGAGAAAAGGGTGTGTGAGGGGGTGGAGAAAGGGAGGTTGTGTGTGACCTCAGTCCTGAACTCGATCGGCAAGAGAGAGGGAGAGTGAAAGGGGAGGGCGGGCAATAACCCGGACAATTTTGGGTGTCGAAACCTGAACATGTTGATTGACAGTTGTCAGCGCAATAAGCAATGCCGGGTAAGCTGATAACGTGGCATTAAGCGCTGCGTTTTCTGCTTGTATACATATCAGGATTTACTAAAATATATAATATCATCATGATATCAATTCTTGCAGACACAGACCATAGTTTCAGGTTTACACGGTTAGCTTTGTAAATCTTTGCATTACATTCTCTCTATTTTATGTGATTATAAATGTTAATAATTTGTCTAATCTCAATATAACCTTTGTATTAGATATAAATGATCTCTTGTAGTTATCCCTTTTCATGGTCTTTGATTAGTTCTCTGGTTTATCAGAGACCTCTGAAATACCCAGCTGCCTTTTAGTGTTTCTTTAAATTCTGTTAAACCTACTTTCCAAAACTTCTAGATGGGTCGTCAGTAGTGACATGGGTTTTTGGCTGAAGGAATCATTTTAGTATTGAAAATTTTCACAAAATGTTGTCTTGAGGTGTACTGTTGCTCTACTGCAAGTCACTGTTATTTTTATTTAGATCTTTTTTTATTTAGACATATGATAGGTTTGATCTGTACCTGCTATCCTAGTTTCTTTCTAGCATTTCATTGTTTTTTTAGCATCCTATTTGGCCACTTATCCTGTCGTTTGTTGCCACTTACTCCAATCTTACACTTTGTAAGTCGCTAGTGTTTGCTAAGTACCTAAATAGTCTAAAGAATCTTTTTGACGTCATCCATCTTCTCTCCATCAGCCGAAAGGGCAAAGAGGTACCACCGTCATTCAAGCACTTCTTCAGCAGTGCCATGTCCCTCAGCTTCATCAATGTGTCAGGAACCAAGCTGGCTCCAGAGGCCCTCAAGTGAGTATTACCTAATATTGTTTCTCTTCATAGTCTCTATAGCGTCCATGACAAACCTTTCGTCCCCTCATCCTTTCCTCTCAGTTTTTACATTTTACATAATTATGTGGTATACTGTACCTCCTTGTCTCCAAGCTAGACTATATGTTTCCATTTTTGTTTTAAATTATAAATGTATTCTGTTGTGTATATACTACTGTGTACTCTCCTGTAATAGTAACCTAAACACTGCTGCTGTTAGCTGTCTCATATCGTTTGAATTAGATTAAATATTACTGTGTTGTCTGTTCATGCAGAGCTCTGCTGCTCGGCCTGGCTAGTAACCCCAGCCTAAAGGAAGTTTCTCTAGACCTCAGCTGCTGTGAAGTAAGACACACAGAGACAGACATGACACTTTTCCCCTTTGTGTGTGTGTAATGTCAATGGTTGGAAGTGAATGTTACTCTTACTCTAGCATCACTCTTGGTGTTAGTGGGCGCAGCTCTTAATGGATGCTCTCCAAAATGAGTATTTGACAGGCCTGTGACACTGTTAATGCCTGTGCACTGGGATATTTCATAGACCGAGAAGAGGGGCGGGTTCAGTTTCCTTTTCTATTTGCATACACACACACACACACACACACACACACACACACACACACACACACACACACACACACACACACACACACACACACACACACACACACACACACACACACACACACACACACTCCAGCCACTCTCCTTTCTCTTCTTGAAAGCTTGTTCAGAAGACATGAATACAAATTACACAGGAAGCTCAATTATAACCTCACATAGAGATGTTTGCAAATTGGGAGTTGCAGGAACCATGCTTCAGTGTTTTGGAAGGCTTGTCACATTCTATCCTCTGAATGCTAAGCAACGCTTTCGCGTGTGTGTGTGTGTGTGAGTGTGCGTGTGTGTGAGAGAGGGAGAGCTCCTGCATCCATGTGTCTTTTCAGTTTTTAAGTCTATGTGCATTGTGCATGCTTATTATGCATGTGTGGGTGTATGCTTATTTTCCAGCTTCAGTTTGAATAGAACTATGATGATAAAACATCTGTGTTCTTTAGGTGTGTGTGTGTGTGTGTAATTGTTGGCCTGGCTCTGACATGCTCTTCTCTCCCCTAACGCTCTCCCTCTATAAGCTTGGCCATTGTGTAAGTATTGGGCTGCGCTTCCTCATTAATTAACTTCCGTTGCTGCATGTATTTGTTTGTGTGTTTTCCTACATTCTTTATTTTCTGCTGGCCTTTTCGTCCTTCACTGATGCCATTTTTCACCCCATATAACAGGAGCTTTCTACTTATTTTTGTTCGTATTAGGTTATACTCTCTGTCTTTTGACCCCTTGAAGGATTAATATTGCAATAGGATTTTGTATTACATTTTTTACAGCATTGTAATGACTTTACTGTCTGTGAGCTTCTTTTCTGAAAAGCATGATAAGCCTCTAGATTCTTAATAGCTAACACTTTTTAGACAATAATTGCTTGATAGCACATCAATATGTATCAGGTCCTTTCTCCTTGGATCTTTTTTACCAGCTTGCAAAGCACGCTGGTCTAAGAAGAGACTGACCTTTGCAAGCTGGTAAAAGAAGAGACTGACCTACTAGGTGTGTGTGTGTGTGTGTGTGTGTGTGTGTGTGTGTGTGTGTGTGTGTGTGTATAAGTGTATGTGTGTGCACGTGTTTGTGTGTGCGCGCAGTGTTTTAATGTCTCCATATCTTTCTCCATAGCTTCGATCGGGAGGATCTCAGATCCTAGAAGGCTGCATTGCTGAGATCCCCAACATCTCCAGTCTGGATATCTCTGACAATGGTGAGACGTCACTGTCCATGCATGTGATACTGTATAAATCTCCCAAAATCAAAACTAGTTTTTGTTTGTATTTTTCCCTTTGATTATAAGACACAGACTAAATGAATGCTTACTAGTAGCTGAAACTATTTTCATTACTTCCAGGCCTGGACTCTGACCTGTCCACTCTGCTTGTGTGGCTAGCCAAGAACCGCTCTATCAGACATCTTTCACTGGGCAAAAACTTCACCAACATCAAGTCCAAGTAAGATCACATGGCTGCAAGAGACGGGTGGGGCCCAAGCTGATAATGGGTCTTTGAAGACCATGAAGATGTGCTGGGTTTCAGAGAGAGGCCTGGTTTAGGACAGAGATCCTGGGGCTAGCAGGGTGTGCTGGGATATTAAGAGTGCAGTGCTTAGATAGTGGACACCGAGGCTTGGGTTAAAAAGAGGGCTAGAGTCACAACAAATTTGGAATAGAGAGCTAGGATGGAGGACTGGTGTTGAAAGCCACAAACAGTATCTCCGATTGTTTTCACTTTAAAGGCCTTGCATCATTTACTGTACAGTATGTCTTTTTTAGAGACTCTGCTCTCGAATGATATGGAGCTGTGCATCTCACTACATTCTATGTTATTTTAGTACCTACTTGAAATGACCAGTTCACCACTGTACTAACAGATTGTCCCAAACAGCCAATAACAATAAACTTCAATGCATTACAATGAACTCACATTCAACTCATCCTCTGTAATTTATTTAAAGGGAAATGAAACCAATTTATTTTTTCCCCTGTAGGCCTACACGTTAAAAACTTCAGGGGGTAAAAACACAACATAATTAATAATGGGTATGTTAGATTTGGTGTGCTAGGGGCCTTGGTGTGCCAATGTTCAAGCATAGACAGTAGTCAACAGTATTATCAATGCTTGCACATTGGCACACTTAAATCTAACACACCCATTATTAATCTTATTATCTGGAGCTGCATTGCTTAGATCACGGTATACTTTACTATAAAGTCAGCCTAATGCTTTTTACCCTTCTGAATTTTTTTACCTGAAGCGGACAGCATTCTACAAAACCAGACTATAGTAGTGTTTCTTGCCCTTTTAACCCCTGTGCAAAATCAATCAATTAGTCAATCAAATTTTGTGAATTTTCTTTCTCTTTATCTCTAACTGTTTCAGAAACCTGGCTCCCGTCTTGGACAACCTGGTCCATATGATTCAGGAGGAGGAGTCGGTGAGTTGTTCATTTCCTCTTTGTGTGTTATCTCAACAGCAACCAGCTAACTCTTCAGAACTACTCATGGATTATCCATGCTTTGGTGTTATTTACCATTTATTTCACAAGAAAATATCTTGTGAAATAAATGATATTAAATAATAAATAATAGTAATAAATACAATGGAAATAAATGGTAATAAATTAACCAAAGCATGGATAATCCAGAGTAGTTCTGAAGAGTTTAGCTGGTTACATATTATGTAAGAGTGTAAAGAAAAGAGGAACTTGAAGAAAAATAACCCTTTTCCTTTTATTGTCTGTGTTTCATCTCTGTTTTCTGGCTCCCTTTTTTCCCCTAAACTATATCTGATATTGCCCTTGTTATGTGGTCCAAATGATGGCAAATGTCACATTTTACCCCTGTGGTAAAAGCCTCTTTCTCTTTGCGGATTTTCTTGGAATGTTAGGATTTCAGGCAATTGAAACTAAGAAGAGATCAGATTTTTCTTGCAGAGATGAAGTGTATATAGATGATTCATATTCGGATATTAACTGCATTTGATTGGTTAATTCCAGATGTAAAGGGGTGCATGCATACATTCATAGTCAAGCTAGGTAATCTGTAAGGACGTAGTTCATTTTTCAGGCTGCAGGGATAACAAGCCATCAATGAGAAGACATCTTATGCCATCAATTTGGGAATCCATAATTATTCATAGTCATAGTCATATTCACAGTTGGATGGAAGTGGTATTCAGTGGGATACAATGTCCTATTCGCTTTCTCTTTTGTATAAAACTAGAGGTCTGGGCGCCCGCTAGCCACGCACGAGGCTCTAGCGAGGGCTCGCTTATTTTGGGGTACCAAAATCGTGGGATAAAAAAATGTAATTAAAAAAAGAAAATACATGGGGGACCCCCTGGGGGTCCGCGGACCCCCTGGGAGTCTTGGGACCCCCGCAAAACATTGCGGACCCCCGTGAAACATCGCGGACCCCTTCGGCTGGTTTATTTTTTTTCATGAAGGTGGTTGCTTGTTTCTGGCGCACATCTGGCAACACTGACCTTTCTGCTTGTCTGGCCCCAACGTGGCAACCCAGACTGCCGAGCGGCTGCGTTGAGACACTGGCGTGTTTTAATGTTTTGTGTGGGATGTGCATGACATATTAGCGTGAGTTTGGTGTGATAGAGAGGGTGCATACACACATGATGGGATGGGATGGGATAGACGGGCGGAAGTCCCATACACACCCATGTTATCGCGACCGTTCTTCCGGTTTTAAACTTAACATGGGTGTGTATGGGACTTCCGCCCGTCTATCCCATCCCATCCCATCATGTGTGGCTGTACCCAGAGACGTGAGCAAAGTGAAAGCAACGGCGGGGGTTGAAGCGAAGTGGTCGCGTCGCGTGTGTTGTTGTTGTGGGGAGATTTCAATAGTGACTGCGTGATGTTGCTTTCGGTTTCGCTCGGCGGTGGTCGGTGCTCACGCTAAAGGAAACAAAATGGTGTACCCGTAATGTTGTCCGGCTCGCGGTGTTTCGGTTGCGCTCAGCGGTGGTCGGTGCTGACGGTAAGGAACAACATGGTCGACCCATAATGTTGTGAGTTTGTACTGGCCGCAATTAATTATGCTCCGAGGGGGCAAATGTGTGGTGAGCAATGAAAAGTAGCCTACGCCACCCGTAAATTAATTGCGCGCGTTGTGGCTTGTGTTGTTAGTGACATGTGATATGTGTTGTTGTGTTTAGTGCGAAACAATGAGATGGGAAAATGATGGCTTTTCATCTCTCCAATGTAATATAGGATGAGGATATTTCATAGTATATACAAGGGTCATACAAATTGTTGTTTTCTTTTTTCTTTTCCCTACTTACCTCGCTTTCTCCCTCCCCCTATCCATCTCACTTGTTCTATCTCTGTCTCCATCATATGGGCTGGAACAGCCTTTGCCCCCATGCCTGCTCATTTATATCCCCCACAGTGTTAGATTGATAGTCCTATTGAACCGCTCACTGCAGGTGTGTGTGTGTGTGTGTGTGTGTGTGTGTGTGTGTGTGTGTGTGTGTGTGTGTGTGTGTGTGTGTGTGTGTGTGTGTGTGTGTGTGTGTGTGTGTGTGTGTGTGTGTGTGTGTGTGTGTGTGTGTGTGTGTGTGTGTGTGTGTGTGTGTGTGTGTGTGTGTGTGTGTGTGTGTGTGTGTGTGTGTGTGGGTGGGGTGGGTGTGTCTTTTTGTGTGAAGATCATGAGCTGGTTATCACGCAGTGCACATGGATGTTGAAAAACTGAGAAGATTGAGGGAAGTAAGAGACAATGGAGGATAGATGATGAGGAAGAGAAGGATGGGGGAAGCGGAGGACATGTATGAAAGGAGAAAGAGAGCGAGTCCAAGGAGTGAGGTCTGTGCTTTCCCCTGACTGTGGAATGATAAAAAGACAGTGTGTGTGTGCATTGTAGCCATGAAAGGAAAGTTTCCCTCTGGCTTCACTCACACACACACTGGTAGATTATGCCAAACAATGTAGACAGTCACTGGATCTCTGATAAATAGCATTATATTTGTAAGGCACACTCTTGAACAATTACAAGTTGCTTTACAGACGATCAAACAACAATGACAAAAGAGGATAATCATAAGCAAGAATAAATCTAGACAGTCCCTTAAAATTAGGGTTACAGATATGTCAAAGCAAATAATGTACTGTACAAAGCTGTCTGGAAACAAAAATGCTTTAAGAATTTATTTTAAAGATGGCACCGGTTTACTTTTGTCTGTCTCCAGACAGGACAACATTCCATCAAAGATTATATTAAACAAAATTGTTTCATCATACTATTGCTATTAACTGTACCAGACAGCACAACATAATCACATACTGACATAAGATTCAGCACAGACTATTATGTCAGTATCACCACAGAATTCAGAATGAATGAGTTTCACCTCAAAAAGCAATACAATTCATCATTTAATTGAAGGATATTAAATGGGTTAGTATGAGGTCAATCTCATTTAGATTATTTGCAATTCCTTCTTCCACTTGCTTTATTAAAGCAGACGTGATGGATAACCCGAGTAATTATTTCATAATTCTGTGAATAATTTCCAATGCCCTGCGGTGATATAGGAAATGAAGGGAATACTGTTTGCCATGTCAATATCGGCTGCATGGTAGATGGGAGATGACATTTCTCTTGTAGGCAAAGTGATAGATATTTATCCTTTTGCAGCAATTACTGTACATACAGTGGGACATTATTGTTTTATTTTATTTGGAATGGAAGACATTTGTTTTTCAGGGTTCTGATAGCCTGAGAGAAAAAAACTATTTCTATATCTGTGTGGTGACACTGTGACAACACAGTCACTTGTCTGCATTGCCTTCAAGTTTGTTCTCTTTTAAACTGTCATGGTGTGCAAGGAACAGTCCTGTAAGCAGTTGATTGAACAGCATTATCTATTATGACAAAGCATATCCATCCACATCTAACATTATGGGTTTGAGAAAACATGGCTGTTGCAGTTTTTCCATTAGTAAACTAAGATATATGCCACACAAATGGATGGATGACTGAAATGATTGAATAAGCTCATATCTATTCAAATTGCTATGGTTCATGTCTGCATAAATCCCCTTAGGAGCATGGCAGCAGTCTGTATACTGAGAGATCAGACATAAAAACGAATGTCCTGCCGTTATTGCCATAGATAGTACTGCTGCTCATTCAAACAGCATCCCAACAGCAACACATAAAGGGCCCTTATGGGTCAATCTTTTACACTTTTATTGTTAAATTATCTTTTACACTTTTATTGTTAAATTATCACTCAAGTGACAAACTAAACACATCCTTCATGCTTTCTCTAGCATTACAGATATGGAATGACCTCTGCTCTCTTGTTGATCATTAAAGCGTTAAGCTGCTCTGTTCAGTTCAGAGATGATGATCCATGCTCTGCTCATATAGGCTTCCATTTTTGGCTACATTAATGCTTTAAAACCAATCAGGTTTACATTCCATGCACTTCTACATCTTTTTTTATGTGTGTTTATGTGTATAACCGTTTCTGTGTTCTGACTTAGACACCGAGTTGGTGTAGGTGTAATATGGCTTTCAGAGATTAAAAAGACAATATAGTACAATGCAGGTAATCATTGTACCCTCCTCAATTTCCCCATTCATGGTTTTACACATTAAAATTATTAATTTAATTTTGACAGTGTACAAATGGAACCAGATGGACCCGTAAGGAGTTAAAAATGGTTAAATGAGCACTGAGGATTTTACTGTGTGCTCTGTGTTTAACACATGGTGATGTGATGTCCCTGTGGCCCTGCTCTGATATCCGGAAGCAAATGATGAAAAGAAAAGGAAAAGTGTTTCAATTACTGCACTACTAAAGTGACCACTTAGGCCCCATTTAAAAAATTGCTAAAATAGCTAATCTACATGCTCACATAGCTCATGACGCATCACATTTTGAGCTTGTAGATCTGCTATTTTCACTGTTTTTTTTATGTTCGCCTATAATGTAATGCCTAAAATAGTGATGCCAAGTTGACATTGGCTAATGAATGTATGGTTGCAGGCAAGACAAAAATATGTCTATAACATTGGTACGTCACATGTACATTAGATTGACAGGATTCATCTGCAAAATCATGCAGACATTATGCATAAAAAGTTATTAAAAGTGATTAAATTGCCACCACTAGGTGGTGGCATTTGCCATCCCATGGGACCCCAAATGCCGCCCCTGTACTGCAGGTATCAGATTTGGTATAATAAATGTTTTCACTCTTTATTTCTACCTTTTTCCTTTTCTATTCCTCCCTTACTCTTTCTCTCCATGTCCTCTGCACCCTTTTCATTCCCCAGCCTCTGACCTCTCTATCTCTAGCTGACTCCAGACTAAAGACTGATCTGACCATCGTTTTGAATGCTCTGGGCAGCAATTCATCTCTGACAAGGCTCGACATCAGTGGCAATGCCATGGGGGATATGGGAGCTAAGATGCTTGCTAAGGCACTACAGATCAACTCCAAACTCAGGTCTGTGGGGTCTTTGTTCTCTCTGTGTGTTTATTGTCTCCGCCAGGCCGAAGGCATGGCGAGAGAGTATGTTTTACCCCCCGTCCGTCCGTCCGTGTGTGTGTGTGTGTCCGTCCGTGTGTCCGTCTGTGAACAGCTAATATCCGACACCGTTGGCCCGCTCGCTCCGAAACTGTGCACACACACTCCCTGGATGCCAATTCAGAACCTCTGCCCCAAATTTTTCACATAGCCCTGTTATAGCGCCACCAGGAGGCCGATTTGTGCAAAACCCATTTACTCCTACAGATTTTATCCAAATCGGTACACATTATCTCTATAGTCATATGATCAACACGCATCTGTCCGATTTTCCATATTCCATCCTCATTGGCTAAGGTTGGCTTCCAAAGTTTGCAGGATTGGTCCGTTTTGAACAAAATGCCTCAAATCATGAACGCAGCTTGCGATTTCCGTGAAATTTCACACGCACATTCCCACTAGGCTGAGGAAGAAATGGCACCCTTTTCACATTGGCCTGTTATAGCGCCACCAGCAGGTCTAATCTTAGCAAAACACATTTTTGGAACAAAAGCCTCAAATCATGAATGCAGTGTCAGATTGCTGTGAAAAGCCTAAGAAGAAATGACACCCCTTTCACATTGGCCTATTATAGCGCCACCAGGAGGCCACAATAACGTACCTGACCTGGTGGAGACCTGTGCTCCGAGGAGCACTTTTTCTAGTTTACTAGTAACACTGTCAGAGATATAGGTTTGACAAATTACTACAAAAATACTAATGATGTTGGTGTGCATTGGAGAGTTATATACAGCATTGTGACGGTTCCAATGGGTTGTCCCAGTATGGGAACTAAAATGATGTACAACCACTGTTCATTCAAGTCATTAATTTACAGTTGACGTTACTAGCGGTGTATACTGTACGTTTATCATTGCAGGACAGTAATGTGGGACAAGAACAACACCAGTCCTCAGGGTCTGCAGGACGTAGCAGCCGCTCTCGAGAAGTAAGTAGAGCCATCTGTAGCTGATTTTGTATGCATATGTGTGTGTAGGTGGGGCTTTGCATCAATGTGTGCCTGTGTGCGCATTTATCATCTCTAAATGGAACAACTTACTGTAAACGTATTACGTGCATGTGTTTATGTATTCCTAGCTATGATGTGTTTGTGAGCTTGATTAAACATATCATGGTTGTACTCTGTATGTGTGTGCAGTCAGAAGTGGCCACCTCTTGAATATTATCTGCTGTGCATGCTGTCATTATCTTCTGATTTGTGAGTGCTGCTAGCAAAATGAATAGATGCATGGCTTGGTAGAGACGAGATGAGCAGAGAACCCATCTGTCAATTGACTTTGTAATGAGCAGAGGAGAACCTTTAGTGTACTGGAGGAGAGGTTGCTAAATTCCCTAAACTGTAGTAAGGACAAAAGAGATGGAGGGATGAAGTAGGCGTGTGTGTGACACAAAGGATATAGATAAATAAATAAATGAATACTTGAATAAATAAACAAATAAAAGAAGGGGGAACAAGCAATGAAATGAAAAAATATGAAAGTGCAGAGGTGGGAGCTAAGAAAACAAATTAGAAAACACATATTCTGTCTCTGTTTCTATATCCAATTTCCTGTGGGTCTGTGAAATGAGATGTACATCCCAGCATATTTCCATCTGGGAGACAGCTGTGGCCTCGGTGTACATATTCCTACTCTGTCCTTCTCTTATCCTCAAAAGAGTACATTCCTCATTATTCCTTTCACCATTTCCCCATCTGTATTGTAATATTGAACTGATTGCATCTTTCTGTTGTTCCCAGTGTTGTGTATGTGTGTGTGCATTTGCCTGTGCATTTATGTTACATCTCCATATCTCATCTACATTAGAATCCAAGGCAGGCCAGTGTAAGTGTCTTCTCTGATTCCGTTCTCATGGGCATTATGATGGAAGATAATACTTTGATAGTAGGTGGTGCATTGTACATGTATATGTATATGATACTGGCAGGTACCATAATCCTGAATCCATAAGTCTGAGTTGCTCTATCAGTTGCTCCCTTGTGCTCTATAGAATTAAGTTGTAAATAGTGTGGCTGATTAGCTTGTTGAATAGATCTGGATAACAGCGATTCTATTTGAGTCGATTAACTGCAGTGCAGTATTGCATACTCAGCAGAAAATCCTCCTAGAAGAAATCATGCAGGAAGCTGCATGGTTCCTTGAATTCTTTGTACCAATTTACAGTTCCAATTTTAAAGTACAATTTCAGTTTTGTAACACAGTTACTGCAAAACTGAAAGAGTAATATATCCTTTATGTTTTATAAACAAGAACAATGTTTTTATCTCACCATTTGGTAGAGTGGCTTCGTGAATACTACCAAAGTTATTTTTCAATTCCAAACCTGTGAAAAATAATCACACCCAGCTACAGGAATGTCTTGATTCCCTTGAACAGCTGGTTGATCTCATACTTTTCTGTGTCTGTCTGTATGTGTGTGTCTGGGTGAGAGAGTGTGTGTGAGAGTGTGTCTGGGTGAGAGTGAATATGTGCATGAGTCCCCGGGGTCGGTCTCACAGTGTGATCAAAGCTGCAATCAAATGAGAAATTCTAGTCACGCAAGCTGTTTCCTAGAGTAGATCATGTTTGAAGATTGGATTGGGTTCTGACTACATATTATAAAGTGTGCCAGGAATGTCAATTAGAAAACAACTTGAGAAAAGTGGAACTTTTATTGCTAATTAAAGGCCTATGTATGTGTATGTATGTGTGTGTGTGTGGGGGGGGGGGGGCACAAATTTGGTCTGTAAAACAGGTTGATTGGGGATGATATGTCTAATTGGGGATAACATTGTTGTCCCCAATTTGATGATGAAGATGTCAATGTCAAAGCTATAGGAGCTTTTTCCATTAGATCCAATCCAGCTTTATTTTTTTTATTTTTTTGCTTTTCCCCCCCAATGTAGTCATTATGCCAACTGATTCCTCCCCACACACATTTGTGTGTATTGTCACTGCTGTATGTATCCTACTGACTCAACTGCCAGTGAGGAGCCCCCACCGGGAGGATATAGAGCCTTAGTGCTACTCCTCCTGCCCAACACTCCCTGGTGCCACCCCAGCCTGTAGGAATATGTGCAATGACAAGTATCACTCTTCCCGCCTGGCTTCCCTCCCCCGAACACAGGCCAATTGAGTTCATATAGATGCTCGTCGAAGCCGGATGCACAACGGTGGATTCGAACCCACAACCTCCGCGGTGGCAGGCAGGCACTTTACCACTGCGCCACCCAAGAGTTGACCCAAGTGCTTAAAAGTATTGGACTGTGACACTGAGACGTCGTTCTCCTTTCATAGCCGTTGTAGTGGAAGTTTGATATATATTTTTAATTTCATGTAATGCAATTTCATTTGAATCACGAGACAGTTACTGTAAAAAAAAAAAAAATCTCCACCATTTGACTTCCTTTTTTTAACAGAAGTGGAGAGACTTAAATATCTGTACAGCAAATGAATCCACTGCTGTTGTCTGTCTGTTGAATATGAATAACGGAAACAAACCTTTCTCTCTTTGTCCACGCACACACGTGCGCCCACACACTCTCTTTCTTTTCTCTTTCTGTCTGTTATATCTATTTTGTTTCTTTAAACTCTTGCAGTTCCTCTCTTTGTCTCTCTCCCTTTATACAAACAGTTGTATAAGGTTTCCCTCCTTCCTTACTCCTGATGTCTGCTTTCTTAGGAACTTCACCATCCGCTTCATGCCAATCCCTATCATCGATGCCTCCCAGGCTCTGAAGGCCAGCCCTGAGAAGACAGAGGATGCTCTACTAAAAGTATATTAGCTTGTTATGAGCTCATTAAGTTTATTTACTAGAGTACTCCTATAAAAGTTCCTCTTTGTGAGCAGTAAAGAGGCAGTTGTTTGTTCTTCAAGGTCCCCCATGTATTTTACTTTGGGATAGAGACAGTCATGTGAAAACTGAGACTATAGATACAGATTTAAGTACGTAATAAGTAGGTCTGTGTATAGCTTATTGTCGGTATCAGCCGAGCTATTTGAAAATAGCTGATCTACAACCTCACAATGCGTCACGATGCGACGCATTGTGAGCTTGTTGATCTGTTATTTTCAAAAGATTGTATACATTGAAAACTGGTGAAATGGGACATTCTGCATAATGAGTACTTTCTACTTTTGGTACTTTAGGTACATTTTGATACCAATACTTTTGTACTTTTAATCAAGTAAATGTTGAATGCCGGACTTTTACTTGTAACCGAGTGTTTCTATATTGCAGTATTGATCATTTTACTTAAGTAAAAAAAATTGAGTACTTTTTCAACCACTGGCACAGTTACAGATGGAGTACAGAATTGTTTTGTTTTGATAAAGACTAAAAGTGATAACACCGATTTACAACGTTATATCATTGTACATGGTAATCAAGATCGTATTTCGTTTTCTTTCCTCTCCAGATAGAGAATTATCTGTATAGAAACCATGAAACCAGGAAGTACCTCCAGGAACAGGCCTATCGGCTTCAGCAGGGCATTGTCACCACAACCACGCAACAGGTGCAGTCATACAGGACACAGCAGGACACAGTAATACCTATCGACAAGTTATTTATTTTCATCAAAGTCACTTACAGATTGCATACCTTTTATTTGTATCTCCCAGATGATTGACAGGATTTGTGTGAAGGTGCAGGATCACCTGAACTCTCTGAGGAATTCAGAGACAGAGCTCATCTTGGAAGATGTCAAGTCTGCAGAGAACCTCATCAAGGATGCCAGGAACTCTAAAACGGTGAGAAGAGCCACATTATCCACACAGTACTGTATCAGAACATCCTATGACCTCTGACGTCACGCTAATGTCCCCATGACTCAGCCATAACCATATAAGGAGTTCCCAATGCAGCTACGCCCAAATATGGAGTGCCAAATATGGTGCAAACAAATCAGTCATCGCCATATATGGGCACAAAATGGGGCATGCCCATATATGGGTATATACCGATGACATCAGGGATCTCTATATACCTGTATGGGCATAAAAGGGACAAGGACTGACGGATACCGAAATCTCCATGTATGGGCAATTGGGCATATCAGCATGCCCATATATGGGCATTATACTGATGACATCAGGGATCTCCATACATGGGCATTAAAGGCACAAGGACTCAGGACTGACAGATACAGAGATCTCCAAATACAGTATAGGCATAGGCCTGAACTCTAGATGTGAGGGTTGTGTACCGGCCCGAACCTCTAGTTGAATTAAAACACCTGATAAAAGCAAAGTGACAGACTTGTCTATCAAATCCATTACACTTTACCTGAAATTATATCCAGAAAGGGAACGTGACATCACACCATGGAAAGTAATAGCGGCAGACCCTCACAAGATGGCACCACCTGTCTATTTTTTGGGGGGGAAACTAAACGAAAAACCTTATTTTCCACACTTTTTTGAGATTTTATTCTGAAGTTTTGCCATTTCTTGCCATTTTCTTATACAGAAGAGCAAATTAATTATTTAGATTCATCACTTAATCTTCTTTCAGTCAATAGCATTTGAAGCTACATCTGATCACTCGTCACGACCCGTCCAACATTAATGTTGAATTATCTTCTCTTTCTTCCACAGCTCCTACCCAACCTGTACCACCTAGGAGCAGTTTCAAGAGAAGAGGTGAATGGTTCCTCATTGGGACCCATCCAGGAAAAGCTGGAGTCTATGGCTGGGGAGGTGGCTACTGTCATGGACCAACAACTACAGGTAGACCTACAATTATTTTTTAGTTATGCTGCAGGATTACTTTGGAAACAAGTGTTTCATTACGCTTTAATGCGTTATCCTGGGTTTAAGTTATATTGTAATTTTACTTGTATATATTTTACCAAAATCAAATCAAATCACATCATCATGTTGAAAAGGTAAACATGAAGTTATACTATAGCAGTAAATGCGACTCATGTTATTAGTTCATATAATAATTGAACAGGTCAGTTGGAGTCTGTCCACTGATAAATATATATCTTTGTGTCAGTCAGTAGCACAGCGTCACATTGACCACAGGCAGCACTAGTTCTGTATCAGGGCCACCTTGTGTGTTCCCACCCATATGACCACTAGGGCTGTCACCATTACACATTTAAGTTGATGATTAATTGTCACTCAAATAATTGCGATTAACGATTTAATTGTGTGTTTGGCATTGAACATTGGAACATACAGTATGAAGCCTAACAAATAACTGAAATATACAGAAAGGATTGACATATTTAATCGTTTTTATTCATGTAAAAATAGCAGAAATAGCTGATCTACAAGCTTACAATGCATCACTTCTCTCTGCTATATCTGCTTTTTTTATATTTGAAAATGTGTGAAAATCTTTCAACATGGAAACAATGACGATTATGCAAAAATATTTGTGATTATCTCAGATAATTGTGATTAGACGATTAGTAATAATTGTGACAGGCCTAATGACCACTTAACATGGCAGCTGAATGGCTGGCTGCCGTGTTAAGTGGTCAAATGGATGGGCCGCATGCATTTTGAAAGCATGTTTATTTAAAAAATTGCATTACATTTTTTTTATATCAATGTTCATTAAAATCTTAGTGTTTTGCCCACTTGCAATATCCTCAGGCCCACAGGTTGGGAATCGCTGGCATAAATGAATGATGCTGTGACGTGGCACAAAAAAGGATAAAAAGAGGATAAATAGTTAAATATCTTGTGTGGTTATAGATGCAGCTATAGCTTCTGTCACTATGTGCACCCTGTCGTTAGAAGAACTGGAAAGAGGCACAACCTTTTCTGTGCTCATTCCTTATCTATTGATTTACTGTCAGCTTCAACATCACACACATGCATGTACACGTGTGATCTAAGTTGCACACACACATGATACGATGACTTATGTGCACACACACACGCGCACACACACGCACGCGCACACACACACACACACACACACACACACACACACACACACACACACACACACACACACACACACACACACACACACACACTGCATATCTATCGATTTCATTTGGGAATTAGCATCCCACTCATGCACATACACATACACACCTACACCCTTCATGTTGTTGTACATGTCAATTCAAGGTTAATTGCTAGTGGCTAATCAGACTAAAGGGATAAAAGACAAAGATAAGCAAACTGTATGTGAACCAGAGGTTTATTCAATCAAAAGGGTCATACTGTATCAGAGTGCATCTTGCTCATGTAACAAAAAGGACGTATATTTAACACCCATTCTTGAGAATCCGGACAAAACCTCCACAATCACAATTTTTTTATCAGTTTTACATTGAACAGTTTTTTGGCTGTTGGTAGGGCATTCCACATTTTTGTGGCAGTAATAGTAGAATACATTTTGTTTGACTGTCCTGTGTAAAACAGACTCTATTGGAGTGCATGGTAGATGCAGCAGAGGCTTTGTGTCCCCATGTGATGAAGAGGAGCAGTCTTCGCCCAGAGCTCATGAAGGCCAGCACAGCCAAGATGGTCGTTCCCAGGAGCTTTGTCACCAAAACACTCCTGGAGCAGTCGGGGGTTGATATTATTAACAAAATAAGGTGTGTGTGTGTGTGTGGTGTGCACTGTATGTGTTTTTGCTTCAATAATCAAATGTCTGTTGACGCTTACAAATACAAAAAAACTTCACTCAGTCTTGTCAATGCCTGTGATTGTCTTTGTCTTTGTCTTTCTCTGTCTCTACCCCGATGGCCTCCTTTTATTGTCTCTCAGTGAGGTGAAGCTGAGTCTAGCATCTTTCCTGTCTGACCGTATCGTTGATGAAATCTTAGAGGCTCTCTCCAGCTCACAACATACTCTGGTAAGACTTCCACTTAATGGTTGCTGTCTATGAAGGGTTTCATATTTTACACATTTTCTCTGTGTATTGTCCTTTTAGCAGCAGAATGCTTGTCCCTCTCATTTAATTAATTAAAACCGGGAAAGTATCTGTGTCCGTTCGTGCAGCGCTGCAAGCTTGTACATCTGCTATTTTTGAACTTTTTTGAAAAATCTTGAAAGAGAGAACTACTGATTTTAGAAGGCATTTGTAGAATGGTCCTCGGGTCTTAAGGGGTTAATTCATTATTTATTTCCTTACAAAACCACACTAATCGGTTAAGAAAGATCCAAGTTCAGTGAGTCTAATTATCTTGCCCCCTCATCACAACTAATTTCCCCTCTTCCTTTTATTTCTCTCCTTCCTGCTCCTCCTAGGCAGACCACCTGGTGCGTCGAGGTCGTCCTTTACAGCAGCAGGGCTCACTAGATCTGGACGTCCCAGAGGAGAAGGTTCCTAAACGGGCTTCCTTTGAGTTGCTAGAGGGTGAAAGGCTGGATGATCTGGAGCCATGCATGGTATTGTGAGGGTGGGGGTGTGTGTACGCGTACCGTGAGCTACATAATGTATTGATAAATGGTAATTAGTAGCTTCAAAGGTTAAATTGTACTCTATCAGTTCTCCAGTTTATATAAAATGGATTAGTTCCTTTTTGCTACTGTATGTAGTTACAAAATAATGTGTGAAGACTGTCTTTGTTTGCAACCGACTCCATGACTCGTTTAATAACACATCTCAGGTGTGTTAATAACGCCCCCTGTTGAATCGAATGTGCATTGCAATTCTAAAACCTACCAAGGCCACTTCTAGTATTATAGCTATGGTAATATTTATTAACAAATGCTGTGAATCATTAGCAGTCAATAATAATAATAATAATAGTACGTCAGACTTATATAGCACTTTTCTTAGTACCCAAAGTCGCTTTACAAAACAAATAAAAATAAACAACTTTATTAGGAGTGAACATTTTAAAAGCTAAAAATATTAAGCTAAGACTAAGAAGCATAAAGGGATATTTGCCAATACCTTGGTGAAATATTGCAATTTCAGCAACACTAATGTCCAAAGAAAGCGTACACAGGCTACATTGTTTTAAAACACCACATAAATATTGTGACATGAATGGATTTATCTTGTAACTTTCCACCCCTGGTTTAAGTAAAGAGTGGATAAGAGGAAACATTAAGAGAGATGGAGAGAGCTGAGGTAAAGGCTGGCACTGCAGATGTTGTAGGCAGTAAACCTGGATGAAAGGAATTGCTTGAGGTGTCAGGTGTTTTACAGAGAAAGCCATTGCAAAGAATCTATCTACAGTATATTACTGTTAATGTCACAGACCAGATAGCTGTCAAGAGTGGTTAGGTCAACCATGCACATACGCACATGCATAGACAACTCGCGTGTAAACACTGACGTATACACATTAGTGCTGCACGATTAATCGAAAAAAGATTGTGATCTCGATTCAGACACCTATGTGATCTCGATTTTTAATTATGACGATTATTATTATTATTATTTTTGCTTAATATTTTTTTATTTACAAGATAATTGTGTGAGAATCGTGTGAGAATCGTGATCTCAATTCTTATGGAGGAAAATCGTGATTCACATTTGAGCAAGAATCGTGCAGCACTAATACACATACAGCACCTGTCAAATGTGATTAGATGAGTGTACGCACGCACGCACGCACGCACGCACGCACGCACGCACGCACGCACGCACGCACGCACGCACGCACGCACGCACACACACACACACCCACCACTGCACACACGCCCCTGCACACACAAACACACATCTCATACAGTACCTGCCATATGTGATTTGGCTAACTGATATGTTTTTCTAAACCTGCAAGACAGAGTTAGTCCTGTATTGACAATTGCATTCATGCCGAGCTTATGAATAAGAAATTAGCTGTGTGTGTGTGTGTGTGTGTGTGTGTGTGTGTGTTACATTCTGTGCTGTGGTGCACCTGACTCGGTGTCATCTGTGATCAGTTTATCTCCGCTCATTACAATACATTTGAATAACCTGCTGTCCAGACATAAAGACAAACAAACCAGATCTTGACCCAAATTCCTGCAGTATATTGTATAGGTCTGTACTGATACTAATACTAAAGTACTATACAGAACTGTAGGTTACTTATTTGCCCATACAGTATGTATGTTTGAGTTTACGTATGTGTGTTTCCATTTTGTAACATACAGTATGGCGGAAAGCTCTGTAGATTGCTCTAATTTGGAAAATTGCATATTTTTTGGTTCAGTAACAAAGTGTTCGGATCAGCACTGGATGATACTTACTTATTATTATTGGCAATGCAAAAACAATATTGTTTTTATTCTATGACATACAGTACAACATACTGTATTGTATGTGGAAACACTTTTCGTCTTGTAAATGCAGGCCACAGCAGTGTATATGAGTTTCTCTTTTCTATAGCTCTTAAGCTAAATGTATACTCTACCAAGCGATGTGATGCATTGTTAGCTTGAAAATCCATTCTTTTTGGCAAGTGACACCATCGTACAATGGAGTATAGATTTGGCTTTAGCATTCTCTTTAGTGGCTGTTCTTTTCCTTTGTGTTCTCTTTCTCTTCATTAACCCATTTAGACCTGAGGCTGAAATGTTCTGAAAAACTTCAAATATATATTCCAAAATTACAAAAAAATGATGTTGCTATAGTATATACTGTACAACAACAACCCCAAAAGGGGTTCCTCGAAAGGTATAGTTACAAATAGGGGTTCCCGCCCCAAATGGGTTAAGCCTTACTTTGTGATCCGTTTCTTTTGTCTTTCTTTTTTACTACTTTCTTTCTTTCATTTATTTATTTTTTTCCTCTGTTCCTTCCTTCTCTTTCAACCTTTGCTTCATGGAGACTCTGTGCTGCACGAGTGTAAGTAATTCTGTGCTGTCCCCTGTCTCTCACCTCCACACTCTTTTGTCTTATAGTTTTGTTTCTCTGTCTTTCTCTGTCCACACTGTGCCTCTTCACTGCGTCTGCCTGCTGTCCTCTGTGCTTTAGATTTTAGAAGCATTAACAGCCCTCACTGTGTTCACAATCATAATTGAGTCCTTGCAACATTTAAATAATACGTTTGAGCACTTAATCTCATTCTTTATCTCTCTCTTTCTGTGGCATTTTGTCATTGAATGTGCAAATGATTGATGTAATATCACTCTCCTTTTGCCCCCAGCCATACTGAAGTGCTCCTCACTTAGCTTGCTATACATTATCATGACCACCTTTGTAAATATTAACACAAATTCCATGTTCCTTATTTACCATACATATCAGTCACTATCTGACAGAGGAGCCTAAGAATGCCTTCTAATCTAGGTATCTCTTGATTATGATATTACTGAAAGCTATTCAATATATTAAGAAAGCTGTTTTACATGAATTTGAAGTTAAAATTGTTAAACAAACACATTTGGAAACCTCTGTGGTTGTGGAGTCAGTTTTGCGTCTTACCTTGTGTACTACTGTTTGAAATTCCACTCACATTCAACATAATATTTGAGCCCAAGTTTTTCTCTTAAACACAGGTTCAATTTGAGATAGGATAGCTTTGCCATTAGCTAAATAGCAAATTAGCTCATAATATTCAATGCATAGTCCTTATAAATAAAGTGTGTGTGCCTGCCTTGAGTGCTGCTTAAACAAAATATTTCCCATGTCAGCGATAATTAGATGTCTTTGATATTCTGAAGTGGTTGAATAGCTGATTAGTCACACCCATGTATTGACACGCTTGTATGTTTCCTACATGTTTTACCGGGAAGCAATTTCATACCTGACAATGTGGATATTACCTCATTATTATCCCTATAGAATCCATTATGATTTTGCTTTTCATTTTTATTCCATCACCAGGAAGCGAAATAATGAAGAAACAATTTGCAAAAGTAGATGGAGGTCATAACCTCTCCAGTTTGGTAATAAATCAAACTTTGACAGGCTGTGACGCAGCTTCATAACAGAGGATACAGTAGATGCACACCTGTACAGCTTCGTAACATTGTAGATACACACCTTAGATACATACAGCCTTAGAACAGACAGGCTATACACACCTGTGTGAAAGCTATGGACAGAATCTCTTATCAGAATTGCTAGCCTTTGCATTTGTTCATAAACTGCACAATTTTGGAAAATTGTGTTGTATGGAATAAACAGTATATTGTACTGTGTATATAAAATATTATGCTGAAGATAGGTGGTGCATTGTGTGTCTATGCGTGTGAAACCCTCAGAGCTCTTTGGGTAGAGGTGTGGCTGATTGGCAGCTGGGAGAGTATGTTAACAATACTATCTTAACTTTTAAAATCTCCTGTTGTCTTCAGATGACTCCTAAATCCAAGAGGAAAAGCATCCACAGCAGAATGTTGAGACCAGTTTCTCGTGCCTTTGGTAAGAATAATTTATTCATTACTCTTTGTATGAGATGATGTATTGTTTCCATCACAACGTGCGGACAGTATGTTTACGGGATGAAAAAGGTCTCAATTATTATTAATTTGAGGCCACCAATTCATTGGTCAGTGATGCCGACAATCAGCCAACTACAGCGGGGGTTACAGCGGCAAGGGTCAGCAGTGAACCCTTCAAGAAATTGTAATTCTCAGTGCCAACATTGCACCAATGGGCCGCCCCCACGTCCATTTTCCTACTAAACAGTACACTGATTGAACTCGACCGAGGACATGCGACGGCCAAGTGCCAATAACTTCTCTGAATGAAGTAACTTCTCTTTTGAAGAAGTTGGCATAAGATATGAAAAAAGAGAAGAATATCTACGGATAGCTTTCTTGTGTGCCTCTCTCTGCATCTGTAGAGCTGTTAATGATATTGCATACTTCACTTCATCAGATGCCTTTTTTCTGTGGCACCTTGCACCTACTAGTGTTTTTTGTAGGCTTATTGTTACATTTCTAATTATTATTTCTGAATTCACATCAACAAGTTTTAATTTGGCCAATTGTGTGTGTGTGCGTACGCATGTGCTGGAATATCTCTGAATACAATATGATAAAATGTTCTACATAATTAAGATACAGTATGTAGGTGTGCCTTGATTTTGTTTGCTTTGGATAACTCTTCTGATTGAAATGAAGCAGATCTTAGTGGATCCAACCGCTTGTGTGTGTGTGTGTGTGTGTGTGTGTGTGTGTGTGTGTGTGTGTGTGTGTGTGTGTGTATATATATGTATATTATAAAAACATTCATTATCTAATAGTAGCAACTATCTGATTGATCCTCCAACCAATAGAAATGGAGTTTGACCTGGACAAGGCCCTGGAAGATGTCCCAGTCCATATGGATGAAACATCTACATCCTCTCAACACCCTGCTCCCTCATCTCAGGCCTCACGCAAGCACAAGCGTGGGGCATCAGGGGGGATGGGGGAACTACCATCTGAGGAGGGCAAGAAGCTTCAGCACTTCACCAAACTACGACCCCGCAGAAACAAGAAGACCCAGTCCAGCAAGATACCTGTGAGTATATAGAACCAGGTTACCATCAAAAACAAGCAGATAAAGTTATGAAAATGAACAGAGAAATTTCCCCGAATGCAGACAATGTGTCCGATACAAGGAGAGAACCAAAATGTATCTTGGGCAACCTCAGATTTTCCTTCTGATGTATTTTTTTGTGCTCTATTAGCAAATCAGCAGCGCTCCATCTCTGGACGGGGAACAGAATGGCCTCATGGGAAGGGTGGATGAGGGTGTTGATGAATTCTTTTCCAAGAAGGTCACCAAGATGGATGCCAAGTAAGAACTACGTATTTTATGGGATGATGGTGCTCAGTGCATCATTAATGACACTCTTGTTCTCATTACTCATTATTAATAAGTCAGTCACTTTGTAAACCTTCTCTCCACTGTTACTTCCATACCTCTTTCTTTTCTGTCCAACTTTCTTTCTCTCCTGTGAGGCGTTCTCTGAAGAGCTCAGACTCTCAGGACGGAGAGAAGAAGAAAAGTAAAGGGGGATTCCTAAACCTCATCAAGTCACGCTCCAAATTTGATAAAGGTGACAAACAGGATAAATCAGAGAAGTCGGAGAAGAGCCAAGCAGCCACTCCGTCCTCAGGCACATCTTCAGCCTCTGTAGGCCTTCCAACTATACCCTCCAGCATCCCAGAGGAGCCCTCCTCACCAAAGACAGCTGTTAAGAGTCCACCACTGGAGCCAAAGTCCAGGTGAGTTCAAGAGGATTTGGGAAGATTTGTCCTGTCCATACATTCATTCTTAAATTACACAGCAAATCAGGGCTGCATTGCTTCAATGAGAATTTAGGAGGATTGTTTAGGAGGATTGTGTAGTAAGAGATAGGCTGTGGAAAAGTGTATGTGTTTGAAACCATTAAGCTATCCAGTGATCAAATTGGGTGTGCTCTGAAAGGATTATGTAACTTTTCAAGGAATCCAAAGAAACCGCCCAGGTTGCACAGGGCAGAATATGAAGAATAACTTAAATATACAAAGTAATTACTGACATATTTGATCATTTTATACTTAAAAAAAAATGTAAAAACAATATTTATTTATTATTTTTGGAAAATGTTTGAAAATGTATGAAAAAAAACTGGAAACGATTATTACGATTATGCAAAAATAATTGTGATTATCTCAAATAATCGCGATTAGGCGATTATGTAATAATTGTGACAGGCAGGCCTACTAATATCCCTTGTCTTGTTCTCTCCAGACTAATATCTCTTGTCTTATCTTCTTCAGGGAGTCCAGAGAGGCCCAGAGTCGTTCCCAGCCTACAGATTACAGCAGCAGCTCAGATCGCTCAGAGGAGTTGAGGACCCCAGACTCCATGGATGAGCTGTGGGAAGGTTCAGATGGAAAGGGCAGTCCTCAGGGCGGCAGACGCTACCCTGGAGTGCAGGTGATGGGTAGCGGCCTCCTGGCCGAGATGAAAGCCAAACAGGAGAGGAGAGCACATAAGGTGAGAGAGGATTTTCGTTTATCTTATCTAGGTATTTCTTCTTACTGCTTACTGGTACAGTGCATAAGAGTTATTGTAAATGTGTACATTTTATCTGTACATAAATGTGTAAATGTACGTACAGAGAGAAAGTGCACAAAATCTAAATCAAGCGACACCATCATGATTACGAGACTATATACACTGTAGGCAAATAGAATTAAAAAAAACATACTTCATTGTCTGACTAAGGAACAGTGCAAATAATAATAGTGCAATTAATTGATTCAGTTCATCTGTCATGATTCAGTTCATCTGTCATGATTCATCATCTGTCATATATTGACTGCCGTCCTTAATGTCCTCGGCTACTAATTGCACAGTGGCAGGAAAAAAAACTGTTAAAAAAGCTGAGGACTGAGTCCGGCCTTCTTCAGCATCCTAATGAAATACAGCCGCTGTTGTGCTTTTTTTCACTGTAGCAACAGTGTTTTCACTCCAGCTCAGATTTTTTGACACATGGAAAAGGCCATGGAACTTAAAGGAGAATTTTGGACTAAAGTTTTCTTACCTTTTCTATGACGTTATGATATCTTAGGATGAATGGTACAGTAGAAAATTTTCATAACTCCACCCCTGAGCCGCCACAGCTTAAAAGGTGCGCGGATAGGCCTTAGGTTAGATCACATATTTTAACAGCTTTTTTTTATTATTTTTTTTGTGAGATCTGACGTTCATAGTGACAGAACAGTCCCAAATTTTTTTTTAAAACAGAAGTCTCGCTAGACGAGATTTCAATCTCGAGATTTCAATCTCGTCTAGCGAGACTTCTGTTTGTTTGTTTTTTTTTTTTTTTGGTTGCATAGTGTTCCGTCAAGTTGAAAGTGGTTGTTTTTGTTCAGCAACCACAAACTGTGGGATTCCAGGTGAGAGGTGTGAAACAAGAAACACATGTGTGAGTGTGGGTCTATCAGCAGATCTACGTAACTGTGCTCTATTAGGCTATATTAGTCTATATGTCAAAGTGTCCCTGAGCAAGACCCTAACACCCCGGGTGCCATATCAATGGTAGCCAGTAGCTACTGAGAGAAAGTGAATGAGCGAGTGAAAGCAAGGGTTCATTAGGTGTGTGTGTGTGTGTGTGTGTGTGGGGGGGTGTGTGTGTGTGTGTGTGTGTGTGAGTGTGAGTGTGTGAGTGTGTCCTGTCAAATAGATCTCATTCTAGCCATAGTCATACATTAGGTCAGTAGGTTTAACTGTCCCCCGTCACTGCTGGATGTGACCAGCAGGTCACCACTATGTTAAAGGACCACACCATCATTGTGTTCACATTCTCTCCTGAGTCATAGAAAAGTTACAGAACTCACCTGAATAATTGAGTCAATGTTGGTTAAATATCATTGTGCAAGACTATTTTCAGTCTTACTTTTAAAATGAACCCACGCTTTACAATGCATAGCAATAGCTAGCATACCTTTGACAAAAAATAAAGGGGAAATAAAGTTAACTGTGTTGGATTATCAATTTCAATTTCTCTAATACTCAAGTAGATTTTCATACCCTATTGATGCTATGCAAAATGGTCGGAAGCGATGTCAAGTGAACTCTGAGTTGTAGTAAATGGCCTAAACATGCCAGAACATTTTTATGATCCTTTAATGCTCTGTGTGTTTTTGTGTGTGAAAAACAGAGGGAATATGTTAAGAGGTTTATGGTGTTTGCAGTGATGGGCTTTCTTTGGCCCTGTATCTGTTGGCCTAAAGCTGCCTGCCATCTGTTTGATGGGGCTAACTGCCAGGTGTGTGTTTGCATGCTAGAAACAGATGACTCCTGTAAGAATTGGTTGTGTGAGCTGTGACATTAACATTCATTACACAAGGCTGCCCCCTTCCTGTTAAAGTGTTCCATTGCAATAGGCTCTGTGCATCATAGTAGTCATGGGTTTCCAGAGGGTGGCATAACACATTGTGGTTCTGGTTCAAATCTATTGCCGTGCTAATCACACAAAGTTATGGAAATCTGAAACGGAATAGGAAACGGGTACTGCCACCTTCTGGAAACTCGGGACTACAGTTATTTATTTGTATAAAGTAATGCCAAACTGCACATCAGCGCTGATGTTGCTAGCCCAACGTTTTTCTATCTCCTTCAGTCTTCCAGCCCCGACAGAACTGACAGCAATGGTACCGGTGAGCTACCTATAATTTATTTCTTTTTATTAAACTAATATTTGTATTTTCTGGAAAAACGAATTCCTCAGTTACATGCAGTAACCAGTCATCCTACAATACATAACAATAAACAATTAAGTATGATTAACTCTTCAGCTGTTTATTTTGTATTATTATTATAATGTTTTTGGTTCTTTATTTTATTAAGATGCATGTTTTTATTTTCATGGTTTAATTTTTTTTTTGATACTCCGTAGATTTGAAAGAATATCGACATCAACTTCTTTTACATTGCATATATAACACAGAAAGTGTACAGATGTAACCAAGTAGGCCCTTAAAAGGTCCATTTGTAGTGGCACGGTGGCGCTTTCGCCTCACAGCTACAAGGTCCTGGGTTCGATTCCCACTGGGGAAGCTGTGGGCGCTGGGGGCGTGTTCTCTCCTCCGCGTCATCAGTGCCCATACATACAAGGTGGGGTTGGCACAAGGGCCTTTCTGTGTGGAGTTAGCATGTTCTCCCCGTGTCCCCTAGGGTAGATACCCTCACAAAAACATGCAGTAATCCTGGTCTCTATACTGGTCAGCCGGGGCGCCTGATGGAGGGTAAAGGAACTGGTTGGAATTACGTGTTGCTTCCACACGCTACGTCCCACCGGAGACGTAGTGCCTGCTCACTCCTCATACATTGAAGGAAGCATGAGCTCAGTTCGGGGCTCTCCCCAGGCTGGCGGAGGGAGAGTAGCTCCCAGGATTACAGCTTAGGCAATTGGCAATGGGTGAAAAAATGGGTTACAAAAATCGTGGGATAAAAATAAAATAAAATAAAAGGTCCATTTGTTTACAGTTTAACGCCGTGCACATGGATTTCACTGTACACGTGTAGAAATCAGTGGTGGACTGTAACAAAGTACATTCACTCGATTACTGCTACTTTAATTGAGTATTTATATTTTTGGATACTTATGACTTTTTAACTTTTAACGTTTCAAAGACAAATATGTGTACTACTTCACTGTGTGTAAGCAGCCAAGCCCCAGAGTACCGCTCCAGAGTGCCGGTCGTCATCACCCAGTGGTTCAGTGGGTAAGTCCGACCCTGTGACCACCGGTTCCCCTGAGAAGACGTCTCCTCGCGCTGAGGCCAAGCCTGAAACGTCTCTTCGTCTGCGTGCCACCTCGTCTTCCACCACTGCTGGGGGGCTAGTCAGCCCCAAGCCCCCCTTGCCCCAGGGGAGCAAGCCAGCCCTAGCCGCACGTCCCAGCATCCCACAGAAGCCAAGGACCACAAGTAGCAAGAGCATAGGTCTGTACAGTGGAAGCTTACATTTTCATGTCAAGGACCCCCAAATAATATGCATTTGGCCGCGAAACCCTATCTGATGAGATTCTGTGCCAGCATTTGCGTTGTTAACATGATTTTAAAAAAAAGCTCAACGTGTTGCATATAGGGTTAAAGTGATTAAATAGATTGATGCTATATTAGCAATTTTTTCCGGGGACCCGCTGCCCCCCAAGGACCCCTGGGGGTCCCTGGACCCCACTTTGAGAAGTAGTGATCTAAAACATTGATCTAATTACATTGAAATACTCCAGTTGATGGTACTCCTTTGGATCACTCCTTGGATTGATTTCAGTGGCATAGTTCTTATAAACATAAGAACGAAATAAAAGAGAATTGTTGTTCTAGAAGAAGTATTTGTATTTATTTATTAAGTTGCTTACGTAATTTCCATGTGTAATACTGAGCACTGTATCTTTGGAACTATTTAAAATTGGACATATTGGTCATTAGCATTATGGCTTGGTGTAATATAATAATTCATATTTTTTTGTTGTGACTCCAAAATAGTGCATCTTTAAATACCAATTTTGGTTCCAGTAATTTGTGCCTTTATTGGATAATCGTACATCGATACCCATATTTATTCACATTATGTAGATGTTGTTACAGAGACGTTTGAGTCCTTGTCCTTAGTTCTTTGCCTGCCTTTCTCCCTGGCAGATGACAGTTCAGACTCCACCAGCAGTGGCAGTGTTTCTCCTAAGGTTGCAGTTCTCCCTTCCAATCTGAAGAGGGGATCATCAGAGAAAGATAAAGAAGGGCAATCCAGTGCACATAAAACCACTACAGCAGCTCAGGAAGGTAGGCCAGTAAGGCCACAAACCTTTTTTTACTATTTAGAGTAGCCAATTATTTTTTACCCCCTTTTTCTTCCCAATTTAGTCGTTATGCCAATTAATTCCTCCCCACGCACATTTCTGTGTTGTCACTGCTGTTGTATCCTACTGACTCACCTGCCAGTTAGGAGCCCCCACCGGGGGGTCGTAGGGCCTTCGTCCTACTCCTCCCGCTCAAGACTCCTCGCTGAGTGCCGCCCCAGCCTCAGCCTGTGGGAGTACTTGCAATGACCAATATCACCCTCCCTGCCCGGCTTCCTTCCCCCGAACACTGGCCAATTGTGTTCGCATAGACGCCCAACAAAGCCGAATACAGATTTTATTTTATTTCGCACGCACACACGCAAACACAGATGAGGTGAAAGATAAGTTTTCACTCTGTCTACATTGTCTTTAGCTCTCTCTCTGGCTTAAATTCTCTCTTTTTGTATGGTAGGTCTTTTCTCTTCATCCCTGACTTGCTTTCTCTGTCCTCCTTTGACTTAAATTCTGTCTGATTTTGTCTTTATCTCAAAGGACACACACACACACACACACACACACACACACACACACACACACACACACACACACACACACACACACACACACACACACACACACACACACACACACACACACACACACACACACACACACACACACACACACACACACACACACACAGAGGACAGGAGCAGCTCCGCTCATTCACAGTAGGAGAGACAGTTTCTCTCCACAATCATCTCGTCTTGTTTCTCAACTTGAAAATACTTGGAAAAACATGTATGCTACTTTATGATAGTCTTGCGTAGCCAGACAACTATTCCACAATCTCCGAATGCTATATAGAGTCTGGAACTACACCTCCCAAAATCCGAGAGCGGAAGCTGGCACTTCCGTTCACGAAAATATCTTTACATTTTATTTTTGAATTTCCATTTCTGCTTAGCATCAAGCAATATATGCTTAGATTATCTTGATTTATATTAGGATAAATTTGCGCGACTGTAAAGACTAAACGAAAGTGGGGAGGAGGCTTCACATCCGCTTTATATTTTAATCATGATCAGAGCTTCCGAGTCCCAGACTGTATGAGCGGAAACATTTGAAATTTGTGGCAGGCAACGCAAGACTAACTTTATGACACATGGTGAGATCACACATAAAGTGCCAGAATGTCGGCACTTTATCGACATTGTTGTCACCGCGCTACCATAGTACCAGAGTTACTGTCAGCTCAGAAGGGACGGTGCGTTTATTTTTCTGGATGTTTTTTGTTCACTCTACATCCCGTTCTGGTTGCACCACAGCAATTATTTGCACTCGCATAAATTATCCAAATTATATGTTGACCAAACAAGTCATATTTTGAAGCCTTGAGTGGAGGCCACAGCTCGGGGTCCATTTCAACAGCTAATGTGGGGCTAATTCTTGGATATCAGTCGGGGTCCGGCTGATTTTAAATGAGTGAAACATAGCTATGGCCGCCAATGGAATGAAACATAGCTAAGCAATGGGGTCACGCCAAGTATAGTCGTGGGATAACTAATGTGTTTCTTGTCACCCTCCCCCTTCACTACCCTCTTGTTTTCTTTCATTCCCTTCTTCCCACTTTTTTTCTTTTCTCTCATCTCCCCTTTCTCCCCTTAATGGTTTTCACACATGAACCCAGGAAAATGTCAGAAGAATCAGGTCCGGTGTTATCCTTTCACACATATACTATATACCTTCACATGTGAAGGTTAATAGTCTGTTTGATAAGGTGAGGGGCGGTGTCTGGGTAGTAGACGCACACGTTAGCTACTCCCTTTGCCACCCCATTTGTGTTCATACATACAGCCCCAGCGTTTAAAGTCTGGGAAACTTCCATCTTACAGTGCTTGTTGTTTTCTTCTGTCAGCAACCTACGTATATGGTAGACTTTAAGCATACTATTAACCAACACACTTCACCTCCGTCGTCTTCTCTCTGTCTCTGTCCCTGTCTCTGTCTCTCTCTCTGCAGTGAGGACAGTGCCTGTGTCAGATTGTTCTCAGCGACCCAGCCCTCACCGGACCAACTCTGACGACCATCATCCTCCATTCAAGACAAAGGACAGATCCCCCAGCCAGGACAAAGACAAGGACACGCGAGGCGGCAATAAATCGTCAGACTCCGGGGAAGAGGCTGAAAAAGACTTCATTTTAATATGAGGTTATATAAAATTGAAGGTGAGCAACAAAAAAATCTAGCCTCAAGTTTTAATCTGAGGAAAATGACGGATATGTATGTATTTGAATTTGAGGTAGTATTGAGGAGTATTTAACTCACAAACCTCAAGTCTAGTTCATGTCATATGAAGAACAACTGAGGTTTCATGTAGTATAATATGGATTCTAATTAAATAAGGAAAAAGCTTTAGTAGGTGTTCATAGTTGCATAATGGACAGAATTTGATTCCCTCTCAATTTGATTCCCTCCGACACTCAAATGACATGTCACTGAAGTCAAAATCAAACTGGCCTAGATTTCACAAGAGCTTCCCTTTTACCAAGAGTATCTTTCTCTTGATTTAGTACTAATTTGCTTGTCTCTGATGTCAGGTGGAAACCTTTTATTTTAAAAGCATCAGCTTTTCAGGGATTATGGGGAAAAAGCAGATTTTCTTTTTTCCCACCTGAGCATAATTTGTTTTTGAAGTTATACATAGAATGGGTTTTGAATGAAAGTTATGGGCTGAATGGTTATGAAGTGTGTTTGACCCATAAAGGTAAATGAAAATCATGAGTTTAACTTAATAGTTCATTTTGTTTTTAGAGAACAGCAGCATTTTTGGAAATGTAGCCTAGGAAGAAACCAGAACCTGTGTGAAACTCTGTTGTGTGTACACCTTACAGTACATCACCTTTTCTTACCTTATCAAACTTACAGCCTGCAGTAGCTTCTCTCCCAGGGACCAAACACACAATAATAACAACAAAATCACTGTACTGTATTTGAAGAACCCTACTATGCTACCAGACCTGATTCCAATAGGAGTTTTCTTTCTAAATACTGTACGTGTCCAAGACACTTTTGTCATTGTTTCCATTGGTTAGTGAAACCATTATGCAAAACGTCCTTTGACAGGAAAGTAAAGGTTTAGCTGAAAATATCAGCACACAGAAATCAAACACACCTGTTGGATTCAAGTCTGTCCATTTCTGTAAGTGTGAGAGTTGGAGTGACCATATGAAGTGTTGCTTTGAGAGGACTGTGGTACACTTACACTAAACTCAGTGGTAATCAATCAATAAAGGCTTAAGCACTGTTAACTAGCACTCTTCACTGTGGAAGGAACAACCTTCTCAATTTAGTTTTATACACCTGCTGGGTGCTTGCTCAATGAGAGTGAGAGTGAGAGTGTGTGCTAACATGCACCTTTGTGGCTCTGGCATTTAAAGTCATGACAATAAACGTTTTTATATCTAATTTATATGACTTTAGAATGTTTAGGCCAAGCACCCGCAGCAGGTATGTTCCTCAGTAGCTAAAAACATTCAGCAACAAGATCTAGAATGGCTATGCTTGTCATATGGATGCAAAAAGACACTAAAGCATGCCGCCTCCTTGGAACATTCTTGAATGTACTGATGGTCTAATGAAGGCAAGGAACCAATTGGAAGAGGACAAACCACAAAGAGCTTTAGAGTGACATGGGAGTTGACTCCATGTATACTGCCATGACTTCCAAGCATTGGTTTCATGATCGATATTTGATGGTGTCCTCTTCGTTAGGTTCCTTGTTTAAAAGCAAAACACTGAGGAAACTCCAGCCCTCCAACACCCTTCTTTCTCTGCATTTAGCTAAGCAAGGTTGTAAATGAATATAGGGCTTCAATTCACTTTCTCTTATTAATTTAGTAATTTGATTTGCTTCCAATTCAATTGTTGGACAACCTTTGATATCAGAAGGCCAACATATTGTGTCACTTACATAAATGTGAAGGCGTTTATTGTGAAGAAAGTGAATTGAGGCCGGACCTGTTCTGTCAAGTATTGAAAAACTTGAATGCTTTTCACTAATACAGTTCTCAGGCATATTTATCTTCCTCTTTGAGATGTACAGTAGATGCCCTTTTCACAGGCTTAGTTCATTAAAAAAAGATCTCTTGAGCAAAAATCTCCTTTAACAACTGACTTATAAAAATTAATTACATGGGGAAACTCATGCTACAGTATATGTAGTCAAAAGACCAAGTATTGTGATAGTGATCTTCTTTGATTTTGGCCTATGGAACATTCATATTCTGGTCATCTCACTCTTACACTTGGAAGGGACACAAATGCTGCCTGTCAACGTTTGTGTATTCCTATGTTAACCACTTACTGTATGCCCTCTTTCAAAAATAGCGCAAATAACAGATCTAGATGTGTTTAGACATTTTTTGTATCTTCGCCAATAATGGCATGCCTAAAATAACGATGGCAGGTTGAAAATATAATCATAATAATTTGGGGCACTGTTCCAGTATTTCCACTTTTGACTACATATTCTTTCGTACTGTGCCAAGTTGTGCTGCTTCTAGCATTCATGGTGGAAGTGCAACAAGCCAGCACAGTGCTGTTCAGTAATTTATGGGTGAGCAGTGTGAAAATGGTACATCTGGTATCCTAAAAGGGTCTAATTCTCATCAGGGCCAAAGGTCCTATAATTGCTGCACCTTTTCCTGTAGTGTCCATCTCTGTCTTTCTGTGAGTTTACTGTCAGATCTTTGCTTCTTTCTATGATAATAATGGCTTGGAGAAGAAAAAAGTTTTCTGGTGTTGTACATAGTGATGTCAAGGAATGAATGCTTTGTCTCGGCTCCAAAAGTCAAACTCAAGGGTTTTGTTTGGAGATTCAGGTGGTTTGGGAGATTAAAACGCTTGACACACTTTGCGATATGTGTAAGTAAACACTTGTGGCTGTGTACATTATTGAAAAAAAAATTTAGCATTTTCCTGATGCAAGGAAATTATAGCTTTCTCTCAAAAACAAAATCTGGATTAAACCTCATTCTGCTTTCCCCATGGGATTTTCAGAGCAGCTGGCTGTGTTTTTTGATGAACTGTGTAAAAGGATCATGGCAATTCCCTGTTAAACCTTTATGATTCATATCTTCTCAGTCCTCTGCTTACACTTGATGTTACTGCTATTCTCTCATTTGACAATTTTTTGTTGACTCATGAGTATTTACTTTATTTAAAGGGGGATGCAGAATGGTGCAAGTTAAAGTAACCAATAGCAACAAGTGGAGACTCTAGAGAGTCTGTGTGTCTGCCTGCATGATATGACTGTGAGTTGTACTGTATGTATATGTGCTTTCATACATGTAGTTATGTGTGTGTATATATATGTATGTGTAATATATGCACATGTAATATATACACTGTGATACATTCACACACATGTATGTGAACACAGCATCTATATTGTTTTGGTACTAAGCACACTACTAAAATAGGGGTTTGTAACTTATTTGGAATAAAAAGAAGAAATCCAAACAGTGGCCGGTGATGTTTTTGAACCATTGTTATTTTTCATTCATATGTACATGTGTTTATAATACATAAAGTAATTATTTGTCATTATTGATTTGTCATTATATGCAGTCAATTGTTATTTTCATGATGAGAAAAAATAAATAAGGCAAAACACTGACTCGTTTTTCGGTATTGAACTGGAAAATGAGGAAACATAATTTTATTTAATCATTACACCTGCTCATCTTGTCAGATTCGTTATGCAGTGCAGTATTTGTTCCATTTTGTCATTAATGTTTCACTAAATCATTCTACTGATGTTTGACTTTTCTCCATGTGAATATTTATACCGATTAAAATAATTTTACAGGCTTGAAAAGGCATTGTCGCTTTTTTCCACATCTTTGCAATGTTTTCTTTATTACTTACACAGCTGCAATATAATATAATAGCCACTAGATGGCAACAGAACTCTGCAATTTGACAGCAGCTCTATTCTCTTACTCACTCTCACACGCACACATTCTCTCTCTCTCTCTCTCTCTCTCTCTCTCTCTCTCTCTCTCTCTCTCTCTCTCTCTCTCTCTCTCTCTCTCTCTCTCTCTCTCTCTCTCTCTCTCTCTCTCTCCATGGGGAGGGCTCAAACAAATACCTGACTGAACAGTGTGTAGTTTGTCACAGTTTGCCAGCATTGCCCTTACTCTAAGCACTCGTGGATCTATACTGTATATGAGTAACATTGTTATCCTGTAAGTAAAGCTTCTGCTTATTGAAATGGAGAGTGCTTTTGAAAACTTGGATGCAGCAGGTTTTTTGGAGATCTGGCAACACTTTGATGCAGATGGTAAGGACAGTTTATGACATGTATAATAGCATTTGTGTATATAAACATGATATAGATGCATTATTGTGAGGTTTTCATTCATAAACAGGTTTCATTGTTATACTTATTCCTTATGACCTTGTGCTAAAAAGCTTTAACAATCAGGACTTTGCATCCTGAACTGAGTTAGAATCAGTTTTGACTTGAGTACATAGGCCTACAGTATAACCAGACAATGAAAACAATATTAGTGAGTGAATATATTTTTTTGGCAGATAATGGCTACATTGAGGGCAAGGAGCTTGACGACTTTTTCCAATACATGATGAAGACAATGGGTCCGGTAAGCAGCATTATATAATATATATTATATAATAGTTTTATTAATAGAAAAACAACGTATCACGTTTATCAGTTGTAAATCACTTGTTTCTGGCATGTTGCTCCTTCTGTAGTGGAAAGCAGGCTACTGCAGTGTAATTCCTATTTGATGCATATAAAGATTGAGACATCATACAGTAGATGGATGCCACAACAGCAAACGTAAATCACATTGTATGTATAATAATGGACTGTAACAATAAATCAGAAATATGCTGATAATGTGAAAAGTACTACTTGTTATTAGTTGGCAGTTACTACTGCATAATCTGAAGCATTTCCACACTGATGTCTGCTGTAGGATGTAGGACATAACTATTTTTATATTGTGAAGTTGACACTGCCAGTGGTAAATCAGCATCTTTGTTTTAGGCTTGGCAGTTGGCACTATACACCAGTGGTTCTCAACCTTTTCAGGCCACGACCCCCCAAAATAATCATATTAGAAATGGACCCCCCCACCCTGACAAGCACTTGGAATTGTAGGCATTCAATTTTGTTTGACTCTGTTCCACGGATAAATATTGTGAAAATAGACGATCTACAAGCTCACAACGCCTCGCAAGTGTGAGCTTGTCGATCTGCTATTTTCACAATGTTAGCCTCTTTCTTATATTATTTACAATTTGGCCAATGTTTGACCAGTGTTTATTGTAGCCTATAGTTGGTTGACTACTTTTTATTTTTTTTCTTATTTTTGAGGTATTAAAAAGGTCCTTTAAATTGTCACTTCACTGTCATCTGGGGACCTCCCAAAAATCATGTGGGGTCCCAACCCACAGGTTGAGAAGCACTGCTATACACAGACTACTGGTTTCAATTATCTGAAGTGGATAGCTGAGCCCGAGCCTCACAAATCATGTCCAGCTCTCTGGATGGGTGGGGTGATATTAACAATGTTACATGCAACACAATTATGGCCCTCTGGTTTCTGTCAGACAAGGCAGATGGCAGACAGCCCTTCCACACACAACCGTCTGAAAAATAATGAACACGGTGATGTTTAAATCTGATGTCTCTTACAGTTATCAGTTTGGAAGTTACCTTATACTGAAACTGTATATACAGTGCACATGTATTAAAGTCATTGTTTGTGTGTGAGTGTTAATGTGAAAATGACTGTGAATTGTTGTGTTATTGGCCCCTGCACAAATAATGGGTGGGGAGTGGGGTGCAGATACAGTCGTGTGTGCATGTACACACACACACACACACACACACACACACACACACACACACACACACACACACACACACACACACACACACTGCAGATGACCTCAGACAGTTCTTCATTTGTATTGGCACCATCAATGACCACGGTTACTATAGATACAGTGACCACAGGTGCACATCTTTTTATTTATTGACCTACTTGAGTAAACATGACCTGCTCTGTATTTATCTCTTCATTAGCCACACCAGAATTAGACAATATATTCCACAGGCTTGGTTGACACCCCCTGTTCTCCGCAGGCACAGAGGAAAAGGAGTTCAGATATTTATTTATACTGTACTATGATACAGATCAGCTATATGAAAAAATCTTAACTACTTGACTTTCTCAAATCACAAATTAGATAAGTGATTAGATACATTTCATATTTGTTTCAAGATATGTTATTTCAACATGCATTCATTAGAGTCCGGTGATTAAATTATAGATGGTGTCTATTTGGAATGTGAACTTGTTTGTAGATCGCCTATTTTTGGTGGACAGATTTGGTGGGGGGGAAAAAGCAGGGGGCATAGACCCTTGGGGGGGACTCCATTCAACAACTCACATCAGTCCTCAGTTGTTAATCACTACTACTGACATCACTCGTTTCCCCTCAGCCAATGAGACCCAGCCACTCCTCATTTCTCTCACCTGTCTCTCATTAGCTCTCCTTCTGACCAACCAGCCAATCACGTTTGTCTTCAATTATTTTACTCCTCTTTTTCAGCTAACCCCAGCTCAGTGTTAATTCAACTTACCTTGAGTGAGTTCATAGCCTTCCCTTATGGTTCTGTCCATTATGGAGTTTTGTTGCTGAACTCTGTATTACCTGTTCTATTTGAAAATGGTGTATCTTAGCAGGGCTCTCATACAAACTGTTGCATCTGTACTTTATAGAAAAGCAGCTTGTTAGTTGCCTGCGATTTCTATTTTGTTATGAAGTGTTTTTTATTTTATTTTACAGTTATTCAAATATCTCATGTCTTACTGTTAATAAAAATAAGGAAACTAAAGTAACATGTTTATCTATTCTATTCCATGCCAAAGGAGAAGATAACAGAAGAGAGGGTCCAGAGACTGAAGCAGAGGTTCATGTCGGCCTATGATGTTACTGCTGACGGGAAATTACAGATTCATGAGGTATAGTGCAATGTGTATTACTGTATATACTCTAATATCACTTAAGTCCCTTGCAAATTCTCTTTCTGCATGCACAAGTGTGGTCTTTGCATATCTTTATGGGTTTTAGTCACAGATCATAATTTAAGATAGCGGTTATTGTGCAATGCTATCTTCCTGCCATGAACATCTGAAGAGGAAGCCTGAACACACAGTAATGTCAGTGAGACTTGGGTCATTCATTTAAATGCAACAGAAATGTTCATGTACTGGCTGGACCTTAACACCTAACTCATTATTGAATCTTGAAGAGCCTAATAACATCTGAGGACCTGATGAATCCTGGTGTTGTGCTGTGTAATTCAGTAGGGGTTTCTGTCCACCTGCTGCACCAAAGCTGGTGTACAAGTACAAATCTAAGGATCCTATTAAACCGTCCAAGGACATGACATTGCTCTCAAAGGGAAGTGAGTGTGAGTCAGCTCTTGGCTGAGTATACCCCTTAATGGCATCTACTTAATTAGGCCAGACTATTAATGCAATAAATTTCAGTTTCCAGTGGTGGAAAAATCAATACATGATTTGAAAAGCAATGAATGTCTGCTCTAAGTGCTACAGTATAGTTTGATGGCATATAGTGGCCTAATACGGTAAAAGCCCATTCACTTGAACTTGCCATGCCCACAGTTAAAGCTCTCAATGCAGCATTGGTACGAACATTATCAGGCTTCTCTGCAAACCACAGTATCCTGTGTGAAGAGTGATGTCTCAAATCAGCAGAGCTGTTACCCTGAGTGGCTTCTGTTGTCATGCCACTCAGCACTTCAGTTAGATTTGGATAATAATTTAGGCATGTCAATACTGAACTTATTCATAATGGATACTTGGAATTAAAGCAACATAGCAAGTAGTCATGTTGCCATTACTAGAATAGAATGCCAAGTCTATCAATAATGTATTATATTAATTAAATAATAGTAAAGTTAGACCTTTTGTACTATCAGGACTTGTTGGATTATTGGCTCTCCTTTCTAACTGGGAAGTCCTTTAAAATTTTTAAACAGATTTCTTGGCATCATGGTCTGAATATCCTCCCCATGTCTTATATACTTCGGCATTTGCTGCATTGCGCTGTGATCTTCTACTTCTCCTGCAGCAATGGTCATTGGCATTCTAGTGTGCTCATTGGTTGCGGTCCAGTTTAATCTGCTAATGCACGGCCAATATGATTAACAACAGAGAGTTTGTGGGGGATGCAGCTGACTACAGATGTTGAGTCATGCCAAGGGGAGCTGGTGTTTGTGCCGTATGGAACAACAGGTTCACAACATGCTGCATAACCTGCAAATGTATTGACTCAAATCATGTCTAACCTAAAAGGGGAAGAACATAGAACCACTTTACTGCTACTGTGATTGGACACATTTATGATACTCTCATTCTCAGTGGTGGAAAGTAACTAAATTAATTTACTGTGCTTAAGTTCAATTTTGAGGTACTTTTACTTTACTGGAGTATTTTCAATACTTTTACTTTTTACTCCACTATTATTTGAAAACTTTAGTTACTTTGTAGATTTGAATTATTATTACAAAACATACATTAACCACTTCAGTCCTATTTAAACATCTACAAGCTTGCGACGCTTTGTGAGCTTATACTGTAGCTCTGTGATTACCGGAACAGTGCTTCTACATTGCCTTATTGATGCTTTTACTAAAAACATTTTTTACTTCTTCCAACACTGGCTATGTCTAACCCACAAGGGGAAGAACAGATTGGACTGGAATAGAATGAAAGTTCACTTTACTGCTACTGTGGACAGACTGGACACATTTGTGATCCTCTCATTCCCCTCCTGTCTGTTCTCTGTTCCCTCTGAGACACATTCACATGCGTGCATGCACACACGCACAAACAGATGACAGTGCACAAAAGCTGAGAGCAGTGCTGAGTGAGAGGTGGGCTGTAACCTGTGGGCGATGGTGTATGCATTATACGTGTACGCTCGCATTTCCTTTTTTGCGCACTGTTTCCTGAACTCAAGCTTCACTCTAAACCCCATTTACACTACTGTGATGTTATAATGTAGCCTGGTAAACCCTCCCTCCGGAAATCTCATTTCCATTTGATTCCAGGAGTGAGTCTGGCATGAAGGCTTGTATGGGCGTTTCTAGCGCATTACCAAAAAAACGAGCCTATCAGCGTCGTCGCTCATCGTTCTGTGATTGACAGAAAAAGTTGGCCAATCAGGTGGCGAGTTCGAGTGAGCCCGAATGGACCCGAGTGCAGCCTGAGTGCAGCCGACCAAACACGAACGGCAGCCATTGTTTCTGCGGGCATTCTACTTTTTATTTTCGGTTTTAAAACGCTCTCAAACTTCTTTTTTTGAGGCACGGAATTTACTTATAAGATATCGTTTGGATAGAATTTAGTTGTTTAACTTCATATATGTGGTCAATTAATCATGAGCCTATTTAAAAATAAAAATTCAGAGAACCGGCAGGGGCGGGCAGTGACACGCATGTATCCGAATAAGGCAACCTATTTTGGGCATGGCATCTCAAAAGTCCTGTTGCGTCACATTACTCTGGAGGTGGTAAAAATGCACTGCAATTGGCTGAAGGGGAACAACGATCATTGGCTGAAGGGGTTGTCAGTCAACGGTATTACTCCCGCCCAACTCCAGCCCACAGCCACTATTGCAGAATGGGCGATCATGCCAGACTCACTCCTGGAATCAAATGGAAATGAGATTTCCGGAGGGAGGGTTTACCAGGCTAGTTATAATGATCAAACAAATCTATATTTAATAATAATAATATTAACCAACCACTGTTGACTGTCTGTGTTCTTATTCCTGCCCTCACACCTGGGTTCCAGTTCGCCAACATGATCCTTCCTGAGGATGAGAACTTCCTCTTAATTTTCCGTAGAGAGGCTCCTCTGAACAACAGTGTCGACTTCATGAAGGTGAGAGGTCAAAGTTTATTTTAAGAGATAAATTATTTTAGTATAGTATAAAAGGTATACAGTATAAAAGGTATACTGTATACAGAACTGAGAACCTTCAAATCTATGGCACATGCTATTCGATTTTTTTGTTGTTGTCGTTTAATCAGTTAAATGGTTTATCAGTTTATATTGCACAAATATTGAACTAGAAGCCTGATGACAGATTGAAATGAAACGGTTCAACTGTACATTCATTCAAGCAATATCTTATCTTATTACAACACTAGAGGCTTTTATCCTTAATGGAAAATTTGTAAAAACAAGTTATCTTATATGCCTCCACACAGCACTTCCCCAAATCTTTAAGTCTGAAGATTTGTGTTATCAGTCAAGCAATCCTCGTATTGTAGTTGCAATATAACAAACATTATATCTCATTGCTACATGTGACAGTGGCTGAATAATATATTTATATTACCTAAGTAAAAGTACAATAGGTCTGTAATTTGATCAACAATAAGAACATTCCACTCAACTCTTCCTGCCCAGTCAGTCCAACTTGTCAGGCAACAGTGCTGACATTTCCTCTGTTGCTGCTTCCTTGTTCTCAAAGACACTGGAGAGGACCATGACATCATGTTGCAGACAGTCATTTAAATAAAGGACCGGTTTTGCAAAACGGCTGGGAACTTAAGGACATTTCTGCCATACAGTTTTCGGTGTCTCAATTCAAGCACTTCACTGTCGTCTCACTTCTCCTTTAACCCATTAAGCATAGCATCTGTGTCTCATATATATATATATATATATATATATAGCGCAATATACGTTTTTTCAGAAAACTTTGTAATTCGAAGGCATTTCGTGGCTGTCGGGCAGAAACCTCTTATCTCCATATTCTAACTTTCATAACATTCATTTTTCATAAATTAATGCCCTGCTTGATCACACTACAGCGTCAAACAGCCTCGAAACACGGCGCGCTTTGAGCTTGTAGATGCTACTTTTGATGCTTTTGAATCCTTAAAAGTAACAGGTTTTGGACATGCAGTGTATGAGGATTCCACCCGACAAGAGATGATTTGTAGAATCGGCCTCGGGTCTTAATGGGTTAAGCCAATGAGCCCTATTGAAAGGTTTCAACAATAGCCGATCTACAAGCTCACTGTGTTGCGACGTATTGTGAGCTGAATGTGTGAGTCTCCTCTCACTTTCTGAGTTGTCTTGATGCACTAAATGCAGTTTTACCACATCTAATGAGAAATCCCACCAACATACACATTCTCACTCCATACTGTACAGTTGACACAGTCTAACACAAAAGCTTCTGTAGAGAACAAAGTGGTTCAATGGCCATAGTCGTGAAGTAATCTCTTCTGGTGATATACAGTATGAGCTCAATTATTAATAATGAACGCAAATGAGTCCTTGTTATTGCATTGTTTTTTATTAAAGCGTAATTATGTTTCATGTAAACATGGTCACTTATTGTTTATCCTCTCCTGCTGACCATAGATATGGAGGAAGTACGACATTGACTGCAGCGGCTACATATCAGCTCAGGAACTGAAGGTAAGGTTTTAAGAGCACACACATCAAACCATGTTGGTTTTGAAAGCATTTGGGGACAATTCACTGACTTACTTTCATTCATTCCATATTCCCTTACCCGCGATCCACAGGGAAGCCACACCTTAGCCATAACCGAGCTAGCCCTTAACCCTAACAGAGGCATGGCTATTGGGCTAACCTTAAACACAACCTAAACCTTATAAAATTGCTGTAAATTCTAATCTGGGACACCAATTTTGTCCCCAATTAGACGTGTCCCCAATCAACTGGTTTGATGTCCAAAATACACACACAAAGGCATGTAAGACTGTCATAATACCACACTAGATTAAAGATTTCACATTGTTAGCATTTAATCCCAACCCATTGTACACGTCACAAATACGATTAAATTCAACCTTCAAAATTTTAAACAAATTAGACGCTTCCTGACAGTTGGAGCTGCCAGATCGTATCTTCACTGTATGATCCTATGACACATTGAATACTGTTTCACAAACTGGTCTTGCACAGGCGTGACTATTCTCAAACCCATAGAACAGCTCTACAAGAATGCGCTCAAAGTGTTTGACAGGAAGCCTCACTCATATCATCATTGTAACATCCTCTGGAGGCATTTCTTTTTTAACTTTGATAAATTTTCAAACCGGTTGGGGTCATACACAAGACCCTACATGGTCTGTGCCCGCCCCCCCTAAGTGAATTCATTAAACGGAAGCCTGATAGGGGAATCGGCACCAGAGCAACCACTCGGAGATTGCGAAGTGCCGCACCGGCAAACAACATTCGGTCAAAATGTTCTCTCAATACAGGGTTGTGTAGCATGGAATGGCCTTCCTCTGCGTACAAGGGATTGTGCTACATTTCCATCTTTTAAATTCAATCTGAAAAGATGGTTGCTTGAAAACCAAAGCTGCAACCATTTGTGCTCTTGTTTAGGTTTATTTTTATGCTGTGTTCCCTATGTAATGTTATGTAAATGTATTCCACTGTTCGTCTGTCTGTTTTCTGATTTTATGTTTCTTGTGAGGACTGCGGATGAAAACTAGCGTCTTTGCTAAATCCGGTGTATTTACGTCCATGTATATGAATTGTCCTGTCCAAATAAACAAATAAAGTAAAAAGTAAGTAGAATTATTATTTTTGGGCTACTCGACACAATTCTTAATCTACATGAACTCTTATCTCTCTTCTCTCCCAGTCTTTTCTGACAGACCTGTTTCAGCAGCAGGACAAGGACGTATCCTCAGACAAACTAGAAGAGTACACTGATGCCATGGTATTAATAGTTTACCCATATGGGTCCATTTCTACACAAGTAAAAGTAACAGGATTTACAGTATGTGGCAACATGAGCTTGGGATGTGTTCTCATCTGATTTGAATGATACTGTACCATCAGGGTTTACTAATGTTAAAAACGTACTATATTTTTTATATATATATATATATATATATATTATTTTTTTTACATTTTTTTTTTTTAATTTACAACTCCCCCAAAAAATATATAACATATTTTGATAGAACTAGAGATTTCTAATCTCTCAAGACAGATTCAGAGCTCCGCCGCTGACTCTGTCGGCAACTCCCGTTACGTGTAGAGTTGTTAGTAGGAATGTAAACAGACACACCACCGGAAGTGGAGAGCTAAAGGAGAGTGAACGGCAAACATTCGCTCTCTACACGTGGAAGCGGGCGGTGCCCCTAGAGGCAAATTCAACTGGGAAACGTTTTTCTTTTTTTTGACGATGGGTTACCACTTCCCAGATTGGGAGATTTCTAACACACAGGGAAGCCACGCTGTTATCAGACCCTGTTGTTATATAATATAGCAATTGATTTATTACTATTAAACGTATATGTAACTTGATACCATGACAAAATAGGGTCATTCCGCTATGGTTACTGAAATAGACGTTAATGATGACCACACTCCTCACTGCAAGGACTTACTGCCAACAGTGTGCACTGAGATGAATAATAGCATCATCAACTTAATGCAGACATGTACCTCCTGACAGCTTCAAATGGACTAGATCATACAATTGATTGCCTCCTCATTGTAGCCAGACATGTAATGATTTAACCAATTCCACTTAACACTATAGGGCCATGGTGATATACAACGTAATGCACTATTAGATCATGCTACAGTCTTTTCAGTAGGGATGGAAATATTTTTTCTCTAATTGTCCCGCACCAAATGTTTTTGAAGCAACTGAGATCTAACAGGAGTCTATTTAACCCACTTAAACCCTACATACTTTGTTGTACATCAATAGCGAAATAGACGATCTACAAGCTAATGTCGCAGCACGTCACATTGTGAGCTTGTAGATCTTCTATTTCTGCAGAATGTTCTCTTATTTTTGCCAAATATTCACCTGTTTTCACTGAATGTTTGCCTATGAGAGATGTCAGGTTTAATGTGGTTAATGTTAGTACCGGTATGTGTCTGACTCCGATATCTTGCAGCCCTTTTGTCCAACGCTATTTACACTTCTGTTGTTGGGCAGAATTCATATGACAGTGCTACACACACCACATGGTTCAGTCAAATTATATGAATTATGTCATTTCTAATGGCTGATGCTACTTTTTGACACAGCTGACAAATCAGAGCTGCATTCTATCACTTTTCTCCAAGACTGGTGTGACTCTGCCAGTGTCACTTACTGTAACATTGATTGGGCTGTTCCTACTCTGTAGACTGCACCCATATTTCATTTGAAATACAATTGCTCCATCTCAAGACGGCTACAGTAAAGGCAATGTCACACTGTTATGTACCAGCTCGTCACCTCTATCACACACACACACACACACACACACAGGCCTGGCTTCTTACTTTCTCATCTTCAATTGACTATGATTTACAGTACAAACTGCTTCACTTCTTGACATTCTATTTCTATCAACTATTAAACATATCCCGTTCTTGCAGATGAAAATCTTTGACAAAAGCAAGGATGGTCGCTTGGATTTGAATGACATGGCCAGGTATTTATTTTTCTGTCATTTGCCAATCTTCCATAAAGATATTTGGTATTTTGATATTTCATATCATAAAGTCACATGGTGTTCTGAGTAATGTAGATAATAGACAATGATTTAATTAATCTGACAAAGCATGTACACATGACATACTACCCCAAACAGGAGGCAGGTTAGTTGAGTTTACAGTCTCCATCCAAATGTGCATCATGAAGAGTTACTGTATGTTACAGTGTGTATTTCTCCTCCATTAGAATCTTAGCTCTACCAGAGAATTTCCTGCTTTCATTCCAATTGGATGTGAGTACTGTTCTCATCTAGTTTTTGGAGATTACTTCATTGTTAAAGGGATATTTCACTTTAAAAAGTCTACTCAGGCTTTTGTGAGCTCCCCAGACAGTTTTTAAGTTGCTTGATTCAGTATTTAGATATTTGATATTCATTTTATCAGACACTCCCCTTTCCTATACAAACCCATTATAACTTCAAACTCCATTTTTAACACGTTAGATTCATCAAAAACACCCGTCCTTGGTTCTGGTGACTCATCCTGCCCTCCTAATACGTGAGGGGGCCGTGTTTTTTCAAAAACGTTTTGTATAAAAAAACAAAAAATGAACAAAGTAATTGAAAAAAACACGGTCTCCTCACGTATTAGAAGGACAATATCAATCACCAGAACCAAGGACGGTGTTTTAGATGAATCTAACGTGGTTAAAATGGAGTTACAATGGGTTTGTATAGGAAGGGGGCGTGTCTGATAAATGAATATCAAATATCTAAATACTGAATCAACTCAAATCAAAGCAACTTAAAAACTGTCCGGGGTGCTCCTAAAAGCCAGAGTAGACGATAAAATTACCCAAATTTGTTTTGAAAATCATAGAATTATCTTTAAATTTGAACAGTTTTTCATTTCCTTGACGATCTGACATCTCTCCTTTTTTAATGTACTTTCCCTCTCCTCTCCTACTCTTTTGTTTTTGTCTGCTCCTCAAGGCCGGCAGTAAAGCGGAGAGGAAGAGAGACTTTGAGAAGATCTTTGCTCACTATGATGTTGTAAGTATAGCACTTGGAGGTAAATGTGATATACAGTAACATCAAAAGGGGATTTGTAGCGATCCCCAAGGGGAGGTTAGCAGTAGATTGCTCAAAGTGAGTGCACAGGGAAGCAGTTGGAGGGGCATTTAACCAGGTGACACAGTCTGGAGGAGCCGAGGATTGAATCGGGGAGCTTTTGATTCCCAGACGGCCACGCTACCTCCTGAGCTACTGCCACCCTAAGTAGACTGATCGCCACTATGTATTTCCTGATTTTGGTACAAGGACTGATTCCCAAATCTACTGTTCCATCTCATATTTGAGTCTTAATTCATTTCCAAATTGGTCACAATAATGTTTTTTAGCTAGCCCTTAGTATTAGAGCTGCGGAGAAGCACTCCCATTCTCTCCTGTTGAAAAGTCCATGAGTAAAGCCCATGAGTAGCATTACTATATCGTACATGTAGCTCCCAGGTGTGAATATTTTTTTTTTTGTTTATTACAAGGTCCAAAAGTAAGACCACATACTAATTATTTTCAGTGCTTGCATGCATCTTGCCTGGTTTTGTGTGTGTGCTTGCGAACAAATGAGTGGGGCCTCAAAAGAAACTATCTGGCCAATTAGATGTAATGTGAGTGCCATTTAGGTTGTCACGCCTCTCTTAGAGATAATCTCCTCATATTTATTCAACTACCACCTCTATACTAAATGCCTAAATTGTGTAATTGTAAATCGGATGGTTCTGAATTAGAATCACTGTATCCTGTATCCTTATAGTCATCATATTGCCTGCTTAAAGCTATTGGTGTTACTAGAGAACAGTCTCTCTGTAATTCTTTTAATAAAATACACAAAAAGCAGGATATGTAGTTGGCGCAGGGGTCAACTACCTGCCGAGCACACTGGAGACTAAGGTTTGACTCCTCACTCTCTGGCTTACTGGGTGCTCCACCGAACAAAAGATTTTGGCCATGTTCGCACATGGGAAGCTAGCAGGTGAGGGCGATCTCTTTCGCTGCACTAGTGCCTCTTTGGTTTGTCGAGCGCCTGCTCAGTAGGGCTTGGAACTGGGAGGGATAACGTGTTCCTCACATGTATTACCTCTCTGGTGGAACTCAGTCACAGGCCTGTTCAACTGTGGTAACTCTGGGATGTGTTATGGATCCCACCAACGTTATGGGATAGACCCGCCTTAGCTGTGTCTGAATGGCTCCCTGGCAGGCATAGTTTTACTGAGGTTAAGGTTAGGTTTAGGCATAGTTGCAAAAACAAGAACTGTCAATCGCAGCGACTACTGACCAATCACAGTGGGGCTCCCTAGAAAAGCGGTGGTATCCATAAGCATGCCCCTGGGACCCAAGGCAAGAAAGACATTTAATTTGGGATCCAACTGAACACTTATACATACACTGGATCTTATCCCTCTGAGCAGGTAATGGAGTAGCGTTGCACAGGTTTAAAACATTTCACCTGCAAGGGGATCATTCATATTAAAACGTCTCCGTAGATAATTAGGTTTAAGCAGTAATTTTTTTTTTCTTTCTTCCTTTCTTGTTTCAGAGTAAAACGGGAGCACTGGAGGGTCCTGAGGTGGATGGCTTCGTAAAAGACATGATGGAGTTGGCCAGGGTACAGCATTGCTATATCATTCTTTGATCCTACCTAATCTTTGGAAAAGTATGGTCTGAGTAGAGCTTCTACACCAGTGGTTTACCAACCTTTTCTGATCCACATGAAAAACTCGAAAGCATTCGCGGCCCACCCGTCTGCCGCATGCATTTTCAGAGCAGTTTATTTTAATGATCAATCGATTGTGTTTCAGCTTGGATCAATGGAAGTAATGTAGTATACTTTAAGTTCCAATTTCAGTATCACAATGAAAATTAAGGATTTAAAGAAATGTCATGTTTTTGTTTTTTTTTACATTAAAATCTTAGTGTTTTGCCAAATTTGGGGGCCACTTACAATATCCTCAATGGCCAGGGGGGTCCCGACTCCCCAGCAAAATGTGTTAATATAGCATCGCAATCATTTTAACCACTTTATAAATTTTTTGGGGGCTTTTCAAAAATAGCAGATATACAAGCGTCACTTTGTGCCATGCTGCAAGCTTGTACATCTGCTACTTTGAAGATTTTGAATAATCTTAGATTTTTTTTTCTCTTCTAGGGGTCCCTGGCACACCTGGGGGGGATGGGTGGGTGTGGTCCGTGGCCAAATGGATATCAATTTGGGAGTCCTTGACATGACAAAGTTTGAGAAACACTGGCGTAGAGGGCAAAAAGGAGGGGGCATAGTATAGACCCTTGGGGGGACAAAATATAGGGTTTAAGTTGGTTAAAGTTGGTTTGGTGCTAATTATATGCTGCGCCACTTAATCTCCCCTCTGACCCCAGCTTCATATTTCAAACAATTTACAGGAAATATTCAACACACTAAAAGAACCCTCTCTCTCTCCAGCCCAGTATCACAGGTCCTGAGTTGGATAAGCTGCGAAAAGTTCTGCTGGGTCATTGTGATGTCAACAAAGACGGAAAGATCCAGAAAAATGAGCTAGCCCTGTGCCTGGGAGTCAAGCCTAACCCTTAATTACAGAAATGTATCTCACTGTAATAAAACCCTCCACACCGTGAATATACATCTGATGTACAGACAGTAGCCTCAGTCATTAGTTGAAGTATTTTTTTGTTTGTTTGGAAGGGTACTGTAGTTTCGTGACCTACTGTATTGGCTCACAGTTAATACTGGCTGAGTGGCTGTTGAAAATAATTTTTACAAACATGATTGTATACAATATATTAAATAAATAACCGTGGAATTGAAATCTCCCCCCCCCCCCCCCTTATCTGGTTATGGTGAGACTCCCTTCCCAAAAGACTATTGACTGTGCATCTCTTTACATGTATGACTATAAAACAGGTGATTTTTCTTGTGCATGTTCTAAGCAGGAAAAGAAACTAATGAGAGGAATGTTCTAGATTTACATTACATATATGCAAGTGTACTGGTGTAACTATTCTATTGCCATTGTAGTGTAGCACTGGCCATATTCACCATTTTGCTCTTAGATCATACCGTGGGTGGGGGTTCCCACACCCAAGTATGATGTGAATATGTTCAATTAGCCTACAGAACTTTGGAAACTTGACTGCATATCTGGGACAGCTGAAGTACAGTATGGTGTTTGTCAATATGAAACTGTTGAGAAATAAAATAAAGAGTGACAAGTGCCTATTTAGGTCTTTCTTCCTTATGGCAAATGCATGATACCTAAAATAACCTTCACTTTTATATATAGTTATTTCAAAGTAGTGGTATTGGACAGTGGTGCACTGTCCAAACAATATTGTTTTGGAAGAAATTTTAAAGAATTTGTCAGAATTTACTGAAAGGATAGTCCCTTGAGAGGTAGCATCTCATTTTTTAGGGAGTTCCATAGACTAAAATAACAATCACCAGGAAAGATGAGATCTAATGCTCTCTTTGGGAAAAGACAATATTTTATAAAAAAATAAAAGGTACTGTACCTACTACCTATTGTATCTTTTATATATTTTGTTCTTACCTACACCAAGGAGATGATGTTTTCGCTCCTGTCTGTCAGCAGGATATCTCAAGCAATTATGAAATTTGCACTAAAAAGGTGTAGGTGAAGGATCTCCTGGGCCATGTAAAGGAAGAACTCGCACAGCTTCCCCAAAAGAGGTGTCACACCTGTCACACCTGTCACAAAAATGCACAGAACTTCTGAACAGATCAATACAACCAATACTTTGAAGAAACATATTTATTTTATTTTAGATGGAACAATGCACATTAATGAACAATCCATACATGAAGGTGAAATTAATCAGCTAATCATGACATGCCGGATTTAGCTAGAAGCTCATTTCCATCCCTATAGTCCCCACATAAATATACAACAAACATAACTAAATGGAAAAATATGTAAGGCCTAATTTGAAATATGAGAATATGGTATATCTATGATCACATATTGGACATTTTTAACCATTGTTTTAGCTGTTTTAAAGGTACACAGGGTGCGGCTTTCCCTAACTGGGAGGCTATTCCATCACATGCTTCCCCTGATGGAGAGGACATTTTGTCCAAAAGCGGTCTGCCTACCTACAAGTGGTCTGGACCTCACAGTCCCCTCGGGTGTCTGAACTACAGTAGTGCTACGTCCAGTGTCTCTCTTCCTGTGGATGAACTCTCGCACTGGAGGAGGGGCCAGTCCATGTAGACACTTGTAAACAAAGCAGAAGATTTTGGTTTCTTGTCTAAGACCTTGATGACTCTCTTAAGAAGTTGTTCAATTGGTTGCAGGACTGTGGCACCGGTAAATGACCAGTTTGTGAAAAAATATGCAATGTGTGATAGGATCATGCAGTGAGATATGTTTTTGCAGTAGCGGTTGTCAAGAAGGGCCTAATCTGGTTGAAATTTTGCAGAGTGAATTTGACTGCATTTGTCACCTTCTGTTTTGAAAGTCAGGTTTGGATCCAATATGACCAATTCCAATTCTAACCCCTCCAGAAACACCTTGGACCTGCTCTCTTTCACTTGCCGTTTGCTGAAAAACATACCGTTTTATTTGCGTTTAACCCTGTAAGACCCGGATATATTTCTACTTGCAAAAAAAAAAAAAAAACCTTTCAGATGGTCTTGTAGGAGTACTAAGGAGAGGAAAATATAATGTTTTTTTATTGTCTCCGCCGAAGGTGGAGAATATGTTTTCGCTTTGTGTGAGCAAACATTGTTAGCCAAGCTAACATTGGGCAAGCTCCACGTGACACGTGTCAATTTGTTGACACCAATGCCTCTGATTGGCTAAAGGGACGCGTGACGAAATAAAATTCTATAAATAGGTGTGTCACTTCAAAAAGCCCCTAATTTTTGAAGTGAGGTAAAACAGGATCAATCAGATTTGATTGGAACAGTACCTTCAGTAAGTCCAAGTCACCCGTCTGTGCGTGTGTGTTTCCCTCTGAGAACACCTAACATTGGTCAAGCAAAGGCGCAGAAGGCCAAAGCTAAGAAAGCATACTCATCTACAATTGTAACGTAGAAGAGGATTAGAGTTGAAATGATCCCACAACAAAGCCGAACTCTTAAAGGTATCATGACATTCATTTTCACTTTTTTTATTTTCAATGTTTTATTTGGGGTTTTATGACCTCAATTACACCCAAAAAAACTGAACTTAGAACATTCAGTGGATTTTCTGTGGTCTGGGGTTTTCTGAATAATTAGGCTGAAAAGTAATCTGAGCTTGGCCCTTCGACAGTGAGGTCACAGTCGATTAATCCCGCCCACTCTCCTCCTCGCCCCTCCCCTCCCCTATCCTTTCCTTTGGGGGGGGCGGAGCAGAGGCGATGATTGACAGGCAAAATCCCTCACCAGCGACACCCGCAGGCAAAGATTTCTTTTTTCATTGCAGTTGAAAAGGCTTTAGAAATGTGAGAGAAAAACACCTGCCATGGATCAATGGAATGGAATTTTCACTTAAAACTTTTTGTACACTTTTGAAGGACCAGGACAAAGACTTTGAATGTGGTGTAAAAGTGAATGTCATTAAACCTTTAATACGTGTCAATATGTTGACATCAATGTCTCTGATTGGCTAGAGGGACGCATGACGAAATACAATCCTATAATAAAAAGGTGTGTCACTTCAAAAAGCCGTTTACGTTTTTGAAGCGAGGTAAGACAGGATCAATCAGTCTTGATTGGAACAGTATCTTCTAGTCCAAATCACCCGTCCGTGCGTGTGTGTGTCCCTTTGAGAACACCTGACATTGGTCAAGCAAAGGCGCAGAAGGCCAAAGCTAAGAAAGCATACTCATCTACAACAGTAACACAGAAGAGGACTAGAGTTGAATTGATCCCACAACAAGACCGAAATCTTAATACGTATTAATATGTTGACACCAATGCCTTTGATTGGCTAGAGGAATGCATGACGAAATACAATTCTATAAATAGGTGTGTCACTTCAAAAAAACGTTTACGTTTTTGAAGCGAGGTAAGACAGGATCAATCAGTCTTGATTGGAACAGTATCTTCTAGTCCAAATCACCCGTCCGTGCGTGTGTGTGTCCCTCTGAGAACACCTAACATTGGTCAAACAAAGGCGCAGAAGGCCAAAGCTGATCAAACACACCAATCAACTGCTGAAACTGTTCAAGACAATGAAGATGAAGAAGACAGACAAGTATTTGAACAAACCAGTCAATTATGACGACTCCCATATGATAGATTGCTTCAATGTAAACAGAGCATTGCTTCAATTAAACAGAGCTAAGAATCATAAAGAAAGAATGAAATTAATCAGAGACAAAAAATCGCTAAATGACAAAAGACGAAGACTAGCCATGAATGCTTACAATATGACACAGCAAAGATTGCTACAATCTCTGGAAGAAAAAGTAGAAGAGTCTGAAGAGAACATCGAAAGGAAAAAAAGGAACTGGTCAGAGTATTTAAATAATGAAAGACAACATCAACAAGCACATAACACGAGTAAGAAGAAACGATACAGATCACAAGAATTAGAAGTTAATGAAGCTGCCCTCGCATCCTTAAAGAAGATGTCCGAAAGTGGACCCAATTATGTCTGTGGTTCCTGTGAACGAATGCTCTACAGAGAATCAGTGGCAGAGTTTAAACCTGGAAATTATACAGGAACGATAGATATTGTAAGTCTCCTAATTACAATAATGAAACAACATTACAGACGACTGTTATTAAGATATTACCAGAAAACCATTCAGAAGATGCGTCATAGTATATATATATTTTTGTAATATAGTAATACATTTCTGACAATTAATATTATTGTCTGTTCTATTTTAAGGAATACGTAAATATTACGTAAATATATTAATCTTTTTTTAATCTCTTTTTTCATCTTATTTTATTTTTAACATTGGAAGACAAGTATTAGAACTTTTTGTTTAACTAAAAGATATATATTTTACCCTACTGTATCTCATTAGTTATTGCTATTATAATATAATTGATATATATCAGATGCGTCATAGTATATACATTTTTATTATCTTATTATCTTATATTTTATCTTTTTTTAAACATTTTTTTAAACATTTTTTTAAACATATTTTTAAACATTAGAAGACAAAATATGATTTTTAAATCATTTTTTTTTTAATAAATATTTCTTTAACATACACCTTTTTATTACAATATGACTCTCTACTGTACTGTATCTCTACTGTATCTCATTAGTATGTATCTCTACTGTATCTCATTAGTTATTGCTATGATAATATAATTGCTATAGTCTGCTGGCGGAGACTTGTGCTCCGAGGAGCACATTTTCTAGTCTTATTTTATTATCACATCACGTCTTGGCTTTCATGATCTTTTTTTCTTAGTGCCAAACGAAAAGTAAAATGTTTTAAAGACAATCTTTAGATAGCAGAAGTGTTCTACGCTGCTTTTGATAGCTTTTTCTCACGGTATGGATGAATTTAGATCAGTGTTGCTGTCCTCGTTGCCTGCGTGCAGCAATGTATATTAATGGAGTGCAGCAATCACCCCCCCCCCCCTCCCCCCCCCAGCCCTACACCTCTAACCTAAAACGTCTTCCCACGGCCCTGTTCTCTACACTACACCAGACAGAGCTGTTAGCTGCAGTCGTTTCAAAACATGATTTGTGGTGTTTGTTCCCACAGTGCACGACAAGCCAATGCAGAAATAGTTGTCTCTGAGTATGTTTTCGATAAGATGGTGGTTGCAGAGAGGCAGGTGTTGTTTGCAAGGAATAGGGATGTGGTTAGGTTGAAGGTTTCACATCTGTCCTTTCTCATCATGATCTATAGGCCCGTAACGATACAGTAACTGCATCGATGCATCGTTTTGAATTTTCAACGATCTACTATATCGATATGCAAACAGCTAAATATCGTATCGTTTGACTTTGAATCGTATCGAATCGTTTTGCAATGCAAATAATCGTATCGAATCGTTCTGCAATGCAAATAATCAATTATATCAATACTAAGTACTTTTAAGAAGAAGAAAAGAGAAAGAGGGGTTTATATCCAGTATCCAGGTATTTATTTTTCACACAGAATTCTTGGGTAAATAAATAGTTACTATATCGATTTTAAATCATTGAATCGAATCGTATCGTTCTAAATTAACCTGTCCTGTATCGTTCATGTATCGTATCGACTAAATCGCTGAATCGAAACGTATCGTATCGTTCTAAATTAACCTGTATCGTTCATGTATCGTATCGACAACCAAGTATCGTGATACGTATCGAATCGTTGTTAAAACGTATCGTTACACCCCTAATGATCTACATAAAGCCCTCTCTGTGACCTCTTCCTCACCTATACATACAGCCCTCTCTGTGACCTCTTCCTCACCTATACATACAGTTTTCTCTGTGACCTCTTCTTCCCCTCTTGAGCTATTCTCTCTACACCACATCACAGACAGAGCTGTTTGCTGCACAATCAACAACTTTCTGTTTCAAAACAAGATGGTGGTGTTTGTTCCCACAGTGCAAGACAAGCCAACGCAGAAAGACACATTTCTTCACTCTTGCTTTTAGTTGATTCTGATTCTGGATCTCTGTGTTGTTATTTCTGTCTTTATTGTTTTGCTTGACCCATTGCCTTTTATTTTTAGCCATTATTTCTTGCCACTGTCTTTTGCCATTGCTCTATTGTTGTCTCCGCCAGGCCGAAAGGCATGGCGAGAGAGTATGTTTTACCCTCCGTCCGTCCGTCCGTCCGTCCGTGTGTGTGTCCGTCCTTCTGTCTGTGACCAGCTAATCTCCGCCACCGTTGGCCCGGTCGCTGTGAAACTGTGCACACACACTCCCTGGATGCCACAGCAGAACCTCTGCCCAACATTTTTCAGATCAGCCTGTCATAGCGCCACCATGAGGCCAACTTTTACTCCTACAGATTTTGTCCAAAAAACACGCGAATCGGTACACAGTATCTCTATAGCCATGTGATCAACACGGATCTGTCAGATTTTCCATATTCCATCATGACTGGCTAAAATTGGCTTCCAAAGTTTGCAGGATTGGTTCATTTTGAACAAAATGCCTCAAATCATGAACGCAGCATGCGATTTTCCACAGAGATTCCCACTTGGCCCAGGAAGAAATGCCACTTGAAAACGTTCACATCAGCCTCATGGTGGCGCTATAACAAGCCGATTCACGTTTTTAGCTATAACTGCACCGATCTGTGTGAAACTTTGCATGCACACTCCCTAGAGGCCAAGGAAAAACCTTTTTTCACATATGCCTTTTAGAGCGCCACCAGGAGGCTGAGTTTTGTAAAACATTTTTTGCGCTTACTCCTTCAGATTCTGTCCAAAAATCACGCAAATCGGTACACAGTATCTCTATAGTCATGTGATCAAGACAGATGTGTCCGATATTTCATATTCCATCCTACTTGGCTAACATTGGCTTCCAAAGTTTGCAGGATAGGTCCCTTTTGAACAAAATGCCTCAAATCATGAACGCAGTGTGCGATTTCCGTGAAATTTTGCACGCACATTCCCACTAGGCCGAGGAAGAAATGCCACCCTTTTCACATTGGCCTGTTATAGCGCCACCAGCAGGTCTAATTTAGCAAACCACATTTTTGGAACAAAATTCCTCACATCATGAATGCAGTGTCCGATTGTCGTGCAAGGCCTAAGAAGAAATTGCACCCTTTTCACATTGGCCTATTATAGCGCCACCAGGAGGCCACAATAATCTACCTGACCTGGCGGAGACTTGTGCTCCGAGGAGCACTTTTTCTAGTTTTTTATGTTTTGGTAAGTTTTTATGCAAATGTTTCCATATGGAAACGTTGGGTCCATCAGGTAGCAAAATTTCCTATAGGCCATTTTTAAGGATAACATGGCAAATGTGTAATTACTTCACTAAAACAACTTAAGGATTCATTTATATGGTTTATTATTTGGCCTCAGATCAATTATGAATAATATTTGGCCTCAGAACAGTATACATTATGAATAATAACACCAATAAGCCATATTTTTAAATCAATTTTATTAAAAGAACAACAAAATAAAAATCTGTACAATATATGTAGTAAAGAAACCTAATAACCTAAACCATTGTCAGTGGTCACACAATACTGTCTGGCCAACTCAATGATTTGCATTGATCAAAGGATGCAAACTGATCTCTACCAGTGGAGCAGATGTGAAGTAGTTGTCTGCGTATATCTTGTAGTTCTGCCCGCTGGGCAGTGTCGAAGCAAGCTTCATGACGACATCCCCCGACAAGCCAAGTTCAGATTTGGCTCGTACGCCATCGATGCTCCCTTGGTAAACGTCAAAGTCACAGATGACGCCACTGATCCCCGTTCTGACCCACACTTTGAAGCCCCAGGGGTGTGGCTTGCCTCTCATGTACTGCTTGATGGAACTGAATCTTCCCTTGAATGGAATCATCATCTCATCCACAGAGTTGTGCTCTTCTGGAACCACCTGTAGGCACTTCTCTCTGAACGAATCCAGCCATGGTCGGAGTTTCCAGAGTTTGTCCTTCTTGTCCTTCTCTGGCACAGTCAAGTTGTCAACCAGATGTAACGAGGTCAACAAAGACTGAAATCGGTTGCGTGCCATCACATCAGCTACAGCCGCGTTTCGTGTGTCTGCTTCCCAGTACATCCGGCATCCATTCATTGGAGAAAGTTTGGAGAGAACTCATATCTTCAGAGGTCAGAGGTGGGACAGAAAAGTCTGTATTAGGGCTGACGAAGTCCTTCTTCAGCCACTGATATCTTGAATCACGGCGCTGACCGGGTTTGGTCAGTTGGGGCGGCTGAATGTCTGCTGGGCGGTCAGTGGGTTCACTGGGTGGTTCACTGGGTGGTTGGTTTTCTTTGGACCCCATGCCACAGTCCTCTTCATCTGACTCTTCATCAGTCTCATTGATGTCTATGTCAACATCACTCTCTCCGTTCATCACGATATCCAGAACATCCCTTGCTGAGAAGCGAGGCCCTTTCTTTAGTTGTGGCATTCTGAAATGAAATAAAGAGACACCATTAGTACATTTATTTAGTAGTGCTTACACATCACTGCTTACTGCAGTGATGATGAAACAACATTTCACAAGTCATACAATACTGTCTGGGAAACCTATTGTGTGATGATGATTGCCCCTAAGTGGGCATCATTCCATTGCCCCTAAGTACCCACCACACCTTGAATGAATAATGAATAATAATGAACAACCCCCAACAAGTACCACAGTGGTCCCACTGTCCTTTTAGTATTGAAAGCAAATTAAACATACTGAGAAATAACAAGGGAATATATTGGTTAAACTATGGTTGAATAGTATTGTTTAGGGGGAGAGAGAAAGTTTGGGAGGACATTTTCTGAGGCTTACTGCTCAAAGCAAACAATTCAGTTTTGTGAACAAAGGAACCAGCTTGTATGGTTCTGACTGTTAAAACAATGGTTACAAATATCATTGGAAATTAGAAATTAAAGTAAAAATGCACATATAGCCTACTCTCTCTCACTGTTTCTCTCTCTCATATATATATATATATATATATATATATATATATATATATATATATATATATATATATATATATATATATATATATATATATAGTAATGCAAAGTGGGGGAAATACACATATAACTGTTTAAATCTATTGTGAAAACTATATATAAGGCTGAACAGTAGCAGGTGAACATTAGGCCTGCCCTTGTATTTTTTGCAACCAAGAGGGCCCAACGATTCCAAAAAGACACAAGTATGAATCAAGCTCTAATTTAAATTTGGGACATATATTTCACAATAATAACATATGTACATGTTCTAGACATTGTAATGTTCACCAAAACAAATATTACAGGCATATTACTTACGTTTTTGTGAGGAATATCTTCCAGAGAAAAAAGAGATCTGTTCCAACAGAGATTTTTCCAGTTGTGATGATTCCCCGCTCTGTGGGGGGTATTTATATGCAAATATCCTGGCCAATGGCATTGTAAGACTAAACAATAGGACCCAATGAGGATTTAGAGGTGAAAAATTAACAGAAAAAAAAAAGATTTAAACATCTTTCTTTATAAAATATAATTGTTTCCAAAAGGGATCCATGGGTCTTAGAGGGTTAAGATTGAATGTGTCTCTTAACCAGACATGAACCTTGTGAGACTAGATCATATTATCTGAAAGTTGTTACCGTGTATAAACTTGGGACAGACTTCAGGCAGATCAACGATAAAACTGTGACCAGTCTTATCGTTGAATAACTGGTCGCATGCATCATGAAGTTCTATTGGCCAAACAGGAAAAAAACATGGCATGACTGCTTGAGATATCCTGCAAGCAGACAGACCGACTGACAGAAAACATTACATTGTTGATAGAGGTAATAAATGGGTGGAAATCCCTCTGGCCACTAAAAGGAACCTAATGATGTGGACCTAAAAGCTTTCTTCACCTCAGACTACAGAGTCCTCACAAAGCTGTGGTGTTTGGTTTGCCGTGTGTGTGTGTGTGTGTGTGTGTGTGTGTGTGTGTGTGTGTGTGTGTGTGTGTGTGTGTGTGTGTGTGTGTGTGTGTGTGTGTGTGTGTATTAACAGAGACACATTTTACTCATTACCGCATATGTACACACTGTGTTTATGTGTTGAAGTCTTTTGAATGTGCGCATTCATGTGAACCGAGCAGCTGGTACAGGTCTCTTACAGAGTAAACAGTTTCCCATTAAAGCTTTGTCCATCTCCATCTATTGAATCACAGGCGAGGTCTGCTAGGCTTCCTCTTCAAAAGCAATCTGCAACAGCTGTGAATCATATTTTATAATGCCAGAATTAGCATAATTATGGATGTAACAGATATATAATTATAACCCCTGAAATCAATCAGTTTTCAGCACTTGCAATGGAAAAGTAAAATCAAAGCCAGTGGGTATGATGAATATACTGATGCTAATGGCCTCCTTTTAATAAGGTGTCCTCATAAAGACAAGTTTCAGTGTTTTATGGAAGAGTTTGAATGAACAATGCATCATCGGTAAGTACACCCTCAGCAAAAGTCATTTTCGGAAAATAGACATGATCGCATTAGATTCGGACTCAGTCTGGACTATGTCCCCTTAATTACCCTTCATGCCTTGTTTGTTTGTTTGTTAGCAATAATAACCTACAAGCTCACAGTGTAACCTTGTAGCTATTTTCACCAATGTTTTTGCAGAATATTGTCCTATTATGAAACAGAATCAAGTGTTCATGTGTTTATGACAAATATTGTTGATATGAATACATTTGTGCCAAACAAGCTATCAATTTCTTCATTCAGTGCTCTGAGGCTGAATGACAGGCTCTGAGTGAGTCTGAATAACAGCTTCTATACTCCCAGTCACTCGATCACAGCCTGTCAGAGCAATGGGGAGGAAGCCCTGGCTCAACCGGTAAACAAATAGATCATCAGATCATTTTAATAAAAATAATACTGTGCACCTGTTGTACCAATAACAGCTTCACCTGGAGCTGTCAGACTCAGACCTGTCATCCTGTGTGTGTGTGTGTGTGTGTGTGTGTGTGTGTGTGTGTGTGTGTGTGTGTGTGTGTGTGTGTGTGTGTGTGTGTGTGTGTGTGTGTGTGTGTGTGTGTGTGTGTGTGTGTGTGTGTGTGTGTGTGTGTGTGTGTGTGTGTGTGTGTGTGTGTGTGTGTGAGATACAGTTGTAAATGCTGCACTCCAGTGGTATGTTTCAGTAATGTATCTGTATCTTTGGCTGTTCCTGTGCATTCTATGCATGGTAGTAGCAGATTTTTTGTTTGTTTTTAAATCACAACATATATTCCTTGAAGCTGCAGTTGTACGATAATGAAAGGAAACTGAGATAGAGTTGTTATCTGAGGGTTTGGGGTGTAACTGAGTTGTTGTCACCCCCACCCTAAGTTACTTTTATACTCTTGGATGGCCACCTCAAATCACAATGTCAGCCATGATTCCAAGCATGTTCTCTCTGACAAAAATGATCTCCAGTACCTTCTGTCTCATCCTCATTGGTGCTCTTTGGAGATTTAAGATGGAAATTCCACCACCTGCCACTGTTCCGTCTCTTCTTGTCTCTCCTGTTTTTCACTGTTGTGTGTTCCTTTCCACTGAATTACCAGTTGTTTCATATTACACAGATACACACAATCTTGGCTATGTTTTTATTAACAGTGTTGCGCAAATTTAGAGAAAAAAGTTCGGACAGCCTATTGAGGTTTCTGAAACCTCCACCCATCTCAGCTAGCATCCAACATCAGCGAGTGTTCTTGAGCTGCAGAAGCTGGAGTTATTCATTGTCCTCAGGTATGACAGATGAAGCGCAGCCACTGGCATGGACGATGGGGGGGTGATAATGATGACGTTGATATTGTGTACTTTTTATTGTCATTCTATTTTTGCCTCTCATTTGGATGTTTCCGTGGTAACGATGTGAATATCTCACATTCCTGTCGTTAGTCCTTCGTCAGTTTGTGTACAGGGAGGCGGTGAAGACGATGTCCCTGCGAATGGCCATGGACGCTTTCTCCATCTTGCTGCCCAGGACAGAGTCTCCCACGATGCGTGCTGCCTGCCTCACCTCCTTCAGCACCTCGTCCAGGCGCTGGATGCAACGCACCACTGTGCCCTCCTGCACGTCTGTCAGCTGGGCGATCTCTGCAAATGGCATGCCTCTGGCCCAGCAGTACACCACCTCTGTCAGACCAAATTTTAACTGGCCTACAAAGTCTTCCACTGTCTGTCCAATCCCATAATCCCTCTGAAGCTCGCCGATACGCTGGGCGACCGTCAGTACACGATCAATACCCTCCTGCAGCGTGTTGGTGATGTGTGGCTCCACCTGTGTGTTTTGTGTAAACACCAGACAGGCCAGCAGGGCGGCACTCTCCTCGGGGGCCAGAGGGCCCAGGGCATTCTCAAACAGCAGCTCTGTGAGCAGCAGCTCGTGGCTGCTGATCTGACAGGCCACCCGTCCCTTCAGTTGCACCACCCCACTGCTGTCAATGTATTTCAGGGCCTTGAGGACTTCGATTCTCTGATGGTATTCAGGGAGCAGGGCCAGAGATTTATCAGACACCTGGTACTCCAGCTTTTCCAGCTCCTCCTTTACCCTCATCCTCTCCTGAACACGCACAAACTGTTCTGAGAAGGTGGGGGAGTGGATGCAGTTGAAGTCTTTTAGGCTGTTCTGAAGCACACGCAGCCTCAAGGACGCCTCTACCGCATCCACGCTCTTCAACTGAAGGTCATTCACTGGGTCAAGTGTCGCGACCCCACCCGGGTTGGCCTCTGCCAATCGCAGGAGTTCTTGTGTTGCTGTGGAGCTGGCTTGGCCAGGAGGGTCCTGCCTGAAGCGCAGCTGTTGTCTCTTGTTGTAGTCATCGATGATTCTTTCAGGATTCACCTTCAGAGTTTTCACTGTGATGGCAGAGATGTCCTGCAGCTTTAACTTCTGTATGGTGTGACTGCACGGACCTTCAGGTATGAAAAGAGTTGTGTTGTACACTTGAGGTAAACCTCCAGCATTCAGACTGTTGTCTCCCATGTGCTCAACCCCCTTCTCACACATGATCAGACTGGTGAACGTACGATTCACAGAGTCACTCGACACCTGTAGGATGACTCCCAGAGCGTTGAAGTGCTGTGTGTTTTTGATGACAACGACTCGTCCCATAGACATAACTTTCAGACCGTTCACCGACTCTACAGACGCTTGCTGAAGGGCCTCGGCGGTGATGCGTAGCTCAGTGACAGTTCTGTAGTAGGGCAGCAGGTCAGAGAGCTGTCCCTCTGTTTCTAGAGGAGGAAGAGATACCAGAGTCTCCTTCAACTGCCCGATCTGCTTCTCCTGGGCTTGTGTGTCTCTGTGACTCTCTGAGAAACTGCGTTTCATCATGTCTGTGACGTGGAGTGCTTCCACACGCAGCAGGTTCAGAATCATGCAGTATGTCAGTCTGAACTGAGAATGGAGGACTGTAGGCTTACCCAACATCATCACCTGGAGTTCTCCCATATCGTGGACACCCGCCTTACACAGGATGATCACTGTTCCTGTTGCATCCAAACCTCTCCTACCAGCTCTACCTGCCATCTGGATATACTCACCAGGTAGCAGGTTTCTGTATCCTGCACCATCATGTTTCCGGATGCTATCAAACACCACTGTTCTGGCAGGCATGTTCACTCCCATAGCAAATGTCTCTGTTGCAAACAAGACTTTGACCAGTCCTCTGGAGAACAACATCTCAACGACCTCCTTTAGAATGGGAAGGATCCCACTGTGATGGACAGCTATTCCTCTTTTCAGCAAGTCTTTCATCAACAAGATCTGGGGAAGCTGTCTGTCGTCACCTCTGAGTCGACTCAGACTCTTCTGGAGGAAGGAGTGGATCTCCACCTTCTCAAAGGACGAGGTCAGGTCCATGGAGGACAGCGAGCATGCATTGTCATCACAGAGCCTCCGTGAGAAGGTGAACGCTACTACGGGAGTCTGCTTTCTCTGAGACAGCGAGTGAAGTAGAGACAGCCACACCGCTCGGTCCTGGCTGGGTGTTGTGTAGTGAGATGTGTTCTTTGTTCCAAATGACTGGGCGTGTTTACTGGTACGTTCCTTCTTGGCCTCCACTGCTGCATAGTACCCTTTAGTGAGGAAGCGTCCCATGGCGTCTACCAATGGGAAGAGCTCTTTCTGTGTCTTGTTGCTGTTTCCTGTGTACAGGAAGTGCTCCAGAGGAACGGGTCTCTTTACTGTGCTGATCACATAAATGTGTCTCTTCTTAATACGCCCAATCCACTCGCTGAACTCAAGGGCATTGGGCACAGTGGCACTGAGGAGAATGATGCCAACGTGTTCAGGAAGCATGATCAAAACTTCCTCCCAGACCACCCCTCTCTCTGCATCATTGATATAGTGAACCTCATCAAAGATTACCCACTCCAAGTCTCTGATTACCTCTGAGCCGTTGTAAAGCATGGACCTGAGAATCTCAGTGGTCATGATGAGACAAGAGGCCTCTGGACTTAGCTGGACATCACCCGTCAGCAGCCCCACATCTCCAAACGTGTTCTTGAAGTCCCTGAACTTCTGGTTGGACAGAGCCTTGATGGGGGAGGTGTAGATGGTCCTGGTCATGTGTTTCTGGGAGAGGGCGACGGCATACTCTGCCACTACAGTTTTTCCAGCTGAAGTGTGCGCTGCCACAAACACGGAGTCATGAGCCTCCAGTCTTAACACTGCCTGCTTCTGGAACAAGTCCAATTCAAATGGCCACTTGAATGCTGGGTTGGGGATGCGTTTATGGAAGTCATGGCAGGGTGAGGTGATATCTACAGGTATGGCCCATTTCTTCTTTTCCTCCAGGACCTCTGTAGGCTCGGACATTCCTCTTTTCTTCTCTGATGTAGAGGGGGGCGACACAGCATCCTTGATACCCAAGTCTTCCAAGCTGTTAGTTCTTTCTAGTGTCTGCGTTTCACAGTTTTCTCGACCTTTCTCCTGCTCCTCAAGGTGCAGGTCGAACATGTCATCAAAGGTGGAAAGAAGAGATAGGAGGTTTATTTCTTCCTTTGCTGTTTTGGCATCTTTATCACTGAAGTCCATTCCAGCTTTAAATCCTGGAGGAACTGTAAGCAAACCATTCTCAAAATCTATGTCCTCCTCCAGCTCAGATTTCTTCTTGATCTGTTCCAGAGTAAGTTCCTCCATACCTCCAGGCAGGAAGGGGTAGTTAGTGTTGCTTCCTCTCAGGCTCTCTGATGGAAGACCAGGTTGACGTTGTAAAGACAACGAATTCTTGGCTGATAGCCCTGTGTCTTCCAGCAACACCTCTGCGAAATCAAGTAGCATTCCTGTTGTTGGATCTCTGACCACTGATAAGCCAGAGTGCAGTGGAGCCGGGGCGCAGTGGAGCAGAGACTCCATGTGAACGTCCCTCTGACTTACATTCAGAAACCTCTGGAAGGCAGCATCGGTGTCATGTATTGGAAGCCAGGCAGGGTCATGTAGAAACTTCCTCTCTATTTCGGTCTCCAGGTTCACGTTGGTAGGAGGCAGCCCATGAGGAAGCGTGCTCTGTGGGGGTAAGGGATGACCATGTGGCAGAGGATGGGTGATCAGCTCCAGCCTCCCAGAACAACCCATCTCCAGCAGTGAGAGAGGCAGGTCTGTAGGGCCCACGGGGGGCAGATCTATTCTTTTCGTCACTCCGCTGGCCAAATCACAACTGAGATCCAAAGTATTACTTCCAGGTTGCTTGGAAACACGCGTGTGCACGTATCCAGGTGCTTCTGTAGCACTGCAGTTTAACTCCATGATGAGGCTACAGACAAAATGTCTGAGTATTGTTTGTTCCTCAGAACCTCTAAAACACACCTACAAATCTAAACACAGTCTAATGATGATTAAAATAAACTCTCCTTAAAGTTCAAGTTGTGACGGTGTCTGTTTGTCATTGGCGCGCAACTGTGGCCATATATGGACTGGACATCCCAGATGTCACTGCAAATCAGCATATGATATGCCCATATATGGACTAGAAATGCCATAACGTCATGACAGCACAAATGCCAAATATGGCCATATATGGAGTATGGACTGGGAGTTTTCTACGGCATGGTGGGCATCACTTCCTGTCGATTTGATCAGGTATCAGGCATCAAATCGACAGGAAGTGATGCCTTAGGAAACTTGTGGATACCTTATTGAGAATTGTCTCTCCTGCTCTTTAATAAAAAGAAAATTCATTTTCAGGTGGCTTTCCAATTTCAGCTAATCTGGAGAAAGTACCCATTTATCAGTCTCCCTTTTAGGGGTCATGCCTATGTTCCCTCAGCCCTATGTTCCCTGAATACCTAACAATGTGTTTCCCATCCAAATTAGGTCCTATGTTGTTCCCGCAGCCCTATGTCCACTCAGCCCTAGTTTCCCCAATCCCAAATTAGACCCTAACATACTGTAGGGCCTACAGTATGTTCCCTCAGCCTTACGTTCCTTCAGCATCACAGATGGCCCTATCATAATGTGTTGATGGGGTCACCTGTTGGATCCTCTGAAGGAAAGGGGGGGCTGCAATGGTGAACCTTGCCAGTCTAGATATTACGTTTGTGACGTCGACCCACCGTCCAATGTTGACCCATAGGCCATTTTAACATATTGTAGGATAGGCCACACCCGATTTTGTTTAATTTAGGTGGAAAATGTGTCTGTTATCCCTTGACAAACCTTGTGTAAAAGTTGTGTGGGGTTACGTGGAGTTAAGTAATAATAAGTGATCGGTTATTTCATGCATGACAAAGTTTTTTCATTTTATATTTGGTGTTGCGTAATTTGTTTGGAAGTTATTCGCCTTTTTGTAATAGGTCATGCCCTTTAGCTCTATAGTTATCATTGGTAAAGAGCAGGGGTCTTTAAAAATGTTCAGGCCAAGGACCCTTTAGCTGACAGAGATGAAGCAGGGATGCCCCAATACATGGGTATTCAACAGGGGGTCTGTGACCCTATAGGGATCCTCAGAGTCACAAGATATTTTTATATCTTTATTTGTACTGAAAATACGCATGAATCTGACCTATTATTAGCAAAGATAAATGGAAAATACTACCCAACCACCCCCACTGTGTGGAGGACAGTAGCGTTTAGAAAACAGAGAAATTGAACAATGTAGACCCATCTATCCATCCATCCATCTTCAACCGCTTATCTGGAGTTGGGTCGTGGGGGCAAGCCTGCACAGAACTCAGGGTTACGGATGTAACCCCGGTTTCTTTAGAATTCGGAGTAACATACTCACTATGGGATATCACCGCCCCCTGGCGTTGATGCAGAGCTACATACCATAAACTCCCGGGCCATTCATTGGCTGAGAAGGGTATGTCACGTGTCCGGTAGACCGGAAGAGGTATAAAACCTCTTGCGTGACGTGGCTCATCCTCTTTAACACGCTTCCTGCATGCAGATGCACACAAACAGGGGTGTTAGGTGAGTATGTTACTCCGAATTCTAAAGAAACCGGGGTTACATCCGTAACCCTGAGTTTCTTGTCAATTCTCCGTAACATACTCACTATGGGATACATAAACCCCCCTGGGGCTTATAGCCATACCGAATCTCAGGTCCGCACGCCCCCTAGCCATAAGGCCCCGTCCCCCTGGACGTGACCTTCGGCCTCACGGGCGCCCCAGCCCTCCGGGCCGGGGTGCGGTATATAATTGAAAGAAAAGGACCCTGACAGACCAAGTCTGCCTATTCATCTAATGAACAGACACAAGTCTGACCCATAAGTGAAAACAAGGAAACAGGGCCTCCTCCCCTGGAAACCTACCAACGGTGGTTCCGAGGGGACTCAAGAGAAGGAAGGTAGAGAAGGGAAAAAAGGCGGGTTACACAAAGACCCGCCTAACCTCCCCTACCCTAAGTAGAGACAGCCGCTATGTCCAGTACAGCGTGCGCCACTGACGCCGCTGCCACATCCAGGCTGTAGAAAGCCGCAAAAGTCGATGGAGACGACCAGTTTGCGGCCGCGCACACCTCCTGGACCGACATTTCCCTGGAGAGGGCCCAGGAAGTAGCCACGCCTCTAGTAGAGTGAGCCTTCAGTCCTTCTGGAACTGGAGCGCCACTACTGACGTAGGCCAGCCTAATGGCATCCACACTCCATCTAGAAAGCGTCGCCTTAGTCACTGCCTTCCTCCGACCATCTGGGCCGAAGGAGACAAAAAGTTGCGACGACGACCGGCCGACCGCCGTCCTCTGGCAGTAGAGCTTCAACGCCCTCACTGGGCAGAGACAGTGCAGCCGCCTATCCTCTGCCGAAGCGAAAGGAGGCGGATGAAAAACTATCAGCTCAACCGGTGTCTGGGTCACCATTCCGTTCTTGGGAACAAACGCCATGTTGGGCTTAACCAAACCCTGCTGTCGTCTCCCAAGAACCTCATGCACTCCGAACTTACTGAGAGCGCATGTATGTCGCTGACCCGTGTAGCTGTAGTGAAAACAACCACAAGAACCGTTTCGAGACTAACGATCTCCAGATCCATAGAGTGAAAAGGCTCGAACGGTGGGAGGCAAAGCGCCCCCAGCACCACCGCCAGGTCCCAGGCCGGGAACAGAGGCCTAGAGACCGGCCTGGCCCGCCTGGCACCGTTCATAAAACTACGCACCAGCGGATGTCGGCCAACCGTCATGTCATCGAAACCCACGTGACAAGCGGAAATGGCCGCCTGGTACACCTTAACCGTCGAGAAAACCAGACCTTGGTTCAATTTGTCCTGCAAGAACATGAGGATGCTGCGTACCGAGGCCCGGAAGGCCTCAACCGGCGGTGACTGACCCAGACACCATGACACGAACAGGTTCCACCTGTCGTCGTACGCAGACCTCGTGGAAAGGGCCCTCGCCCCCTGGATGGTAGCTACCACCTCAGGGGGCAGGCCATAAGAAGTCAAGGTCTCCCCCTCACGGGCCAAGCCCACCGGTCTAGGTCCTGAGGTTGCTTGTGGAAAATTCCGACCCCTGCCTGCCGTAGCAGATCTCTGATCGGGGGGAGGGCCCAGGGCTCGTTGTAGAGGAGAGGATTATTCCTAACCTCCATGCGCCCCACGCCAGTGCCACTAGTGGCACTGACAGTCCGTGGAGTCTGACAAGTTGAGAGGACCAACTCCAGTGACGGGAATGCATAAAGCAGTTCAGTCGGCCAACCTGGCCCAGATCTGGCTTGTTATCTCCGGAGGAGAGGCCAATCTGCATACCAAAACATGCCCCTGGACAACAGAGTCGCTCCACTGTTCAGGAGGCCCGGTACCTGTGAGGCTCTGGTTGACGTAAGGCGCGCGTCGCACCACAGCGTCAGATCGCCAGCTAGCCTGTCCAACACTGGAGAGGCCAGGCCTCCCTGCTTTTTGGCATAGCACACGGTCGTGGTGTTGTCGGTTCCGATCAGGACATGACAACCTCAGGTGGACGGGGCTCCAAGAGCCCACATCCACCTCCGGGGAAAAAAGGTCACACGTGGGGCTTGTCCAAACGAAACAGGTGTAAGGCCGAAGTCATGAGACCCGTCGCCTGCACGCATAGCCTGTATGTGACTTGTCGCCTCACGCGAGAAGACCCTAGGCCGAAACGCCGTCTATCCCGCCCGGGACAGACGCGCCGTGAGCCTGGTCTAGCCCAGCGAGATCCCCTATGAAGGTGGTCTGCTGAGACGGACCAAGACGCTCGACGGACGGTGACGGTGAAAAACCCCGCGACGTCAAGTGGGGAAACGGCCACATCTGTGTGCCGCGCCACCTCCTGACTGTGGTGGATAGAAAGGAACGTGGAAATAAGCATTGAAAACAATGCTGGTCCACCCACCTCCTTACCGCACCGTCCGCAGAGAGGGTCACACACCAGTACAACCACAGTGTGTTGTTGTTGATCCGGGGAGCTGACCAGTACAACCACAGTGTGTCACCGCTGTACTGAAAAACCCCTACACACACAGTGTACCACTGAAGTACCGGGATAGTAAACAGTCCCGGACTGCAAACTCTCCAACAAGCTGCCTCAGCAAGCGAGTTAGGAGGGGCTCTGATGTCACCCAGTGCGGACAACGCACACGTTTCCAACTGGACCGGTGATGTCGCCACGTGATCCAGCGGACCCGCACGTGCGGGGCCGTTAGAGACCGTGGAAGGGTAGCGGTGGTAGGTGGCCACCGTGGTGTTGCTTTAACGGGGCTGGCTATACCCTGCACCAAAAAACAACACTGCAATGTGTTGTTGTTAGTGAGGCCAGTTAGCCGCCAAATGAAGCAACAGCAGCCTGACTGGAGGTTACGTAAACCTAGCAGCTAACAAGCTAGTCAAGGCTAAATCACCATGAGCCAAGAAACGTTGAGATCCGTTTCCAAGGGAACCGGTTTCTTGTGTGTGCGTCGCCATGGGGACCAAAGACGCTACTACTGGTGCTAGCAGCGCTAACCCTGTGTGCGTTGCCATGGGGACCAGCGACGCTGCCACTGCCGCCAGCGGTGCTAACCCCGAGGTGACCGCTCGAGGCAGTAGAGGTACTAACCGTTAGGACCCGGCGGGGTCACGTGACCGGTCCCGGGGACCTTGCCTGACGTCAGCATCCGGTTTGTCCGCCAGCGCAGCCTGTCTGTTTCCATGGAAACCAACGGCGCTGTCACTCTGACAAACGGGGCCGTCCGAAGTAAGCCTACCTTGGCCGTCGCCCTCTCGTCTGAGCCCAAAGGCTCCGGACGGAGCGTCGACAAAGTCGTCCTCCCCTTAGGGAGTGCTTTGTCGCTCGTTAGTGGCGAACGAGGCCTGTAGTCCGTGAGGCGGTACGGCAAAGGGGGCATCTGTCCCTCCAAAATGGCGGAGACAGAGGTCCGCCCTTTGACCCAAGTATTTATTGAGACCCTTCAGATTCAGAATGGGTCGTACCCCCCCCCCCTTCTTTTCCACCAGAAAATATTACGAATAGAAAACCAGTTGGTTCCGATTCATAGATAGTTCTCTGACTATGTTACTCTGAATTCTAAGGAAACCGGGGTTACAACGTAACCTCGCGTTTCTTGACAAATTCCTCGTAACATACTCACTACGGAGAGAGAGTGAACCCCCTCTCTCAGAGACATGGTTGCCTTATCCTCTGCATGAGAGGAACAACACCGTGTCCGACATAGGAGATTATATGCATAAGAGCACGTGGAAAACACACCAGTACAACCACAATGTGTTGTTGCGGATCAGGGGAGTTGATCAGTACAACCACAGTGTGTCACTGCTGTACTGAAAAAACCCTGTACACACACAGTGTAACGCTGATGTACTGGGATAGTAAACAGAAGTATCGGAAGTAATTCTTTAATAGCGCCCATGCTCAAGAGGAAGGAAACTTCCTCCCTCAGAGTATTGGCTGCTGGACCCCTTGCACGGGAAAACAATACTTTTTCTGTCACGGGGGGATTTGTGGAGAAATGCAGCCTGAAACCCTTTTAGTATTGTGAGCAATACCTAAGCATTCGGCTTGCAAACCTCCATTGCTTCACCCACCGAGCGAGTGGCTTGGACGATGACGTCACCGGCCGCTCGGAGAGTGGGAGCGTTGCCATGGGGACCGTTGCCATGGGGACCAGTGACGCTGCCACTGCCGCCGGCGGTGCTTGTGTGGCCCTCGTTTAGTAGCGCTGGCAAGCCCTGGCCAACGGAGGACTCGGAGGAGTCACGTGATTGGCCACGGGAAAAAACCCCGGCGTCAGAATTAAGCCCATAGATATATACAGTGAAAACTATATATATATATGAGTAATCCTACCTTGGCCGTCGCCAGAGTGTAGAAAAGAGAGTAACGTCACGCTTTGCTCTCGCCGCAAAGCGGGCCTCTATGGGCTATAGTTCCAACATTGGAACTATCTCATTGACGTAGACAGAGCACTTCCGCCTTCCATTCTCACAATGGGATCGACGCTACTGTCATTACTCTCTCCCTAACTTACTCTGGCCGCCGCCATCTTGTCTGGGCCCAAAGGCCCTGCACGGAGTGTCGACAAACCTCTAGGAGGTGCTTTGTCGCCCTCCAGCGGCGAACGTGAGGCGGTATGGCCAAGGGGTCATGTCTGACCGAAGTACTTCCGGTTCACAGTGGAGCGTGGGCACTTCCTGTGGGACGGAAGCCTGTGAGGCGACAAAACCTTCCTCCCCGTAGGGGATGCTTTGTCGCTCGTTAAAGGCGAACGTGGCCTGCAAATCATGAGGCGGTACGGCCAAGGGGTCATGTCTGACCGAAGTACTTCCGGTTCACAGTGGTGCGTGGGCACTTCCTGTGGGACGGAAGCTGTGAGGCGACAAAACCTTCCTCCCCGTAGGGGATGCTTTGTCGCTCGTTAAAGGCGAACGTGGCCTGCAAAACATGAGGCGGTACGGCCAAGGGGTCATGTCTGACCGAAGTACTTCCGGTTCACAGTGGTGCGTGAGCACTTCCTGTGGGACGGAAGGCAAAAACCGGCGTGACCCCATTCCACTGGCGCATTTGCGCCCTCTGGCGGACAGGGGTGATGTGGGTTTTTATATTACCTTCATATGATGTTATCCAACAATGTCTAGAACATCGGAACTCGGGTGTTCTAGGCAGTGTGGGCTTATGTAATTGAGAACGTTGATACATTACATGCACGGATATCATCCCATCAATGTCTGGGATACCGGAGTTCGGGCATCACAGACATTGTGGACTTATACACAGAGAGCATCGGAGCAGAGAAGCCCGCTTGCAGGGGACTCCATTGCTCCGCTGCTCTTTCAGATGTTATCCAACAATGTCTAGAACACTCGGGTGTTCTAGACAGTGTGGGCTTATGTAATTGAGAACGTTGATACATTTACATTACATGCACAGATATTAGCCCATCAATGTCTGGGATACCGGAGTTCGGGCATCACAGACATTATGGGCTTACATACAGAGAGCATTGGAGCAGAGAAGCCCGCGGTAGGGGACTCCACTGCTCCGCTGCACTCAAGCCACGTGAAAGAACGAGATCGTTTGTAACATGTAACACATTTATTTCTTTGGCAGAAAAAAAATTTTACTTTTAAACACACATTCGTTTTCATTAAACATGGCCTTCTGGCAGTCGAGGAGCCGTCCATCTTGTCCATCGAGTAAGGTCTTCAGAAGCCCCCGAGGTTTGCTCGATACACAGAGTGAGAAGGCTAACAAGCTGGTGTTATCCTAGCGAGGCAAGCTAGGCTAGGACAACGCTGTTAATAACCTGTTGCATGGGTGTTAAGCCAACAAAACACTGCCTGACTAAGGCGACGTTAACCTAGCGAAGCAGCTAACGTAGCTAGTCTGGGCTAACTCACTCACGAGCTTCTGCCTCGTTCTCCCCTCGCCTATGCCGCCGTCGCCGGAGCCCCTTCGCTGTCTCCTGGCGACGCACCGCTGGCCCGGTACGCTTGCTGTGGCAGCGGAGTAGACGGCTGGGAAGAGGGGGAGGAAGTGCCGCTAGGTAGTTGCACCTGGTTGGTTCTCCCAGACACGGTGCTAGCGGCTGCTGCAGTGCTGCGTAGCACGGCTTGTGTAGCAGCCTGGAGGTGCTGCGAGCGGGGGCTAACGCCGCTCGCAGCCGGGACTGCCGGAGGGCCCATTGTGGACTGTGAGCGCACGTGGTGGGCCCCACCACCCACGTTCCCTGGGCCGTGTTGCTGGATCCGCGACGACCGGGGACGAGACGTCGCTGCCTCCCGCAGCCAGGGCGCTGCCCTGGCTAAGCGGCTATCGAGGTGCAGCGTGGAGAACAGCGCAGTCCTCGCAGCGTCCCGGTGCATCTTGGAAATGCCCCGGCCCCGTAGAGACCGAGGCACGAGATGCAGAAACCACGAGGGTCATCCCCGGCGATCATCAAGCGGCAGAGCAGCAATACGCAGGGACGTGGAACCTCCATCTCGAGCTAACCTGTTAGCTTTCAACCGCAAGGCTAAGAGCGCGGAAAACTCAAAGGAGGAAAACTTGCTTTAGCAGTAAAAGAAAGAAAGAGAAGATAGCCGCGGGAGCGGAAATAATAAAACTTTTTTTTTTTTTAATAGGAGGAAAACCCGTTGGTTAGTACAAGTACCACCGAGTGGGCTAAAGCTGGTTTCTGTCCTGATCAAAGTTACGTTTGTTATTATTAAGGTATGTCTTGAGCTGTTGCATCTGCCATGCAGAGAAGCGAAAGAGGATGAGCCACGTCACGCAAGAGGTTTTATACCTCTTCCGGTCTACCGGACACGTGACATACCCTTCTCAGCCAATGAATGGCCCGGGAGTTTATGGTATGTAGCTCTGCATCAACGCCAGGGGGCGGTGATATCCCATAGTGAGTATGTTACGGAGAATTGACAAGAAACCTACTGTAGTCTGTAGCAAGTTCACACTTTTGAATGTAACTTGCATGTCCTATATTGTAAACCACACCCATAAACACCCATCTGATAAATGTGTCCATTTCCTTCTGCTGTTATTAAACGTGTTGCACAACGTGTGCTGACAACTTAATTAGCTATTTCCGTGCCTTTTATACTTTATACTTTAGTAGTTGAGCATGGCAGTCCCCTTGGTTCTTGTTAAAACCAGACTTATAAAGTGCACATACTTTATATAGTATTTAAAATTTTGAATGATAATGATTTACAGTATATGTAAGCCCTAAGAATGTTGACGGTTTAACCCGTTAAATTATAACCTAACCTACACGTCAAGTCACATTTATTTATATAGCACATATCATGGACAGGAATTTGTACTTATCCAAAACTGCACAGAGCAAACTGCAAATGTCTGTGACGATGTCTGGGGTTGTGAGCTGAATGCAGGCTTTCTAAAACATAGATGGAGGGACTGGCCTATAGTAGAAATATTATGCTAAACTATTTATACAATGTATTAGGAGGTCCCAGCTTAATCTCTCTATCAGTTAAGGGGTCCTTGGCCTGAAAAAAAAACATTGAAGACCCCAGCCCTAATACACTGTATAAAATGGTACATATAACACATATATTATTATTATTACTATTATTACAACTAGGCCTCAGTCATTCCATCTTCTTCTTTTTAGAACGCTTTCCATTCTATCATACAGAAAAATGAATGGCATGTGCATTGTGGCCTTGCTTAGAACTGTTAATTCTGGTCAGCTCACAACCCAAACATCGTTGCTGAAATTTGCAGCCAAGTCTGTGAAGTTTTGGGCAAGTAAAAACTCCTGAATAGACATGCGTGACAACTCTGTTCTGTGTGAAAGCCACCAAACCCCAGAATGGAGAAGTATAGAGCAGTGTTTTCTTCACAGCTTCTTCAAGATATATATTTTTGGCTTTTTCTGACTTTTTTTATAGATCGTATACAGTAGTCTGACAGGAAATGGGTAGAGAGAGATGGGGAGTGACACGCAGCAAAGGTCGAAACCGCGACACACTGTCCCCGGGCCGCTACGCCAACCGTCCGGGCCTCTTCACAGCTGCTTGACAGATCTTTCATTACAAAGTCCTTAACATCGGACAATTCAGCACTAATTTCTTTGGCAACGAGTGTAGCATGCAGTGTAACTTGTAACCTGTGTACCATGTACTGTACATAGGGCTGAGTGAACATAGGGTCTAATTTGGGATGGGGTTTTCTAAATACTTGTCCTTTGTTTTGTTGTTTTTACATACTGCTTTGGATTCATCTTGGCCAGGTCTCACTTTCAAAATGAGGTCTCAAAACCTCAATGTTACTCTCCTGGTTAAATAAAGACGACACACACACAACCACACACACACACACACACACACACACACACACACACACACACACACACACACACACACACACACACACACACACACACACACACACACACACACACACACACACACACACACACACACACACACACACACACACACACACACACACACACACACACACAGAATGCTATCAGAATATAGAGCCGCACTTATTTTAACAAAGAATTGTCACTGCATCTTTAAGAGTAGGATTTCATTTGTATTAGTTTGTGATGTTTAACAAAATCTACAGTATATGATCACATTATAGAAGTATAATGTGGCTCTTCTGTGTGCTGACAGTCTTTTTAATCATAATTTGATCACCACCATGCAACCAACACACTGATCAATGTCAGAAACAATCAACCAAGCAATGTTATTGTGTGTCTCTTCACTCTCCTTTGGTGGAGTCAAAATTAATGTGCTCTCACACACAGACATCACACCCTCTAAATTTGGCACCACTCAGTTCCTCATAATCCTCTCAAAAACGGTGACTTCCTGAAGTCACTATTTACCATATAAAGACCAACTGCCACTCATAGTTCAATTAGACACAATATAAGTGCAGGACATCATACACAGAGCCTGCGTGGACAACTGCACAGTACCTGAGAGTTTTGCACTAGATTTCCATTCATAGAAAAACATGGCAGAGGCAATCTATGTAAACTCAAATGAGGTCAGAGGACATCATTTGAGGGCCATAAGAGCAACAACGAACAATGAAGACATGATATATGCCAATGTGGAAAATACTAAACTTGAAACCAAGGACAAAGTTGAACTGCAGTCAGGTAGGTCAATCTACACACCAACTAAAACAGATATTACTGTGACATATTGTTCCTTTAGGTCTCCAGTGGTGAATGGTCCATCATCGAAGATAAGATAACATTACATAAATCTTATGTATAAGCTTGGAATAAAATGTGCATACTTTATGAGCTAAATCAATGTACACAATAATTTACATATTCTGTTGTATAATAAAGCGTTGTCAAGTTTAGTTTTAGAATATGCTTTGACCTCGATTTTTCTTATTTTTCTTTTTTTAAACAACAACTAGTCCAAAGATCTGAAGGTCTCCTGATGATAATGTACTGTATGATTCATCAGGTTGTGCTCAGAAGTCCAGGACTGTTGCAGTGTGTCTGGGGGTGCTATGCTTTCTCCTATTGGCTTGGATCATAGGCCTGCAAGTGCACTGTGAGTATTCCACACACACCTTTACAAACAAAACACTTGGATTTCATCCATAAGAGTTTGGAAATTTTCGATTCTAATATTTCCCTTCTCCAGACAGTAAACTTACAGGTTTTCATGATTTTTAAGTTCATCAGGTGAAAATCCAACACGGAAACCTTACTGAAGACAATGCCCAGCTACAGACCAGTTATGCCAACCTGACGGAACAGTTCAACACCATGAAAAAAGACCTGACTGCAGAGAAAGAGCTGTTACAAAAGAAGGTTGACAAGGGCTGTCTTAAAGTCACAGGTAAGAGAACACTTTCAACCATCATAAAAGCTACCACAATTACACTGTCTTCTACATTATAAATCATGCATTTTTTTCTCTTTAAGTTTGAATTAATATGTATTTGGTATCAGAGAGCAACAAATTAAATAAACAATTCAAATTTCTAGACAACTGCCCTGGTTGGAAAGCGTTTGGCTGCAAATGGTACTTAATCTCCGCTGTGACTGGCAGCAATATGAAAACCTGGGAGGAGAGCAGACAGTACTGTCAGAGTAAAGGAGCTGACCTGGTGATCATAAACAGCAGAGAGGAACACGATTTTCTCATGATGAATTACATCAATTGGGCTTGGATCGGTCTGTCTGACCGAGCTTCAGAGGGGACATGGAAATGGGTGGATGGGACAACCCTTCGCCTTCGGGGTGAAAAGTTCTGGGTGACAGGGGAGCCTAATGATGCCGATGGGGACGAAGACTGTGTGCATTTGCAGATCATTAACGGTGCAAGTGGGTGGAATGACGCGCCTTGCACTCAGAAGTTTAACTGGATTTGTGAGAAGGTTTAAATAGTGCAAGAGGTTTGGTACAGTGTTTGCATGTGCTAGAAGATGTTGCTTAGCCACATGGACCCTATAGCATCCCTATTCTGTGCATGTAATAATAGGCTATTTGGTGAAAATAGGCAAACATTCACCAAAAATAGCCAATCTATGAGCTTGCTTGTATTTTCAGCAAAGAGCTTTTGTGGAGAGGGAGAAAAGGATAGTATACTGTAGATCCCTGGGGGACCCTGGTGAATACATTTGAGTTTTTAAGTGGTTAAACTATTGATTTTAACCCTGGTTTGGTGAGGGATAGAGTGAGTTTTTATTGTTGTTGTTTTTACCTTTTTGATTAATGTTAAAACAAAAGTAAACAATGTCATAATGTTTAAAGTGGGCACACACACACACACACACACACACACACACACACACACACACACACACACACACACACACACACACACACACACACACACACACACACACACACACACACACACATACACACACATTTTATTGCTGACTATCTTGTAGCCCAGAGGCCAACAGCTGGTTGTGATAGCTATTGTATGAAGTGTAAAGAAAGAAAGGTCCGCACACCGTCTTAATGCTCCCAAAATAATGTATTAATAGAACGATAAAAAAAACAACGTCAGGTATGTAGGCCTATATACCAGACGAAGGCCAAAACGTTTTCTTAATCATTTTTTAAAATCTATTTATTATGATCCAGCACCCGTCAAAATGTTTGGATGTGCGTGCACCTCTTGAATGCTACTGTATAAGCTATTGTATGAAAACATAATAAAATAATAATGTGATTTCATTTTGTTTTGCAAATTATTTACCATGTGACTTACATATTAATTACAGAGCAGCATTGTCACTTTTAACTGGGGGTGGTGGGGGAGAGACACGACATTATAGTGAACTTTCTCATACATTAAAATGAATGAATCATTAATGAATTAATGTCAACTTTCAAAGTCACTGACATGCATGTTATAAGTCAATTCCAAGTCCCACTCCCAAGTTATGAAGGGCACGTCTCACTGACCCCACCATGTTCAGGTCAAGTCCAATACTTTGTAGGCCTACAATATTTACTGTGACAGTGAGCGTTTAAAATATAACATGCAGACAGGCATGCAACATTCTGCATATGGTGGAATTCACTGTTTGATGAAAGATTGATACCCAGTGGTGGACGAAGTGCTCAACCCCAGTACTTGAGTAAAGGTACAGATACTAATGGTCAAATTTACTCCACTATAAGTAAAAGTAGCTCAGTCTAAAGTACAAAAGTAATTGCTTTTGAAAATAATTAAGTAAAATTAGAAGTAAACTTACTTACAGTAGAAGTATAAGTAAGTTTTATATATATATATATATATATATATATATATATATATATATATATATATATATATATATATATATATATATATATATATATAATATATATATCAATGCATTGCTGTAATGTTTTCACAATTAATTTATAGAACCTTGTAAACAAAAGTGTAAAGTGAAAGTGAAAATGTCTGTGTGTGTGTGTTTTTTATAACATGGACTTCAGATAAGGCCATGGGGTGTTCTTGGTGGTTTGTCAGGCTGATCCAGCTGCTGATCAGACTCAGTTTGTTCTTTTCCTGCTGCCACCATTACCGTGTTTTGTTTTGAGGTGAAACGAGAACTAAAAAAAGTGGTGGATATATGGATAGGTTTGCGTGCCTGGATGACGTATTTCCACAGTTACGTAGATTAGGAGTCTTCAACTTTTTTCGGGTCAAGTACCCCTTAGCTGATAGAGAGATGAAGCAGGGACCCCATACTGTATATTCTTATTTTTTAGAATGTTTTCCATTCTGTCATACAGAAACGTGAATGGCGCGTGCATTGTGGCCTTGCATAGAACTTTAAAATTCTGTTCAGCTCACAAGCCAGATATCGTCATTGAAATTGTCAGCCAGCTCTGTGCAGTTTTTTCCTGACTAGACACATAACTTCAACATGCCAGACAACACTGTTCTGTGTGAAAACCGTCAAACCTCAGAATGGCGTGATGGCGCGTGCATTGTGGCCTTGCATAGAACCATAGAACTTTAACCCTTCCATCAAGTTTAAATAGGTAAAAAGTAACCTTTACATTTCTTTATTGGAACGAGGCTTCATGATATCCTCAGAAATAGACATTTTAACGCAACAAAATTATTTATCATCATTTTTTTCCCCATCATTTTAATTAATTCTGATGGTCTCTATAAAAAAAGTGCCACTTGTGGTGTTAGGGTCCGAAATGACCCGGCAGAGAAGTGTGGCTCAATTACCACCAAATTGTCAATATTCAATGTTTACATGTTTGAGAGTGAGAGTGACTTGTCCTCAATTAGCATTTGCTATCAGGAGTAAAATTAAGTTTGAGTTTATGAAAAATAAACGACTTTTTACCTTCTGGTGGTATACAGGTCAAAAATGACCCTAACACACCAAGTGTCACTATTTTTAATAATATTAAAAATGTTTAAAGTTAAACAAAAAGTTTTTTTTTTATTATAATTTTTTGGAAGTGTGTTTGTTAGTCTATTATAGCTAGATAACATCATTATCCATTGTCTTCATTATAGGAAATGTATGAGTGAATTTTAACATTTTTATAATTGAAAACGAGATATATTGAAAGATGAAACCCTAACCCTAACCAAACATAATATAAAAAAAAATATGAGGTAGGAGAAAAAAATTAATGAAAATATTTTTTTTTTTAGTATTTAGGGCTGAGTTAAATCACAGGTCAGATTTGACCCGCTAACACCACAAGTGGATGCAGGTTTCTAACAAAATTGCAAAGGTTAAACTACTGTTCAACTCACAAGCCAAACATCGTCATTGAAATTGTCAGCCAGCTCTGTGCAGTTTTGCAGAAGTAAGAACTCCTGACTAGACACATAACTTCAACATGCCAGACGTGTGAAAGCCATCAAACCTCAGAATGGTGAAGTAGAGCAGTGTGTTCTCCACAGCTTTCATGACATCTGACAATTCAGCAATAATGTCTTTGGCAACGAGTGACTCCCTAGTCCCTGTGTATAGCATGCAGTTAAAACACTCAAAAGTGTGAACTTGCTATAGTAGGTTCTGTTGACAGGCTTTGTATTAGGGCTTATCCATGAATCATTATCATTCATATTTTTAATTATATGAAGTATGTACACTTTTACTAGACTTTTATGTGTGTCCTGTGTAGGTGTTGTGTTTGTGCGTATATGTTTTGTAAGTAAAAATCTATTAATAAAGTTAAACAAAACAAAGAAACAATGCAGCTGCCATCTGAGGACTGATATGCACATGGGGGGAAAACATGGCTAGAGGCCATGACCTTATATGTCTTTAAACAGACTGTGTGTGGCTGCAGGGGAGGTGCAAAGCACTGATGAAAGCCTGGACTATAATATGCAACGCAGACATTCGGCTGTGGAGCAGCGCAGACCACGGCATGTCCCACCTGCTGCAATGTGACCATGCCTCCCAGTGTAGCCTAGAACACTGGTTCCCAAACCTTTTAGCTCGAGACCCTAAAGAGAAATTTGATGTCTCCCCTGGACCCAAGCTATAGTGAAAATAGCAGATCTACAAGCTCACAACGCGTTGTGAGCTTTTAGATTGGCTATCTCCACTACTTCTTGAACATTTTATTTATTTATTTGTTTATTTGACAGGGACAATACAAAAAACAATGAATCAAGTTTACAAAACATGAGACCGTTGCCTTGTATATGGGGTTTGTAGCCGAGGCTAATTTGCGACCCCAGTCCCTGGTTAGACCTTTCTATACAGATATCTACCTAGTAAAACAATCAATTACAAAAAGGACATGCATGAAGCTCTAATCTAAACAAGTACAAAAACAATAACATTCCCATTTGTTTTCTAATTTATGGAATTTCTTTTTTATTTATTCATGAAATTCTCTTGATAAATCATTGCATTTATTTTTAATTCATGAAAATACATATTTATTTCATTTATGATTTTTTGGGGGAGAAAATGTTTTGAAATAATAATTAAAAACATTTATAATACAAAAAATGTATGGACGTTTACTCGTGACCCATAAAAATGTGTCTGCGACACACAAAAGTGTTTTGGAAACAGTGGCCTAGAAGACCTCGGCATCCATTCCATCAGCGGTGACTTTTGCTCAGTCTTCATCTGAGATGGCTGTGGACTTCAAAAAATGACCATTGGCTATGGGGAAGAAAATCATTTGTTTGGTTATTAAGAAATGTGTATGGGTCACTTTTGTCCAACCCGGACATTAGTGTGGCTGTGTATTTTTTTTTGTTAAAACAAATAGTTGTGTTGTTAAAAATATATTCTGATAGTAATTATTGCTATTGAGTGTTTGTTCAGTAACAGGGGTCTCCAATGTCTCTCCAGCTCTTTTAACAAGCAGAAAATACATTTTTAGGTACTGTGTAGGTGACACAATTTCAGTCAATCAGGAGAGAGTACCCATTAGTACTTAAACAATTTTTATAGTGTTCTAGTTCCAATTTTGTCTGCTTATTTATTTGTGTCATCACTTCAAATTTCACTTGTTTAATCTGCATGTGTCCTGACTGAGTTATCTATCCATTGGTTCTCCCAACCTGAAAATGCATTTTCTGTATGAGACATTGTTACTGAACAAACACTTTATAGCAATGAGTACTAGAATATACTATTTAACATTTATTTTAACCAAATAAAATCACTTATCCTACCTTTTCATTTTAATCCTTTGGATTGACAAAGAAAACAAACTATGGACAACAAAGGCTCAGTCTACGGACATATTTACTTTTTAAATGTGAACCTACAATGTAATTGGCTGTGCCAAGGGCCAAACATGTCAGGGGGGTGATATCGTTTTTTTGCTGCTTTTACAACTTTTACAATTATTATTATTATTACTATTATTATTATTACATGTAATAATAGTAGTAGTAGTAGTATTCCAAGTATAGTAGCCTACAGCAAATTAATGGCAAATTTCAGAATCGTTCACTTTGTGATACAAGCATGGAATTTGGCACCAATACTCTGTAAGAGCCACTCTTATGGAAAAAGGCACTGGCCACTCAAAAATCCAACATCTCTGCTGTCCAGCGCGAACCTGCTAACTCCAAAACGCTCATTGTTCAGGAAACGAAAAAAACTAAATGTACATTTTTCAGGAAATGAAGAAAACCTTACATTTTTAAAACAAAGCAATACTGCCTCATCAAAGTTGGTATAGTGACTTTATATATTGTCAGATACTTGCATGTGTCATTATATTATCAACACTTTACCCAAATCCAGCACAAGTAGAGTTAGTAGTTTCGGACGGTCAGAAATCAAGCTGAAATGGAGGTGTCCAAACAACGTTAGCTCCACTCGCTGCTGAGGGAGAGGTTTCAAACGGGTGCAAATTCCCAAAAGCTAACAATGGATCTCCAAGCTCACAATGCATCACAACAACGTGTGAATTAATGCCCTGATGCTTCATGACACTTATTATATAGGCCTACAATAATAAACAGGACTTTAAATATTACAATAACTTCTGCAAAGAGGTAGTAGAACTAGCGCGACAGAAATGCTATGAACGCCTTTCTTCTTGTCACATTGCTCTCCTCATTAAACACTTCATAGATTTTAGAAATATAATGACTTGTTTTCATAACATTAAAGTCAGTGCTAAGTTTGATAAACAGGTACACTGCATAGTTTTAACAGACTACGGGGAGCTTGTTTACATGGTCCTCTTCCTCGCTTATTGCACAGTGATTTTTTACAAGGTACAAGGTAAAGGGTGTTCAATAGCGTTGATTTATGAAAAAAAAGAAAATGGAGTTAGCTGGTTCGTCCTGGACACCGACGATATATATATATATATATATATATATATATATACAAAAAAGAACGTCCAAAAGTCGTTTTAGTCGTCCTTGGCAGTCTGGGCCATTGGAAAAAAGTCGTCAAAGTCGTCCTATGGCAGTGAATGAGTTGTTAAGTCCCATGTGAACTGTACACCTTCGGGTAAGTATACATGAACAAGTCATGAATAGCCGCGCTTACCCTTGGCTCGGCTCCCCCACGCTGGCACACCCTGTCAATTCAGGTACGGCTATCTAACTACATATACACTATTACTAGCTAATTGATCGGGGCTGTTAGACAGTATTTGTGACACTGATAAGCTATACTATGAATGCGTGGGTTAGCGATTTTTCCATGTGAACAATTGCTGGTGAAAAGCATGCTGCAAATAATGGTAAAATAAATGCTAATATTACTTACACAGCCACATTATATTGGGGCTGGAACCTGCTGGATAATTGATTCTTACTATTTACTCTGTCAAGAATGAATGAATGAGTTAGCGATTTTGCCAGCCATAGAGGTGAAAAAAGCACCTGCTGCAAAGGTGATATTAATGTACAGCATGTAATGTTAACCCATTCAATCCGGGAAAGCATCAGTGTTATTTTAGACTTTATGTTTTTTCAGAGAACTGTTAAGAAGGCATTTATAGAATTCATTACTTACACACTTACATTAGGCTATATTTAGTTTATTGAATTTAATAATTTCCTTAGAATCTATGTATGTAATCATGGTATTGCATCTTTAGGTTATTTACAGAGGAACCTTTGTGTAACATCTTGAAAACGTGTACATATTGTGTAATGTGTAGTCACTATGTTGTCACTGCCAGAAATAGAGAACATATAGTCTGACCTACAGTATGCCCACCGTTTTGAGAATCAAACTGAGAATTGTCAGTTTGAAGTAGAATGCCTCAGTTGTATGTACAGGTATAGGCTAAATTTGAAAAGTATGTTTTGGTTATCCTAAGCATTACACACACAATTATTTTTCATTGAATTTCATAATTCATAATTCTTAATTTCCTTAGAATCATGTAGGCTAAAGATGGTATTAAATATTTAGGTTATTTACAGAGAAAACCTTTGTGTAAGCCAGTCCACTCCAATGATTCGCAACGCAATTGTGCAACTACTTGCAATACTAGTTGCAATACTTGCAACTACTTGCAACCATTTCCCCCAAAGGCACAGGCCTGCAACTGGTCAGTCCAGACCGCTGCAAATATCTTGCAACTGGTTGCAAGTTGCGACTAGTTGCATTGGTATGGACTTGCCTCAACATCTTTCATGAAAACAGAAATACACCTTGTGTAATGTATAGTCAATATATGTTGCCAATGCCAGTAATTGATGACATTTCTAGAGTTGCTAATATTAACAACTTTTCTGAAAAACATATTGTCTGAGCTATGCCCACCATTTTCCAAAGAGAGAGGGTCAATAATGAGATAGAACCATCAGTTTGAATTCGGTTCTATCTATGATTTTGAAAAGTGTGTTTTGGTAGTTCCTCATAATCCTCTAAAAAAAAAACTTCCTGAAGTCACTATTTACCATACATAAAGACCAACTGCCACTCATAGTTCAATTAGACACAACATAAGTGCAGGACATCATACAGAGAGCCTGTGTGGACATCTACACAGTACCTGAGAGTTTTGCACTAGATTTCCATGCAGAGAAAACATGGCAGAGGCAATCTATGTTAACTCAAATGAGGTCGGAGGACATCATTTGAGAGTCATAAGAGCAACAACGAACAATGAAGACATGATATATGCCAATGTGGAAAATACTAAACTTGAAACCAAGGACAAAGTTGAACTGCAGTCAGGTAGGTCAATCTACACTCCAACTAAAACAGAGATTACTGTGACATATTGTTTCTTTAGGTCTCCAGTGGTGAATGGTCCATCATCGAAGACAAGATTAGACAAACCTTATGTATAAGCTTGGAATAAAATGTGCATACTTTATGAGCTAAATCAATGTACACAATAATTTCCATATTCTGTTGTTGCATACAATAATAAAGCCTTGTCGAGTTTAGTTTTAGAATAGGCTATGACCTCCAAATCTTATTTTGCTTGATTTTTCATAATTTTCTTTTTTTAAACAACAACTAATCCAAAGAGCTGAAGGTCTCCTGATGATAATGTATGATTCATCAGGTTGTGCTCAGAAGTCCAGGACTGTTGCAGTGTGTCTGGGGGTGCTATGCTTTCTCCTATTGGCTGTCATCATAGGCCTGCAAATGCACTGTGAGTATTCCACACACACACCTTTACAAACAAAACACTTGGATTTCATCCATAATAGTTTGGACAATTTTTATTCTGATATTTCCCTTCTCCAGACAGTAAACTTACAGGTTTTCATGATTCTGAAGTTCAACATGTGAGAATCCAAAACAGAAACCTTACTGAAGACAATTCCCAGCTACAGACCAGTTATGCCAACCTGACGGAAGAGTTCAGCACCATGAACAAAGACCTGACTGCAGAGAAAGATCTGTTACAAAAGGAGGTTGACAGTCTTAAAGACGGAGGTAATAGAATAAATCGTATTGGACGTAAAGTCGTAATAGACCAAAACTGTGGCTTCAGGGAACCTCCATTTTATTCCAGGTTATTGCCCTTCATACAATAGATAATCAGTGACAGTAGTACATGAATGATCAGAGATCACCTACACGAGCATGCACGCAATCTCTCTCTCTCACACACACACGCCTAGGACCCCAATGGAAACAAGACCGCAAGGACTTTTTTGGTGTTATCCTTTTAGACAAAGTGTTTGACTGTACTCGTGCTGTTTTACATCTCTGTCTAATAAAATATTCAATCAAACACACACACACACACACACACACACACACACACACACACACACACACACACACACACACACACACACACACACACACTGCAATGCAATGCAATGCAATGCAATAAGAGCAGTTTTGAAAGACTTGTACCTCGGCTACTGTATTTTCGTCAAAGAGGTTTCGTGTAGAGGGGAAAAGAGCAGACCAATTACAGACCCAAAGGACAAATTTGACTAAATATTACGTGGTTAACAATTGTTTGCACCATGTTTTGATTCTTCTCCCTTCGGCAGAGCGCAGACTTACAGAGCAAAACAAAAACCTTGCTGGAGACAAAAAACTGTTGCAAGCCAGTTATGCCAACCTGATGGAACAGTTCAACACCACAAGCAAAGAGAAAGACCTGTTACAAAAGAAGGTTGACAAGGGCTGTCTTAAAGTCACAGGTAAGAGAATACTTTCAACCATCATAAAAGCTACCACAATTATACTGTCTTCTACTTTATAAATCATGCATTTCTTTCTCTTTAAGTTTGAATTAATATGTATTTGGTATCAGAGAACAACAAATTAAATAAACAATTAAAATTTCTAGACAACTGCCCTGGCTCTGGCTGGAAGGCGTTTGGCTGCAAATGGTACTTAATCTCTGCTGTGACTGGCAGCAGTATGAAAACCTGGGAGGAGAGCAGACAGTACTGTCAGAGTAAAGGAGCTGACCTGGTGATCATAAACAGCAAAGAGGAATACAATTTTCTCATGATGAATTTCATCAATTGGGCTTGGATCGGTCTGTCTGACCGAGCTTCAGAGGGGACATGGAAATGGGTGGATGGGACAACCCTTCGCCTTCGGGGTGAAAAGTTCTGGGTGGCAGGGGAGCCTAATGATGCCGATGGGGACGAAGACTGTGTGCATTTGCAGATCATTAACGGTGCAAGTGGGTGGAATGACGCGCCTTGCACTCAGAAGTTTAACTGGATTTGTGAGAAGGTTTAAATAGTGCAAGAGGTTTGGTACAGTGTTTGCATGTGCTAGAAGATGTTGCTTAGCCACATGGACCCTATAGCATCCCTATTCTGTGCATGTAATAATAGGCTATTTGGTGAAAATAGGCAAACATTCACCAAAAATAGCCAATCTATGAGCTTGCTTGTATTTTCAGCAAAGAGCTTTTGTGGAGAGGGAGAAAAGGATAGTATACTGTAGATCCCTGGGGGACCCTGGTGAATACATTTGAGTTTTTAAGTGGTTAAACTATTGATTTTAACCCTGGTTTGGTGAGGGATAGAGTGAGTTTTTATTGTTGTTGTTTTTACCTTTTTGATTAATGTTAAAACAAAAGTAAACAATGTCATAATGTTTAAAGTGGGCACACACACACACACACACACACACACACACACACACACACACACACACACACACACACACACACACACATTTTATTGCTGACTATCTTGTAGCCCAGAGGCCAACAGTTGGTTGTGATAGCTATTGTATGAAGTGTAAAGAAAGAAAGGTCCGCACACCGTCTTAATGCTCCCAAAATAATGTATTAATAGAACGATAAAAAAACAACGTTTCGGCCTCGACGGCCTTCATCAGGTATGTAGGCCTATATACCAGACGAAGGCCAAAACGTTTTCTTAATCATTTTTTAAAATCTATTTATTATGATCCAGCACCCGTCAAAATGTTTGGATGTGCGTGCACCTCTTGAATGCTACTGTATAAGCTATTGTATGAAAACATAATAAAATAATAATGTGATGTCATTTTGTTTTGCAAATTATTTACCATGTGACTTACATATTAATTACAGAGCAGCATTGTCACTTTTAACTGGGGGTGTTGGGGGAGAGACACGACATTATAGTGAACTTTCTCATACATTAAAATGAATGAATCATTAATGAATTAATGTCAACTTTCAAAGTCACTGACATGCATGTTATAAGTCAATTCCAAGTCCCACACCCAAGTTATGAAGGGCACGTCTCACTGACCCCACCATGTTCAGGTCAAGTCCAATACTTTGTAGGCCTACAATATTTACTGTGACAGTGAGCGTTTAAAATATAACATGCAGACAGGCATGCAACATTCTGCATATGGTGGAATTCACTGTTTGATGACAGATTGATACCCAGTGGTGGACGAAGTGCTCAACCCTAGTACTTGAGTAAAAGTACAGATACTAATGGTCAAATTTACTCCACTATAAGTAAAAGTAGCTCAGTCAAAAGTACAAAAGTAATTGCTTTTGAAAATAATTAAGTAAAAGTAGAAGTAAGTAAAAGTAGAAGTAAACTTACTTAGAAGTAAGTAAGTAATCTATATATCTATATATCTATATCTATATCTATATATATCAATGCATTGCTGTAATGTTTTCACAATTAATTTATAGAACCTTGTCAGCAAAAGTGAAAAGTGAAAGTGAAAATGTCTGTGTGTGTGTGTTTTTCATAACATGAACTACAGATAAGGCCATGGGGTGTTCTTGGTGGTTTGTCAGGCTGATCCAGCTGCTGATCAGACTCAGTTTGTTCTTTTCCTGCTGCCACCATACCGTGTTTTGTTTTGAGTTGAAACGAGAACAAAAAGAAGTGGTGGACATATGGATAGGTTTGCGTGCCTGGATGACGTATTTCCACAGTTATGTAGATTAGGAGTCTTCAACGTTTTTCGGGTCAAGTACCCCTTAGCTGATAGAGAGATGAAGCAGGGACCCCATACTATATATTCTTATTTTTTAGAATGCTTTCCATTCTGTCATACAGAAACGTGAATGGCGCGTGCATTGTGGCCTTGCAGAGAACTTTAAAATTCTGTTCAGCTCACAAGCCAGATATCGTCATTGAAATTGTCAGCCAGCTCTGTGCATTTTTTTCCTGACTAGACACATAATTTCAACATGCCAGACAACACTGTTCTGTGTGAAAACCGTCAAACCTCAGAATGGCGTGATGGTGCGTGCATTGTGGCCTTGCATAGAACCATAGAACTTTAACCCTTCCATTGTGTTAGGGTCATTTTTGACCCATTTTCAAGTTTAAATAGGTACAAAGTAACCTTTACATTTCTTTATTGGAACAAGGCTTCATGATATCCTCAGAAATAGCCATTTTAACGCAACAAAAGTATTTATCATCTTTTTTTTTTATATCATTTTAATTAATTCTGATGGTGAAAAAAGTGACACTTGTGGTGTTAGGGTCCGAAGTGTGGCTCAATTACCCCAAAATTCTCAATATTCAATGTTTACATGTTTGAGAGTGAGAGAGACTTGTCCTCAATTAGCATTTGCTATCAGGAGTAAAATAAAGTTTGAGTTTATGAAAAATAAATGACTTTTTACCTTCTATGGTATATGGGTCAAAAATGACCCTAACACACCAAGTGTCACTATTTTTAAGAATATTAAAAATGTTTAAAGTTAAAAAACTAAAACAAGTATTTTTTTCAATTTTTCTTTTTGGAAGTGTGTTCTAATGTTAGTCTATTATAGCTAGATAACATCATTATCCATTGTCTTCATTATAGGAAATGTATGAGTGAATTTTAACATTTTTATAATTGAAAACGAGATATTGAAAGATGAAACCCTAACCCTAACCCAACATAATATTTTTAAAAATGTCAGCTATGAGGTGGGAGAAAAAAATAAATGAAAATAAATATTTTTTGAGTATTTAGGGTTGAGTTAAATCACAGGTCAAATTTGACCCGCAAGTGGATGCAGGTTTCTAACACAATGCAAAGGTTAAACTTCTGTTCAACTCACAAGCCAAACATCGTCATTGAAATTGTCAGCCAGCTCTGTGCAGTTTTGCAGAAGTAAGAACTCCTGACTAGACACATAACTTCAACATGCCAGACACTGTTCTGTGTGAAAGCCATCAAACCTCAGAATAGTGAAGTAGAGCAGTGTGTTCTTCACAGCTTCTCCACAGCTTTCATGACATCTGACAATTCAGCAATAATGTCTTTGGCAACGAGTGACTCCCTAGTCCCTGTGTATAGCATGCAGTTAAAACACTCAAAAGTGTGAACTTGCTATAGTAGGTTCTGTTGACAGGCTTTGTATTAGGGCTTATCCATGAATCATTATCATTCATATTTTTTATTATATGAAGTATGTACACTTTTACTAGACTTTTATGTGTGTCCTGTGTAGGTGTTGTGTTTGTGCGTATATGTTCTGTAAGTAAAAATCTATCAATAAAATTAGAAAACAAAACAAAAAAACAATGCAGCTGCCATCTGAGGACTGATAATAATAATAATAATAATAAACTTTATTTGTATAGCACCTTTCATGACATGAAATGCAGCTCAAAGTGCTTTACAGAGCAAGAATACAATTACAGTTAGAACCAATTTAACAATAAAGCAAACAAAGATAAAATAAAATAAAATAAAAGCAAAGGCAAAAGCAAAGGCATAAAACAACATTAAAATAGGGAATACAGTGAGGAATTAAAAATCAACCAAAGAATCAGCTAAAAGCAAGAGTGAAGTAATAGGTCTTGAGCTGTGCTTTAAAGCTATCGACAGAGGCTGCCTGTCTTAGGTGTAATGGGAGTTTATTCCACACTGTCGGTCCGTAAAAGCAGAATGCTGCTTCACCGTATTTTTTATATGTCATTGTAGGCACCTCGAGCAGGTCAGCACTTGAAGACCTGAGGGCCCGGTTTGGAACATATCTCTCTAGGCAGTCAGAGAGGTAGGTAGGTGCCAGACCATTTAGAGCTTTATAAACTATTAAAAGAATTTTAAAATCAATCCTAAAAACAACCGGGAGCCAGTGTAGTGAAGCAAGAACTGGAGTGATATGTTCTCTCATCCTGGTTTTAGTTAAAATTCTGGCTGCCGCATTTTGAACAAGTTGTAATCTGTCAGTTGTTTTCTTTGGCAGGCCAGAGTAGAGTGCGTTGCAGTAATCAAGCCGAGAGAAAACAAAAGCGTGGATCAGCGTCTTTGCATCGTCTAACGACAGATAGTCTCTAATTCGCGCAATATTTCTAAGATGAAAGAAAGCAATCTTGGTGACATGATTAATGTGTGTATTGAAATTCAATTCAGAATCGATAATCACCCCCAGGTTCTTTACTGTGGTGTTACTTTCTACAGCCAGGTTACCAAGTCTACTTGTTATTGATTCTCTCTGCTCACTGGAGCCAATTATGAGAACTTCTGTTTTATCCTCATTTAGCTTAAGAAAGTTCTCACTCATCCAGCATTTTATACTGGACAGACAGGTCAACAATGGGTCTAGAGCGCAGGGGTCGTCTGGAGCTACTGAAAGATACAGCTGGGTATCATCAGCATAGAAATGGAAGTTCACTCCGTGATCGGCGATGAGTTCTCCCAGCGGTAGTATATACAGGGAGAACAATGATATGCACATGGGGGGAAAACATGGCTAGAGGCCATGACCTTATATGTATTTAAACAGACTGTGTGTGGCTGCAGGGGAGGTGCAAAGCACTGATGAAAGCCTGGACTATATGCAACAGAACAGACATTCGGCTGTGGAGCAGTGCAGACCACGGCATGTCCCACCTGCTGCAATGTGACCATGCCTCCCAGTGTAGCCTAGAACACTGGTTCCCAAACCTTTTAGCTCGAGACCCTAAAGAGAAATTTGATGTCTCCCCTGGACTCAAGCTATAGTGAAAATAGCAGATCTACAAGTTCACAACGCGTTGTGAGCTTGTAGATTGGCTATTTCCACTACTTCTTGTTTTATTTATTTGAAAATATATATTTATTTCATTTATTATTTTTTTTGGGGGGGGGGAATGTTTTGAAATAAATTAAAAACATTTATAATACAAAAAATGTATGGACGTTTACTCGTGACCCATAAAAATGTGTCCGCGACACACAAAAGTGTTTTGGAAACAGTGGCCTAGAAGACCTCGGCATCCATTCCATCAGCGGTGACTTTTGCTCAGTCTTAATATCTGAGATGGCTGTGGACTTCAAAAGATGACCATTGGCTATGGGGAAGAAAATATTTGTTTGATTGATCAACACCAGTCATATGGGGGGGGGGGGGGTTATTAAGAAATGTTGATGGGTAGTAGTAGTAATCATTGCTATTGAGTGTTTGTTCAGAACAGGGGTCTCCATGTCTCTCCAGCTCTTTAACAAGCAGAAAATACATTTTTAGGTACTGTGTAGGTGACACAATTTCAGTCAATCAGGAGAGAGTACCCATTAGTACTTTTTTCTTTTTATAGTGTTCTAGTTCCAATTTTGTCTGCTTATTTATTTGTGTCATCACTTCAAGGGGCCACACCATGAATTTCATTTTTTTTTGGGGGGGGGGGTATTTTTTGGGCTCCCCAGTGTCTCTTGTACCCCAATTTTTTTTTTTTAACATTCAGTCATTATTATTATTATTATATTATTATTATTCTCATTTCAGAGATTTTCAGAATGGGCGTGTCTGAACAGGCCATTTCAGAATGGCAACCATTGCATTGATGATGGCCAGACAGAATTGCTCAGTAGCCCCCCCCTGCCCAAAAGGACGTTTTGGTATTGCAGCTGAAAGTGCTGTATAAGCCAGAGACAATTGACTTGGGATGAGTATATCTGAGTGATGATTTAGGCTCAAACCTTTTGAAAAAGGTTTGAGGGACATACACCATATGATATATCAAATATTTTTTTTAAATTCATGGTGTAGATCCTTTAAAATTTCACTTGTTTAATCTGCATATATCCTGACCGAGTTATCTATCCATTGGTATCCCAACCTGAAAATGCATTTTCTGTATGAGACATTGTTACTGAACAAACACTTTATAGTACTAGAATATACTATTTAACATTTATTTTAACCAAATAAAATCACTTACCTTACCTTTCATTTTAATCCTTTGGATTGACAAAGAAAACAAACTATGGACAACAAAGGCTCAGTCTACGGACATATTTACTTTTTAAATGTGAACCTACAATGTAATTGGCTGTGCCAAGGGCCAAACATGTCTGGGGGGTGATATCGTTTTTTTGCTGCTTTTACAACTTTTACAATTATTATTATTACTATTATTATTATTACATGTAATAATAGTAGTAGTAGTAGTATTCCAAGTATAGTACAGCAGATTTCAGAATCGTTCACTTTGTGATACAAGCATGGAATTTGGCACCAATACTCTGTAAGAGCCACTCTTATGGAAAAAGGCGCTGGGCACTCAAAAATCCAACATAAAACTGAAAGTAGATCAAAGATCAAAGTAGCTTCTATACCACCACCTTCATCCAGCTTTCCTGGGTCCAGGATCATTGGCATTTGATTGATCTCATGAAAGACTGAAACATTGGTGGCAAGCATAAGTAGCTATCATTTTGAGGAACATGATGGGTTGGAGGTGATACTAGGGCATCATTATTTTAGTTTTTCTGAAAAAGACAACATTTCTTCCAATCAGTTTGCCTGTTGACTAACATTGGATTTGCGTTTGCCATTTTTGGGGGAATTGATTTCTGATTAAGGCCGAAGGGCTATCCTTTTACCAACTTAATCAAAGTGATACGGCACATTCAGGTATGGGATACAACTAGGTTCGGGTGACGTACATCTAGCCTGATCATTCATCCAGTGCCTTTAAAAAATAAAAATAAACGTCCAAAAGTCAGTTTTAGCCTAGTCCTTGGCAGTCTGTAGCCTGGTAAACCCTCCCTCCGGAAATCTCATTTCTATTTGATTCCAGGAGTGAGTCTGGCCTGATAGCCCATTCTGCAATATTGGCTGTGGGCTGGAGTTGGGCGGGAGTAATAACGTTGACTGACAACCCCTTCAGCCAATGATAATTTTTCCCCTTCAGCCAATCAGCAGTTCACCAGTCTAATGTGACGCAACGGGACTTTTGAAACGGCGATGCCCAAAATGGGTTGCCTTATTCGGATACATGGGTGTCACTACCCGCCCCTACCGGTTCTCTAAATTTCTATTTTTAAATAGGCTTTGTCATGATTAATTGACCACATATATGAAGTTAAACAACTAAATTCTATCCAAACGATTTATTATAAGTAAATTCCGTGCCTCAAAATAGAAGTTAGAGAGCTTTTTGAAGTAAAAAAATAGCGGAGAATATAGCGCACAAGAAAAAGATGGCTGCCGTTCGTGTTTTGGGATCACTCGAACTCGCCACCTGAATGGCCAACGTAAGCTGTCAATCACAGAACAATGAGCGACGACGCTGATAGGCTCGGCCGTTTGGCATACAATTGGCATACACAGCCAATATTGCAGAAAGGCGGTTCATGCCAGACTCACTCCTGGAATCAAATAGAAATGAGATTTCCGGAGGGAGGGTTTACCAGGCTAGGCAGTCTGGGCCATTGGAAAAAAGTTGTCAAAGTCGTCCTATGGCAGTGATTGAGTTAAGTCCCATGTGAACTGTACACCTTCGGGTAAGTATACATGAACAAGTCATGAATAGCCCCGCTTACCCTTGGCTCGGCTCCCCCGTGCTGGCACACCCTGTCAATTCAGGCACGGCTATCTAACTATATCTACACTATTACTAGCTAATTGATCGGGGCTGTTAGACAGCATTTGTGACACTGATAAGCTATACTATGAATGCGTGGGTTAGCGATTTTTCCATGTGAACAATTGCTGGTGAAAAGCATGCTGCAAATAATGGTAAAATAAATGCTAATATTACTTACACAGCTACATTATATTGGGGCTGGAACCTGCTGGATAATTGATTCTTACTATTTACTCTGTCAAGAATGAATGAATGAGTTAGCGATTTTGCCAGCCATAGAGGTGAAAAAAGCACTGTTAGGACTGTTAGGATTAAGAAGGCATTTATAGAATTCATTACTTACACACTTACATTAGGCTATATTTAGTTTATTGAATTTAATAATTTCCTTAGAATCTATGTATGTAATCATGGTATTGCATCTTTAGGTTATTTACAGAGGAACCTTTGTGTAACATCTTGAAAACGTGTACATATTGTGTAATGTGTAGTCACTATGTTGTCACTGCCAGAAATAGAGAACATATAGTCTGACCTATGCCCACCGTTTTGAGAATCAAACTGAGAATTGTCAGTTTGAAGTAGAATGCCTCAGTTGTATGTACAGGTATAGGCTAAATTTGAAAAGTATGTTTTGGTTATCCTAAGCATTACACACACAATTATTTTTCATTGAATTTCATAATTCATAATTCTTAATTTCCTTAGAATCATGTAGGCTAAAGATGGTATTAAATATTTAGGTTATTTACAGAGAAAACCTTTGTGTAAGCCAGTCCACACCAATGATTCGCAATGCAATTGTGCAACTACTTGCAATACTAGTTGCAATACTTGCAACTACTTGCAACCATTTCCCCAAAGGCACAGGCCTGCAACTGGTCAGTCCAGACCGCTGCAAATATCTTGCAACTGGTTGCAAGTTGCGACTAGTTGCATTGGTATGGACTTGCCTCAACATCTTTCATGAAAACAGAAATACACCTTGTGTAATGTATAGTCAATATATGTTGCCAATGCCAGTAATTGATGACATTTCTAGAGTTGCTAATATTAACAACTTTTCTGAAAAACATATTGTCTGAGCTATGCCCACCATTTTCCAAAGAGAGAGGGTCAATAAGGAGATAGAACCATCAGTTTGAATTGGAATACCTCATTCGGTTCTATCTATGATTTTGAAAAGTGTGTTTTGGTAGTTCCTCATAATCCTCTTTAAAAAAAAACTTCCTGAAGTCACTATTTACCATACTTAAAGACCAACTGCCACTCATAGTTCAATTAGACACAACATAAGTGCAGGACATCATACAGAGAGCCTGTGTGGACAACTGCACAGTACCTGAGAGAAAACATGGCAGAGGCAATCTATGTTAACTCAAATGAGGTCGGAGGACATCATTTGAGAGTCATAAGAGCAACAACGAACAATGAAGACATGATATATGCCAATACTCAACTTGAAACCAAGGACAAAGTTGAACTGCAGTCAGGTAGGTCAATCTACACACCAACTAAAACAGAGATTACTGTGACATATTGTTTCTTTAGGTCTCCAGTGGTGAATGGTCCATCATCGAAGACAAGATTAGACAAACCTTATGTATAAGCTTGGAATAAAATGTCCATACTTTATGAGCTAAATTAATGTACACAATAATTTCCATATTCTGTTGTTGCATACAATGATAAAGCCTTGTCAAGTTTAGTTTTAGAATAGGTTATGACCTCCAAATCTTATTTTGCTTGATTTTTCTTAATTTTCTTTTTTTAAACAACAACTAGTCCAAAGAGCTGAAGGTCTCCTGATGATAATGTTTGATTCATCAGGTTGTGCTCAGAAGTCCAGGACTGTTGCAGTGTGTCTGGGGGTGCTATGCTTTCTCCTATTGGCTGTCATCATAGGTCTGCAAGTGCACTGTGAGTATTCCACACACACCTTTACAAACAAAACACTTGGATTTCATCCATAAGAGTTTGGACAATTTTTATTCTCATATTTTCAGTTCAACGTGTGAGAATCCAAAACAGAAACCTTACTGAAGACAATGCCCAGCTACAGACCAGTTATGCCAACCTGACAGAGGAGGTTGACAGTCTTAAAGACGGAGGTAAGAGAATAAATCGTATTGGACGTAAAGTAACTGTGGCTTCAGGGAGCCTCCATTTTTTAGAAGCCACTAGGTGTATTCTCAGTAAGGTTAATGCCCTTCAACAATCAGTGACAGTACATGAATGATCAGAGAACACTTACACGAGCATGCACGCTATCTCTCTCTCTCTCTCTCTCTCTCTCACACACACACACACACACACACACACACACACACACACACACACACACACACACACACACACACACACACACACACACACACACACACACACACACACACACACACACACACGCCTAGGACCCCAATGGAAACAAGACCGCAAGGACTTTTTTGGTGTTATCCTTTTAGACAAAGTGTTTGACTGTACTCTTGCTGTTTTATATCTCTGTCTAATAAAATAGTCAATCAAACACAGTAACACACACACACACACACACACACACACACACACACACACACACACACACACACACACACTCACACTCACACTCACACTCACACTGCAATAAGAGCAGTTTTGAAAGACTTGTACTTCGGCTATTTTCGGCAAAGAGTAGAGTGTTTGGTATAGAGGGGAATAGAGCAGACCAATTACAGAGCCAAAGGTAAAATTTTACTAAATATTGAGGGTTTTAAGTGGTTAACAATTGTTTGCACCATGTTTTGATTCTTCTCCCTTCTGCAGAGCGCAGACTTACAGAGCAAAACAAAAACCTTGCTGAAGACAAAAAACTGTTGCAAGCCAGTTATGCCAACCTGATGGAACAGTTCAACACCACAAACAAAGAGAAAGACCTGTTACAAAAGAAGGTTGACGAGGGCTGTCTTAAAGTCACAGGTAAGAGAATACTTTCAACCATCATAAAAGATACCACAATTACACTGACTTCTACATTATAAATCATGCATCATCCTATTGTCTTTCTTTCTCTTTAAGTTTTAAATAATATGTATTCAGTATCAGAGAACAACAAATTAAATAAACACTTCAAATTTCTAGACAACTGCGATGGCTGGAAAGCGTTCGGCTGCAAATGGTACTTAATCTCTGCTGAGACTGACAGGAATAGAATGAAAAACTGGAACGAGAGCAGACAGTACTGTCAGAGTAAAGGAGCTGACCTGGTGATCATAAACAGCAGAGAGGAACACGATTTTCTCACAGTCAATCAGAAACTCGGTTCTTGGATTGGCCTGTCTGACCAGGCTTCAGAGGGGACATGGCAATGGGTGGATGGGACAACCCTGCAGGGTGAAGGATTCTGGATGAAAGGGGAGCCTAATGATAAAGGGGAGCCTAATGATAAAGGGGCCGAAGACTGTATCTATCTCTCAGATGGAGCCTGGAATGACGTCCCTTGCAGTTGGAAGCTTAACTGGATTTGTGAGAAGTAGTTTATATAGTGCAAGAGGCTTGAAAAATGTCTGCTGTGGTACAGTGTTTGCAAGTGCAGATGTTGCTTAACCACATGAACCCTATTCATCAATAGTTTAACCCTAGGGTTAAACTATTGATTTTACCCCTGGTTTGGTGAGGGATAGAGTGAGTTTTTGTTGTTTTTACTGTTTTTGAATAATATGAATATAAAAGTAAACAATGTCATAATGTTTAAAGTGGGCTTTTACACACACACACACACACACACACACACACACACACACACACACACACACACACACACACACACACACACACACACACACACACACACACACACACACACACACACACACACACACACACACACACACACACACACACACACACAAACACAGATACACACACATTTTAATGCTGACTATCTTGTAGCCCAGAGGCCAACAGCTGGTTGTGATAGCTATTGTATGAAGTGTAAAGAAAGAAAGGTCCGCACACCGTCTTAATGCTCCCAAAATAATGTATTAATAGAGCGGTAAAAAAAACGACGTTTCGGCCTCGACGGCGTTCGTCAGGTATCTAGGCCTTTATACCTGACAAAGGCCAAAGCGTTGTTTTTTTTAAGCTAAAATGTATGAAAACATAATAAAATAATAATAATAATGTGATGTAATTTAGTTTTGCAAATTATTTACCATGTGACTTACATATTAATTACAGAGCAGCATTGTCACTTTTAACTGGATGTGGTGGGGGAGAGACATGATATTATGGTGAACTTTCTACTCCACAGGATCATTCAATTGGCAAAATTGGACCCAAAAAATATCTTTACATTAAAATGAATGCATTATTAATTAATGTAATAAATTAATGTTTCTGTCACTGACATGCATGTTATAAGTAAATTCCAAGTCCCACTCCAAGTTATGAAGGGCACGTCTCGCTGACCTCACCATGCAGGTCAAGTCCAATACTTTGTAGGCCTACAAATTATTTATTTGTCTGTCTCATCATGTATTGGTAGCCTACTTCCAGGATTATGTTTTTCTTCTTCTTCCACTCAACTGCATCAAACTCAACTGCATCACTTGAAACAGGTCTGGCTCAGTAGAGTGTACATGACGTATATGATAATATATCCTATAATAAAATGTGTAATAAAATCACAATCACAAATTTCTGTTATCATTTTGTTTACTTAAATTAACTGCATGCATTGCAACAAATAAGCAGCACTGAATCCTGCAGAACATTGCCCCAATTTACCTGCAATTGTGAATCACCACCACAAGATGTCAGTAAATGACCATATTCTTGTCTGCATCAAAGCGTTAATTTTACATTGGCTGTCACTTTAATACAGACTGAGTCACTCAATGCTTCAAACTGTCCAGCATCGATACAGACTATAGGCTGTTTCATACTGAAATATTGCAGCATAATAGATAAATAAATGGGGCGTTTTGTGTGTGTCCTGTGTAGGTGTTGTGTTTGTGCGTATATGTTTTGTAAGTAAAAATGGATTAATAAAGTTTGAAAACAAAACAAAAAAACAACGCTGCTTCCATCTGAGGACTGATATGCACATGGGGGGAAAACATGGCTAGAGGTTATGAACTTGTATGCCTCTAAACAGACTGTGTGTGGCTGCAGGGGGAGGTGCAAAGCACTGATGAAAGCCTGGACTATATGCATCAGAAGACACATGCAGCTGTGGAGCAGTGCAGACCATGCATTTCCCACCTGCTGCAATGTGTGCCCATGCCTCCCAGTGTAGCCTGGAACACTGGTTCCCAAACTTTTTAGCTCGAGATCCGAAAAAATAAATTTGATGTCTCCCCAGGACCCAAGCTAGTGAACATAGCAGATCTACAAGATCACAACGCATCACGATGCGAGGTTGTAGATTGGCTATTTTCACCAATTCTTAAACATTTTCTTTCTAATTTATGGAATTTCTTTGATTTTCTTTTCTATGTATTCATGAAATTCTCTTGAAAAATCATTGCATTTGTTTTGAATTTAAATTAATTTTTGGGGGGGGAAATGTTTTGAAATAATAATAATTACAAACAAAATGTATGAAACAAAAAATTAATGGATGTTTACTCGTGACCCATAAAAATGTGTCTGCGACCCACAAATGGGTCCCGACCCAGTGTTTGGGAAACAGTGGCCTAGAAGACCTATCAGCATCCATTCCATCAGCGGTGACTTTTGCTCAGTAACATCTGAGATCGCTATGGACTTCAAAAGATGACCATTTTGGCTATGGCGAAGAACATAATTTGTTTGATTGATCAACACCAGTCAACCACCACACCTTCATAGGCTCTCAGCACCTGAGAGCCTATGAAACTGAGAAAAGCTCTCTTGTGGTCTTTTCAGTCTACTGTGGTGGAGTCAAGATAGTGGCCGTTAAAATAGGACAGCTGGATGAGTTATTTTGGCCATTCACGTCATAATGTAGTAGTTCCTCATAACAACCTGTACTGTAGACCTATATAAAAGACCTGACAAGGTAACCTGTGACTCTAGGTAGGTAAAACTACACACCAACTAAAAATGAGATTATGAGATTAAAGGGGCGTTCACAGCAAGCATTATAACTATAATGATAACTATGAGTATATCGTTCACCATTGTCTTCATTATAGTTGTGGTGTGCATGGACTCTGCCATCCACTTGAGGTAGAATGATTTTTAAAACAATATCTTTATTGTTACATTTAATGCTTGGTGTGAACGGCACTTAAGACAAGATAAGATATTACTTCCATAATACTGTTGAATGTTGGTGCATACAATAATAATTTTTTGTCCAGTTTATTAGAATGTGATTTGACCTCCAACTCATATTTTGCTTGATATTTCACTTTTTAAAACAACAAGAACAAGTAGTCCAAATACCTGAAGGCATCCTGATGATAATGTGTCATTCAGGTTGTACTCAGAGGTCCAGAACTGTTGCAGTGTGTCTGGGGTTGCTATGCTTTCTTCTATTGGCTGTGATCATAGGCCTTCAAGTGTACTGTGAGTATTGCACACACACCCTTGACAAACGAAAAACTTATAGTTTATATACTTCTATAGAGTGAATAACCAACATTGATTCAAAAAAAGTGCAACATACTGTAGGAAGAATTTTATTGAAAGTTTTGTTTTTGTTGTCCATCCATAAGAGTTTAGACAGGGTCGTGAGAGGGACAGTTGCAGTTGCACCACATTTTGATTCTTATAGCCTACTGTATTTCCCTTTTGCAGACAGCAGACTTACGGGTATTCATGATGTGAGAACCCAAAACGGAAACCTTACAGAAGACTATAGCCAGCTACAGAGCAGTTATGCCAACCTGACGGAACAGTTCAACACCATGAAAAAGGACCTGACTGCAGATAAAGACCTGCTGAAAAGGGAGGTTGACAGGCTGTATCTTTGTGTTAAAGCCCTAGGTAAGAGAATACTTTATACAACCATAAAAGCTACCACATTCCCACTGTTTCTGTCGTCTACAACATAATGATAATGTCTTTCCTTCTCTTTAAGTTTTAACTCATTTGATTTTGGCGTTAGGGAACCACACATTAAATAAACAATTATTATTTCTAGAAAAGTGCCCCAGTGGATGGAAGGCATTTGGCTGCAGTTGTTACTTAATCTCTGCTGAGACTGGCAGCAGTAGAATGAAAACCTGGGAGCAGAGCAGACAGCACTGTCGAAGTAATGGAGCTGACCTGGTGATCATAAACAGCAGAGATGAACACGATTTTCTCCTAAACAATCAGAAACTCAGGGCTTGGTCTGACCGAGCGTCAGAGGGGACGTGGCAATGGGTGGATGGGACAATCCTTCAGGGTGAAGGATTGTGGAGTAGAGGGGAGCCTAATGATGAGAAAGGGATAGAAGACTGTGTGGAGCTCTCGGGAACCTGGAATGACTTGTCTTGTTCTTGGAAGCTTAACTGGATTTGTGAAAAGTAGGGTTTAAATAGTGCAACAGGATTTAAATGTTTCTGCTGTGGTACATCTTAGGGCTTTCACCAACTAGTCGACTAGTATAACCACTAGTCGACCTTGTTGGTACTAGTCGAATAGTTGATGCATTGTTTTAATGCCATTACTATTATTATTATCCTCATGCCTTTATTTTGATCAAAAGGGGGTCAAAAGTATGCCCAATAATAGCCTAATATTGGGCAATAACCCCCTTTTGAGGATCCTTGGAAACGCTTTGCTGCTGTGCTGCTGTGCTGCTGTGCCAGAAGCGCTTCCCTTAAAACGGCATAAAGATAAAGGCAGGAGGATAATAATAATTGTAATGGCATTAAAACAATGGCGACTAGTCCATGTTTACCTATTAAAAAAAAGTTTAATTGACTAGTTGACTAGTCAACTACCACTGGGTCAAATTAGTCGACCAGTAAAAATCTCTAGTCGTGAAAGCCCTAGTACTACATCTGCATTTGCTAGTAAGTTCAACAATGTCACAAAGGCTAGATTAGGCTTATACTATATATCTCTGCTGTCCGGCAGGAACCAGCTAACTCCAAAATGTTCATTTTTCAGGAAATGACAAAAATAAAACAAAAAGTGGAGTTAGGAGGTTTTGTTCATCATTGATAAGAACAGCTAAATGGACCTCCAAGCTCACAATGAGGTTGTGGGTCAAAAGGGGGTGGAGCCTGGAGTCAGCAAAACCAGCTAACTCCACCCCCTTTGATGGACTTTTTAATACTTTTCATTGGTTAAATATTGTTTTAATCGACACAACGTGTGTGTGTGTGTGTGTGTGTGTGTGTGTGTGTGTGTGTGTGTGTGTGTGTGTGTGTGTGTGTGTGTGTGTGTGTGTGAGTCTGAACTAATGCTCGCATCCATGTTTTCCATTGGACAGTATTTCTGTACAATGTAGTCTGTTTGCTTGTCAACTGCCTGATTCTTTGTGAAAAATATGTTTACGTGTTGCGCTTACAAGGAATATTATGTACAGCATGTTGAGATTATAGGGGATATTGCTACATTTTTTATCATCTTTCAATATCTAATCTGAAGTGATATTTTTTGTGTTTCAAAATAATATTTTCAGGAATACACTCACACTGAGATTTATGCTGAGGAAGATCCTCTGCTTTGAAACATTTATCTTTGCAATAAACAGTGGGAGCCAACAAACAGTTTTACAGAATCTTAATGCTGAACTTCTGATTGTCCTGCACTTAATTACCAGATTGGATGTGCATACTGTACTCTATGTTTCTTATTCACTTTTTTTATACCATACCTCTACCAAACATTATGTGATTTGAGCTTCAGTACCCATTTCCCCCCCTTTTTTTCTTCCCTCCCCCGAACACGTGCCAACGATGGATTCGAAGCTACAACCTCCAGGTGGGCAGGGACTTTACCATTGCACCACCTGAGCGCTTTCAGTACCCATTTTATAACTATTGACTCATTTATTTGCTTGTACTTGCATTTTCCTTCCTCCCTCCAAAAAATACTGAGTGAACTGCAAACCAGCTGCTGTAAGCTGTAGCCCATAAACGTCCACTTGTGTCTTCAGAGCTGCATTTCTGACTTTCTCCTAGGTGAAATCAAACATTTCCACTCCCCAAACTCTCAGGCAAAAATGCAGGTCACATGAATTATGACCAGTATGTTAAACATAACTTCTCTGTGAGGTCACAGCCTGTTTATTATGGTTTGGCTTTTGTGCCTTAATGACCTGTCAATTATTCAACTATTTTATTTTATTCAGCTAAACTATTCTATATACAGTATTATAATAGATTTTTTACAGAATGTTCATGTTGACATCTAGTTGCAAGGGGATTCAATGTTTTAATATGGTTTGTCCTTTAAACATGTTAAAGACAGATCACTTCAAATGTTATACATTAACAACAGCTAAAAGCTGTATGTACACAGGTAATTAAAGCAAAAGAGAAGAAAAGAAAGCATCACAGCACATAACTAAAGAAAAAGAAAAACGTGCTCATGAGTAAGCCAGTATGGGTGCAAAGTCTTGTAACTTGAAGATATGAAAGGATAAAAAAAAATATATCTGTAAGGTATAGGTATATGTGATTTTTTTTTATGTACTGTAGCATAGTGTATAAACTTGTATAAGCTTGTTGTAGGTACACAACAAGCCCAGCTAGTGTATGTGATGTAACTGATTTCCATTTTATACCAAAACAAATCTGGTAGCCATGGCAGGTCTCTCCCCCACCAATCCACATAAGAGATTTTGACAAAATCTCCAATACACGTTATTTGAAGTTGGTTAGTCAGACATCTAAATGCACTCTTTGTGACAAGCTCACAAAAGGGAATGGACAGATGGTACCATGGCTCCCCCCAGAAGTGACTTATTTTTAACTGTATGCTGGAGGTAAACAAAGTACAAGGGAAATGCGTCACAGAGCAATTGAACACATTGTGAGACTGTGTGAACTGACCAAAGGGGTTATGGTTATGTGCTGCTAATGGTGGTGGGCAAATACACAAAAATGTGTTCCTGTTGTCAAAATGTCTCTTTTAATTCAAGTCACTTTCCCCTCCTGGAATAAATTGTGGGAAAATAATCATATTAAAAAGTCTTTATTTATTCTTTATTCTCAAGAATAAATAAATAATAATTACAGTAAAGGAGCGTAAGCAAACAAAACAAAAAAAGAGTAAAGTTTGATAGATGAATGCATGAAATGTATGAATACTGGTAGAGGGCAAATTATTCTGAAGGCTTGAGTGTAATTTTATGTTAGAGCACAAAATGTCCAGTAAAAATGCTTTATTTCAAATAAGCAACATTCCTATAAACCATAACCCATATATCAAAATGTGATTTATGAAAGCACCAATGTACAACAATCTTTAGACTTTGAATTGGGTTTATTCAGAATCAGAAGTCATTTTTTAAATACCATATATTAAAAAATCATCATTTTTACAAATAATACATAATAATCTTTTCAAGGGCAAATACATTCCAGTGTGATTAATTGAGCATTCAGAAGCCACCATATTATAGTACATCAAGTCAAGAACTTACACCTGTGAGGAACTGAAATTCTGGTATGAAAAGGTTTATAAGAGGGGAGAGCCATCCTGTCCAGATTTTGCTGCAAGGTGTGAGAGATTGTTTTGGTGGTCTTCCAAGCACAAGGTTGTGTTACCGCACTGTGGTTACCTCTGCTTCCGTATACTTGCAGGTCTTACTGTCAGTCAGTTCTCACTTCTCATAAACGGAAATCTTCTTGAATGTAATGTGTTTTTCTGTAGGCCTACAACCTGTTTCATTTGAGGACATTCGTGCATTGTGTCCACCACCAGTTTCTATGCCGTAATATTGAAATGGGCAAGTGACCATATTCATTTTTAGCCCATGTTGCCATAGTAACCTACTGTATACCCGGGTCTGAAAGAGGTGTGCGGGTGGCTGAGAGAACAGCCAATGGAGAAGCCTTATCATTAAATGGGGGTTTAGGAGTAATTTTTGTAACCTGGGTGAGCGGGGCTGCAGAGATTTTACAATTCCACCCCATAGAATGAGGACATTTGCAAGTAATTCCTTTCCATTGAATGGGGTGATTTATAGCAGATACTGACCTGCATCACAGCTCAGGTCCTGATTGCATGGGAGTAGACCTGGCTGGGAGGAGACCTTCCATCAAACACCAACCAGTCACGACGGAGGCCTCCTACTATTTAAGAGCTGCCCTCAACTACAGTAGGTGTGTTGGCAGTGTGCAAATCGGTACACAGTATATCTCTATGGTCATTAAACGAAACGGGTCTTTCAGATCCATCCTGATTGGCTAAGATTGGCTTCCAAAGTTTGCAAGAGGGCTCCGTTTTGAACGAAATGCCTCAAATCATGAACACAGCGTGCGATTTCTGTGAAATTTTGTTGAGGGAACGCACATTCCCGCACATTCCCACTAGGCCGAGGAAGATGGCCGTCCGATTTTTCATATTCCATCCTGATTGGTGAATTACGAACATTGCTGGCCCACAATAACCTCTGTCTGTCTGTCTGTCTGTCTGTCTGTCTGTCTGTCTGTCCGTCTGTCGCGTCACATTTGTTTTGAGCTTGTAGATTGGCTATTTTTGGTATTTTTGAATGTGCTTGAAACTGAAGTTGTCAAGTGTGTCTATTTTATACAGGATGTGGACAGCATGTTGCATACAGCTGCTGCTCCCTCCCTCCCTCAGCAGCAGAGGATATGACCACGTTTCAGGGCTCATCTCTGGGTCAGTTCCACTCGCAATGTGACGCGTTGCGAGCTTGTAGATCTGCTATTTTCACTATTTAACATTTTTTTATTCAACAATAAAAAAGGAATAGTTTTTGACCCGACAGTGACTATTTACAAATAAAGGATGTTGTCTCTGTCTGTCTCTGTCACCGTCTTTCTGTCTCTGTCTCCTTCTTTCTGTATCTTTGGCATTTTGTGCAAAACGGGACGTCCCTGTACATGTGAACACGCTAAGCGGAGTTGTGTCATGAGCCAAGGAATGCAGAAAAAAACTTTTCACTGTATACGACCTTACGGCTCAATAGTTATAGTCGGTCAAAACCTCTTATACCCCCGTCGCATAGCCACGAGTTGCAAGCTTGTAGATACGCCATTTTTTAAACCAAAGGTCAAATGTGTGATATTGACACAGATAGACAGACAGACTGTTGGAATTTAATTTCACCTCATGACCCACACAAAGTACAGATACTTGTAGCACGGAGACAATAAGGAAAAAACCAAACTCAGACAGGCAGCCATTGGGTATAATGAAACAATTGATTGTATTCAGATCAGAGAGACAATAGAAGGTTTACAGTATCACAAGTCCGCAACATCGGCCGTCCGTCTCTCCGCAGTGTAACAGAGCAAGCACGAGCTTTTAACATTGTCCAGTAACATAAACATATGACATCATAGGATGTGACATCGATGAGGTTCCGGGTGAAGGTGGACGTCTCGGATTGGATGAGAGCGATGGTTACGTCGTCGTCTGATGATGGTAGATTATGATTGTGTGACAGTTTATCTCTGGACAACAGCGTCCCCATGTCTGGGTCAAACACGTTTGACATCTCTGACCTGTCACTGGTCAGTGGAGATTTGGTGACACTAAGGGAGACAGCTCTAGAAGAGAAGAGAACACCCAGATACCGTGTTCCCAAAACAAGATTGCCGCAGAGAAAGCCTGCTTGCGTTTGACCTTGGCTTGCAGACACAGAGACTAAGAGTACAGAGTACTTTTACCATGACAAAGTACAGGCCCATATGAGACCATAATTAATAGGACATTTTAAGGTTAAGGGACCCTAGACACATTATGATAATTCAGATAAGAGACCAAAATGACTCTATCAATCCTACATCTTATCATGATTTGGATAGGGTCAAAGGTCAAGCTGATCAGGTCTCACCTTGTGACATTATTCAAAATCAAATCAGACAGGCAAAGATTTAAATGACTTAAGGCCAAAAATAAATGTTTAGTTAGATAACATACACATTTATACTTCTTCAAGAGGACTGTATAATTTATTTATTCAACTAGGAAAGGACTGTATAATTTATTAATTTATTCAAATAAGAAGCAAAACAGGGTTTATAGTTCATGAATTTCCAAGACACTCCACACGTGTTCCAAGTTTTCCCTTTGCAACTTTGCAAATAACTTTATTATAATTCAAAAAAATCTCAGCTAATGTCACCGTCCCAAGCAAATCTTTTCAACATGTTTGGTTTAACTAAGACAGACAATTTTAGCACAGTTTAATGGCATGGCAGCAGAGAGATTGTAGGGAGGGACAACTCACCAGTCTGTAAGTTTTCATATTGAAATCTGACAAGAGACCTACGTCTCGGGTCATTGATTGTTTCTGTACACGTTCAGAAATAGAAAAGTTACCTTCCTCCTTGTGGAGCTGCAGTCCTTGTGCTTTATCAAGATACAAGTATTTAAAATGGAACGGGACACTTCTGTACTATGTAAATTTGTACATCACTTTACACTTTATTTGGGGAAAAAACTTACGTGATATCATCTTAAAACTCAAGAAATACTTCCTGATTGCATGTAGGCATGTGGCATCAAACATCTGTCTATCCAAGACATAAGTTGAAATCTGTAAGACAGAATGGAAATCAAATTTACTGTTGGGCATGACAGTAGCCTACAGTTGACTGTAGTATGAAACATAGTTTAAAACAGGTTTAGAACCAGATATAAAATTAAAGTTTAGCCCTGTATGTACAATTGTATGTACAATTAGCAGGTATTGTGACCTTATAGTTGTCCAGGAATTTGGATTTATGGGGTGGTTTACATTCTCGTTCTAAAATGAAACACAAAATGAAAAAGAAACACAAAACACAGCAATTAAACATTAAATCAAATCATATTTAAATCAAATATTAATCAAACTCCCCTCTATTTGACACCCATATATCTACAATATATTGTGTGTCAGATGATTTGTTGATGAGAAAGGGGATGAAAAAAAATAATAATAAAAAAATTAAAATTAAAATTAAAAAGTTATAATTAAAACTTTTAAAATATAACAATGAAAAATAAGGAATAAACATCTTTGTTCTGAAGAGTATATTGAAATGAGATAAGTACAGAAAAATAGCAAATCTGCAAGCTTACAAAAAAAAAAATCTTAAGTTAAAATGATAAAATATTTTCAAAACTTTTTAAAATAAATCAAAAATGACTTGATAATAAACTTAATATTATAGTTAATGTTTCCCAATATTGATATGGAACAAATTGAATCTTATTGTGGGTTAATTTAACTGATCTATGTTTTAAATGGACTTCAATAGTGACTGAGCTACAGGATTAGGTTGCCATAGAAACGTGTCTAACATACCACTAACACTTCCTGCTGAAGGAATTATGGGAAATGGAGTCTCAGACCAGAGGGAATTATGGGAAATTGAGTTTTAAGAGACCAGAAGGATTTATGGGAAATTGAGTTTTAAGAGACCAGAAGGAATTATGGGAAATGGAGTTTTAAGAGACCAGAGTGACTTTGTTCTAACTGACTGGAGAATGACAAAAAATGTTTGACTAAAATGGTTAGAACTAGGGAGACAGACACACGCATTCATTCACGCATGCATATCACTCATACATAGATAGCAGGGAGAAAAAGATAAACAGATAAACTTTCATTCCTTAGCTCCCTCGCTCGCCCGGACACACACACCGCGTACGACAGCTTGCTGACCCATAGAGAGAGAGAGAGAGAGAGATAGAGAGAGAAACCGTTCATTACTACACACAGACAGACATACAAACATACCGAACATAGATATCTTCCAGCAACAAACTAATTTTGGAATGAAAAAGATTTTAACCTGATTGGTTTACTTATTATTTTAAATTATATTCAAAAATATATTTTAAATAAACTAAAACTTATTTTTAAGGCAAATATAATTATACTGATGGTTCAAGGAATTTAGAACAGAGTTAAAATATATATATTTTAAACTTTTAAAACAAGCCTTCATAGTTATAGTGTGTGAATGTATTCTTCTGTGGGCATAGCCTTGTTATGATACCAGCTCGGAACAAGAGAATGTAAACAGATAAGACATGGGAGAAGTGAGAGGCTGTAGGGAAGAGGGATTTACAAGTTATTGTTAAAGCTCAATATATTAAATGGATGGATGATTTAACTACAGTGGTCAAAATAAAACAAACATATGAGACAAAACAAAAAAAATGTACTGACACAATGTACTAAAGTTTCAAGGGTGACAACCTAGCAATTGTCGTCTGGGTCGAACATGTTAGTAATGTTCGGTATGCAGCTGGCTGGTAATATTTCGTACTAAGAGGGATGGTAAGGGTGGTACTGACATTGAAAACACAGATCTGCATACATGGTATTACCTGTAGCAAGCAGGTAAATGTAGCCAGGGGGAGAGCAACACTGGAATACTCTCTTATGGGTTGATATGAGACCCGTTGTGACATTAACCCACATATAGCAAATAGGCAGTGTGAAAGGGTGGCTTATGTCTGACTGGGTTAATCTTAGGTCAAATATCAGTATAGAAGGAAAATTAGTACATTATGACAATTGTAAGGATATATTCATGCAGGCACACAGACAAACCCCCTACATCTGATAGTCAAACATCAGTGTACGGGGTGTCTCCGGTGGTCTCATAAACATATACAGAGACAAAGACAAACTATATAATGACCCAGGTAGATAAGAGAATTTATGAGACATTCAGGAATGTCCTCCCAGGAATATAAGGTGATAAAACATTTTTACTTGACTCACTCCCTAGCGGAGTTGTGTTAAACAGTAATTTACAAACAGGCTGATAATTATGAGACAAATGGTTCGGTAAAGACAATAAAGAAAAAGGTATACTCATCAGATCAAGGCAGGGATAAGTTACAGGTCCCAATCACTGGACCATGGTACAATAAAAATAAAAATATATACTCATCAAATCTGATGTTGGTTCAGGGATCCCGACCCCGATGGCTGGACCATGTGGAATTTGAGACATGTCGAGGGTCCAGTCCAAAGGTCCAGCGATCGCGTCCAGGTCCAAAACAAAATAAATTGTGATACTGTTCAAAGTTAACCTTCATCTGAATAGAAGTGATAAGTCGTTACACCCAAGGCCGGTTCGTTTGATACGTATTAAAATATGGTCTGCCGGGGAAAGAGAGTCTGATAATAGCTCAGTTCCCCCCCCGTACACCATATTTCAAACATATCCAGCTCGATAAGGACCAATTGTTGGAATTTAATTTCACCTCATGACCCACACAAAGTACAGATACTTGTAACACGGAGACAATAAGGAAAAAACCAAACTCAGACAGGCAGCCATTGGGTGTAATGAAACAATTGATTGTATTCAGATCAGAGAGACATTAGAAGGTTACAGTATCTCACAGGTGTCCGCAGCATCGGTCGCGTCTCTCCGTAGTGTAACAGAGCAAGCACGAGCTTTTAACATTGTCCAGTAACATAAACATATGACATCATAGGATGTGACATCGATGAGGTTCCGGTTGAAGGTGGACCTCTCGGATTGGATGAGACTGATGGTTACGTCGTCGTCTGATGATGGTAGATTATGATGGAGGATGATGGTGACAGTTTATCTTATGGAAAAACAGCGTCCCCATGTCTGGGTCAAACACGTTTGACATCTCTGACCTGTCACTGGTCAGTGAAGATTTGGTGACACTAAGGGAGACAACTGTAGAAGAGAAGAGAACACCCAGATACCGTGTTCCCAAAACAAGATTGCCACAGAAAAGGCCTGCTTGAGTTCGACCTTGGCTTGCAGACACAGAGACTAAGAGTACAGAGTACTTTTACCATGGCAAAGTACAGGCCCATATGAGACCATAATTAATAGGACATTTTAAGGTTAAGGGACCCTAGACACATTATGATAATTCAGATAAGAGACCAAAATGACTCTATCACAGACACAGACAGACTAGGCTGCACCAACGCTCCTGATTTCGTGTATAGAGGGGCGGGTGTATAGAGGCGCAGAGAGACTGCGCCTGATCCCATTGGTTCACCGATCTGTCCGCCAACCCCCGCCCCGTTAACACAACATTACGAGCAACGCCCACTGCACTCTGGTTGGTTGGGGAAATGAAACACTTCCTATACCGGGTACACCGACACGTTCCTCCAGGCTTTTATTTTTTAGCAAAACTAAACAATGAAAGTCTGGAGATCGAGGCTACAGACAGACAGACAGACAGACAAAGACACAGCTTTTGTGACGCACTGTGAGCTTTCGTGACGTGCTGTGAGCTTGTTGACCTGCTATTTTTGAATAGCCAACGTATGAATATTATCATTATTTGCAAGCAGGTAAATGTAAAAACCATTCACTCCCCTACTAATAACGTTCCCATTTCCTTAGGTTATGAACTCAGTGGGTGCCTTGGCCAAGTCCACCTATGAGAAGATGTTCTTGTGGATGGTTATTAGAACCAACCAGATGCTGGACACCAAGCAGCAGAGAAACTCATTGAACAACAATTTTTTATCTTATTGTCTCCGCCAGGCCGAAAGGCATGGCGAGAGAGTATGTTTTGCCCCCTGTCCGTCCGTCCGTGTGTCCATCCGTCCGTCCGTGTGTGTGTGTCCGTCCTTCTGTCTGCGTACAGCTAATCTCCACCACCGTTGACCCAGTCACTGTGAAACTGTGCACACACACTCCCTGGATGCCACAGCAGAACCTCTGCCCCACATTTTTCAGATCAGCCTGTCATAGCGCCACTATGAGGCCGACTTTTGCTAGACACATTTTTGGATATTACTCCTACAGATTTTGTCCAAAAAACACGCAAATCGGTACACAGTATCTCCATAGCCATGTGATCAACACGGATCTGTCTGACTTTCCATATGCCATCCTGATTGGCTAAAATTGTCTTCCAAAGTTTGCAGGATTGGTTCATTTTGAACAAAATGCCTCAAATCATGAACGCAGCATGCGATTTTCGTGAAATTTTCCACGTAGATTCCCACTTGGCCCAGGAAGAAATGCCACTTGAAAACGCTCAAATCAACCTCATGGTGGCGCAATAACAGACCGATTCACGTTTTTAGCTATAACTGCACCGATCTGCGTGAAACTTTGCAAGCACACTCCCTAGAGGCCAAGGAAAAACATTTGCCCTGCATTTTTCACATATGCCTTTTAGAGCGCCACCAGGAGGCTGAGTTTTGTTGTAAAAAAAAAATTGCTCTTACTCCTTCAGATTCTGTCCAAAAATCACGCAAATCGGTACGCAATATCTCTATAGTCATGTCATCAAGATGGATGTGTCCGATATTTCATATTCCATCCTACTTGGCTAACATTGGCTTCCAAAGTTTGCAGGATACTGTAGGTCCGTTTTGAACAAAATTCCTCAAATCATGAACGCAGTGTGCAATTTCCGTGAAATTTTGCACGCACATTCCCACTAGGCCGAGGAAGAAATGCCACCCTTTTCACATTAGCCTGTTATAGCGCCACCAGCAGGTCTAATTTAGCAAACCACATTTTTGGAACAAAATCATGAATGCAGTGTCCGATTGCTGTGAAAGGCCTAAGAAGAAATGGCTCCATTTTCGCATTGGCCTATTATAGCGCCACCAGGAGGCCATAAAAACCTACCTGACCTGGTGGAGACTTGTGCTCCGAGGAGCACTTTTTCTAGTTTATATATAGTTTTGCCTTGGCCTCCTATTCAATTCAATTGGATCAGGAATGTGACAAAAACACAAACATCTCCATGAATTCAAGGCTTCATGGGGTGAGTAATTGATTAAAAACAAATCATGTTCATTCATTTCTTTTGGGGTGAACTACCCCTTGGCAGTAGGGCTCATTCACTTTTCACCTTTTCAGGGGCTCAGCTATAGTTCTGGGCCCTGACTATAGTCTTTTCATTAAACCCATTAGATTTGGGTTTAGGCTACTTTGTATCTGCTTGTTGGATGGGCAAGCTGTGACCACAAACTTGGACTGAATCAGCTGTGTGAGAGAGGCTGTGTGTGCAATTATACATGACCGTCTGTTAATGAATGCATTCATGGTGAAATGTAATGCTGAAATGAAACGTGATGAGTACAGGGAATGGAAATAACGTTAGTGAGACACTTTTTTTATGGTCATGATTTAAGTGCCAGTGCCCCAGTGAAGCCAGTCCCTGGGGCACATTAAGCCAGTGCCAGACTATTTGTTGGAGCTGTTATCAGGCTGTTAAAAACTCGGAAAAAGGCAAACAAACAAGCTATTTACACTCTTTTTTTATCTGTGGAACCGAGGCAAACTAAATTCAATGCCTCAACTCCTACAATTTCAAATGCTTGTCAGGGTGGGGGGTTCCCAGTCCAAATATGATTATTTTGGGGGATCGCGGCCTGAAAAGTTTGAGAACCACTGTCACTTACAAAAACTTGTACACAAACTTGTCACGGCAAGGCTCTAATCGGGCTGAAACCTTGCCCAAATTTGGAGTTATATTATACAGCATAGATATGTTAAAGACGACTGACATCATATATGAGATGACTGACATCATAGATTACATCACAGTTTGGCAACATGAATACCGAGATCCACATTGAAGCTAACGTCCACATTTGTTTTTTACATTTCAACATAACTCAAGGTCAGAGGTTTCCACCACCAACACCCTTCAGTCAAACAACTATTCAGGCATTTGACTGCCTTCATCGCAGTGCTAAGAGAGGGACAGATGTTATTGGAAAGCATAACGGAGAAGGACTCAGACCCAAACCCAGACATGGTTGGCAAACAAAGCAGAGCTATGAAGTCTGACATTCTTCAGCTTCCACTGACAAACTGTTTGAGCAGCACTGAATCAAGTCCTTGGCAGTGTCACCTAACTTTCCCTGGAATCACAGGTCAATCAGGAAAAACCTTTTCACATTTCATTTATTTTTCTCTATCTACCTTCCTTCCTCCCTTTCTCTCACTCACTGGGAGAGGTTGCACACAGACAGACTGTCATCCAACTTCAAAACACATCCCATCTATAAAAACATTTTATAGCCCAACCATTGAGTTTCACTGTTTTCGGCCATGCTCAATACCCCTTAATCGTCCAGCTCAATACATGCAACTACCATCTCGGTCTCAACCCAACATCTTGGCTTGGAGTCCCACCACCATCTGAAAATTTGATTTGTAATTCCTCTAGCATACAGTAAATCAACAGTACAAGAACGTGTAAGGTTTGGGCCGTATTCTGCCCCAGAAACCAGTGGCCTGCAGCCCAGACAAGAAGGCGTCAAAGAGAACACAGTCAACATGGAAGAGATGTTGGAGATATGGCCCAATGGTTGCTGCAACTGGTCCAACTTAAATGTAGCCGGCAGTCAATGATAAAATCGGTTGGCAGACAAGCTGTCCGTCAGTCAGGCTGGTGGTGGCTGGCTCTCAGACAGAAAATGAGTCAATGACACAACTCATGGTGACCCGCTGTATATTACACCCCATTTATATATAACACTGCATATCACCCTACATATATGCAGTGCAGTGGTGGAAGAAGTACCCAGGTTTTTTACTTAAGTAAAAATATCAATACCACTAAATAAAAATGCAGCGATGCGAAGCATTGTGAGCTTGTAGATCAGCTATTTTTGAATAGACTATAAGTATAAAAAATTACTTAAATGTTTTTTTTTATATAATTATCTAAATCTACAAAGTCACTTTTAACTAAAGTATTCAATTAATTGTAGTGGAATAGAAAGTACAATATTTACAGTACCTCTGAGATGTACAAGTAAAGTACCATAAAATTGTACTGTACTGTATTGTATAGTATTTGAGTAAATGTACTTTCCACCATAGGTGTCCTCCAGCCAGTGCTCCATGCTTCACTTCACCCTGCTCAGAAGAAAACAATGTTATTACTGCAACCCCAACAATACATTTGCTGTTTTCCAAATACTGTGTAGGGACAAAGTGGTGCATGGGAAACAGAGACACATTGGAATTTTGTTTAACTGTTTATCCATTGATAAGGAGCCAGTTAACATCACTGCCAATCCATACACAGTAACTTGCATACCATCTGGTTAGGTGAGACCAAATGTCATTATTTCTTTATCAGTAACAGTAACCCATTCATCCAGGGCAGGCTTGTGAGTGAACTGAAGTGTGCACTAAGAAGCTATTTAAACAACAATGATCCCAGAGGGATATGCAGGGGTTTCTTCTGTGAACTCCCAATGTAGGATCCAGGAAGAGGAAGATGTCAAAAGGTCACCGCCTATACTTCACATGGTCCAGGAAGCTTGGGAATATATCCGTCTCTGTCTGTCTACCCTCCATGCCCCCTCACAGTAAATTGCAACTCTCGCCTTTAATCCAGTCGTGTGCCAGAACTGTGGAAGACTCTCCAGCATTCCATCATGTTTTCAACATGGTGCCAGTGGAGCAGCTCTGCCATAAGCTTAAATTTGTGTTTGGTCCATTGCACAACGGTATCGTTTGCCTAAAAGACCAGGTCTACATGCTCAGCACCTGATTGCGATGGTCTTTTGTGATCAACCGTAATATTAGGATTGCAATGCTCTTTTGTGATCAACCCTCGATATTAGGTGACATATGAATAGATTGTGTACATTACACAAGGTGCTTATTCCTTGTTTCTTATAGAGAAGTGGTTAATTCACAAAATGACTGGTAAAGACGATCCAATCTCACCCAGGTGCTGGACAAACAGCAATTCAACAGAAAACAATAAAGTCCACAATTCAGCATTTTTATTGTTGCATTTTATATACAAGTACATATAGAGTAAAATTCTTTGGTTTTGCTTCCTCACCTTTGTAACAGCAACAGGTCTCCACCAGGTCAGGTAGGTTATTGTGGCCCAGCAATGTTTGAAATTCGCCAATCAGGATGGAATAGGAAAAATCGGACAGATCCGTCTTGATCACATGACCATAGAGATAATGTGTACCCATTTGAGTGATGTTTGGACAAAATCTGTAGGAGCAATAAAAAATCGGCCTCCTGGTGGCGCTATAGAATGTGAAAAATGCAGGGCAGACGTTTTTCCTTGGCCTCTAGGGAGTGTGCATACAACGTTTTACACAGATTGTGCAGTTATTTTTTATTTTATTTATTTGTAATATTCTTTTAACTTATTCTTTCTTTTTTTATCCCACAAATGTTTTAACCCATTTTTTCACCCAGTGCCAAAGCCTAAGCTGTAATCCTGGGTGCTACTCTCCCTCTGCCTGCCTGGGGAGAGCCCCGAACTGAGCTCATGCTTCCTTCAATGCATGAGGAGTTAGCAGGCCGCTTCTTATCACCTGACAGGGGGGAGTTTCCCCGGTAGGACGTAGTGCGTGGAAGGAACACGTTATTCCAACCAGTTCCTTTCCTCTCCATCAGGCGCCCCGGCTGACCAGGGAGAGCCAGTATAGAGACCAGGATTACTGCATGTTTTTTATGAGGGTACCTACAGGGACACGGGGAGAACATGCAAACGCCACACTGAAAGGCCCTTTCGCCAACCCCACCTAGGGTATGGGCACTGATGACGCGGAGGAGAGAACACGACCCCAGCGCCCACAGCGTCACCGGCAGGAATCAAACCCAGGACATTCTAGCTGTGAGGCGACAGCTATAGGTAAAAACACGAATCGTAAAACACGAAATGTTATAACGCCACCATTACACTGATTTAAACATTTTCAAGTGACTTTTCTTCCTTGGCCTATAGTGGGAATGTGCGTGCAAAGTTTCACGGAAATCGCACTCTGTGTTTATGATTTGATTTATTTATTTTTTCTTCAAAACTCTGCCTCCTGGTGGCACTATAACAGGCCCATGTGAAACATTTGGGACCGAGGTTCTGCTCTGGCATCCAGGGAGTGTGTGTGCACAGTTTCATGTCGAGCGGGCCAACAGTGCAGGAGATTAGCTGTTCACAGACACCTTCGGCCTGGCATGGGGTATATATATATATATATATATATATATATATATATATATATACATCAAAGGTGCTTGAAGGTGCTATTCGCATGGTTCCTTCTTCTAAAAGTTATCCACTGCTCGTTATATGTGTGTAAATACCTATTTACATTTATCTCAATGTCTATGTACATTTACATTGTGTGAATGTGTGTACAGTTTTATAATTATGCAAAGTGTTGAAAACACACAGGCTGCCTCTGCACACAGACAGGCAGTGTGTGTGTGTGCGGGGGATTAGCACTCACACACTGACAGGTGGCTCTGTGGCTCTGAAGTCATTTGCCACGAGGTAGCACTTGCATGTGAAAGTCAGTGTGTTGGGATGGCTAGGGTCTTTGATAAGCTTGCGTTTGTCGTCAATGTCCTGGATGGTGGGAAGCTCTCATCCACAGAGGCACTGGGCTGTCTGCATGAGTCCCGACCACCCATGCATGCCTGACATAAAGGGGATGTCTGCAGGGTGACTACACAGCCAGGACTGGAGCCTCTGTGGGTGAGTGGGTCATTGTTGTGTTTAGATAGAGATAAGAGAATTGTGAGCAACCTCATCCCATGTTTACTCTCCTCCTGCAACATATATTCTTCTGCCTGGTCCTTTACGGTCCACTGCCATGGAGGTCCAGGTGCCTGCATGAGTGGGGAGTATGTGTGCTGTGAGAAGTGGGTGCATGTGTGAGCCACAGGTCTATAGGCCAGTGCGCTGGGGGGCTTCACCATGGCAGGTGAGTAGAGATTAAACCCACTTTGCTGTACACACAAATACAGAGAGGAAGAAATGCTTTCATTCATACATACCTTCACACACAAAAAGGATTAGCGCCACATACACGCACAAAGACATGAACGTATACTCACACTCCTCTCTGACGTTAGTCTCACTCTTGTGCGAGACTAACAGACGGGCTACTTCATTCTGAGTTCTGACCACATGATCTGAGAACGAATGATAGGCAGGAGCTCGAGGAGAGAAGTGAAAACACATTCTTGTCTGAAATGTGAAATAGCAATGTGATAGATTTAAATATGTGGGTTCCTTGTTTCACCACATGCAGCTGACATGGATTAGTCCTGTGGTAAGTTGTTAACTTGTGGTCCTTGAATATTCATCACCTTCAAATCGAATCAAATCAAATTGATTTATAAAGCGCATTTAAAAACAACTGTCATTGACCAAAGTGCTGTACACGACATACAAGGCGCAAACAAACAAATATACCATTATTTAAAAACTATGAAACGATTAAGTGATGGAACTAAGGTGTGTGGGGGCGAACCTTTTTTTTATACTGTATTTACCTGCTTGTCAAACTTAAATGAGGAATCAAAGAGCACATCAAGGTTTTTTAAATAGGGTTTTACAAGGGTGGACAGGTTGCCAAGACCAGTGTTTTTTAATCTGTTTACCACAGCTAATGCAGCAAATTAAAAAAAGACGTAAAAGACAACAGAATACATGTTCATGCCTCCAGAGAAGCAGTAGGCCTAAGTGTCAGAGGATGTTGAAGAGCAACAAGGCTGTCCATGTCTCAGGATTATAAGAACTGTACCAGTGTCCAGCTCTACAAGCTACTGTGGCTCCTGTACCGATGGCCGCTCCACAGCTCCAAGACTTCCGGTGTGCCAACTGTAAACCCAGCAGAAGGCTCGTCATGTTGATCCCAAGCTGTGCCTGCCATAAACCCCTGTCCCAGAGACAGTGCCATCTGAGAACCCTCAGAACTAAGATGCAGTGGCATGAGGTTATAGGGTCACAGCACATGCTACAAATTAATTAGGTATACTCTATCTTTCTACTGCTCTGTGGAAACAGTGGACTGTAGTGGTGTGGCTGGTTGGTCAAATAAAAAGTTGAAAACATTAATATAGAAACTATTGACATAGCTACATTTGAAGTCTCTGATAAAAAAAAAAGGATCACGTACCTATACTCTTTGTTTACCCTGGGTGATAAAAGGACAGAGAGGGTGATATGTTTACGCTGATTGGTCTGCTGCCGTATCAGCCCAAGGGCTAATACAGCAGCTGATCAGTACAAAAACCAATCGGACAAATATGAGCAAGAGTGAGTCAGCTGCTAAAGGAACTAACCATGTCAAACATGGATTAAACTTGGCTGGCAAACACAGTTTCATAGAGTCCTTCTATGGTTCACAGAATGGCTGCATAATGGTGTGGCCGGACATACTGTTGGAATATCCCAGCAGGACAACCATTTCATTTGCCGGGGCAGTTCCTTGTTGACAGCATTTTTTTTGTTCTATTAAAGTGTTGATCAAATGCTATTTTCTCATTGTCTTTGTGTATAAATGAGTCTGTAATGGTAGGCCTATGTGATAAGCAAATTATTCCCCTGCATTTATCATTCATTTGTCGATAATCTATATCCTGTCCACTTTGATAATGCTAAAATGGTAGGGAGTATATGAACGTTCAAAGTAAAACAAGCTCTTGACCTTTAAACTTACTGCAGAACAACCTCACATACTGTACCGTACTCTGAAGTATTTATAAGTTACCTTTACACCTGACGGGTGTTCATGGTTGTTCAACTTGTATGTACAGTGAGAGAGTGGTGTGGAAAGACCCTGTACACAAACAGGAGATCATTGATAGCATTATCCTCCCTGTGCATTGACTGAGGCAAGTGGAGAGCCTCCAACTCAGTGGTTTTGATGTTGAGGTTGAAATTGTTTTCGTACATTTTTTGGCTTTCCATTTGCAAAACAACCAATTTTACTGACTTTTGGGTTTGGTAACCAAGCCAAATTAACCCTCTTCTCAGACAATAAAGATGCAAGAATATAATATTGTATTCAGCCTACCTCACATTGGGACTGTTTGACTTCAGAAACGTAACATCGTCAGTAGCTTTAGATATCTGCTCACTCACTATGGAGGGATGACGTGGTCAGAAACCAATGGGGAATGTGAGGATTACATACCAATTTGTTTATACGGCAAACAGTTTATTCTTGGAGGGACCACCAACAAAATTTTGGTCTGTTGGCCTATTCACAAGCTCTGTCATTAAACAGTCTCAACCTCCAAAGGTGAAAGATCACTCTCTTGACTTAGTGGCAGTTTTTGCAGTTGCCTGAAACACCATCTATGACCCTAATCTGACAATATATATATATTCAAAGAGAGAAAAGTACTCTTTTTCTGTTCCTGTTTCATTTCTTTTTTAAGTCTACAAAGGCAAAAGCTATTGGGTAGAAAAACTAAATTATATAAATACCACTATAAAATGTGTATAAATGCACAATGTTTTTTACAGTATGTAAATAATATATACATACGTTAGATCAATTGTACTGTATTTGCTTTTATAAATGTATTGTTCATTATTGTCTATATTATATATTTGTAAATATATGTTTTAGAGTATGTATATTGTTAGATAACACTTAACATACATTTGGCTGACCTGAAACCTATATAACACCACCATGCAAATAACGTAAGAGCTTTCTCTCTCAGTATTTTGACAGAGAGTTGTAGGACACTGATCAATCATATACACCAGACCCACAGCTTGGGTTTATACAAAAAAAATGTTTATATTGTCTTTATTGCAGAGGTTGGTTAAGGATTGCTCTGTCGATATTGGTCATTGGCTCATTTTATACTATACTACAGTATACAAGAGTGGCTTAAGGTCAGCATGTGGCTATGTGTAAAAGCATTGTGTGATTGAGGTGGTAGGCAAAACGTTTACAAGTGTAAAACAGATGTAGTAATGCTAGTACTGTATAAGAACATACTTTGGATCTAGCACACACATGGTAAGATTTCTAAGCAAAAGTGATGCTCTCACAAATGTTCATTACTGTACAAAGATAACAAGGCTCAACAACCTTACCATGTCACTGTTACTTATTTGTATTTACTTAAATCTAGAGGAACTGGAATACATCTGTTAGTGGGTCAAGTGACACAGACATTCCACAGATGGGAGACAGACAAAAGGTCAAACTAGAAAAAGTGCTCCTCGGAACACAGGTCTCCGCCAGGTCAGGTAGGTTATTGTGAGCCATTATCTGACTAAAGTCAAGTGATCAACCATCTTGATCACTTGACTATACAGATAATGTGTACCGATTTGCATGATGTTTGGAAAACATTTTTAGGAGTAATATTAAAAAGAAAAGTGTTGCAACAATCGTCTCATCTCATGCAATGCTGACTGCTCTGCATTGATTAATCTATGCTTTCATAGAAGATGAGAAGAAGAGAATACAAACTTGATACAAAAATACACATTTATTTCCAGATGTAGAGTTTGATCAACATTGTTCATATAATTACAGGAAGGAACAGACAAAAATACAAATACAAAGGCACACAAATGCATATCATTCCTATTTACTTACATAAACGATTGAAAACATTGTGTATGTAATACACACTTATTTATACAAACGATACAACAAGTACCGGTATTTACATACCCTTTGTCTTTCTACACACTTTAGTCGTCTTGAAAAATATACATTTGCTTGCTTGGAGTTGGAGGGTATACACTTTAGGTCAAAGGTGCATTTCAGATAGTTGTGGAAACTACCACAAAGTCATGAGAATGGCCTTTCGCCTTTGAGGATCAAGCCCTTATTTGATGGTAGAGCTTTGGAGAGGGACAAAGTCAATGTGTTCTGTAGTTGAAATGTTTGAATGGTGGTGACCCCCAAAACATACAGTAACTGATTCAGTCTTCTTGTTCTCCATTTCTCCTCATCCCTTAGAGGATAAAGCTCTAAATCAGACCAAAGCATACACAATTCTGAAATGAGTCTGAAACGGCAACCAAAGTTAAATTAACATAACCACTTAACAAAATTATTTATTATTGCCTGTAATGATATATCCAAAATTGGGTGCCAGGGTTAAAGTGGTTAAAGAAACGTAAAAATTGACTCCCAATTTATGTTAAATTAATACCTATCCAATGGTCTTCCAAAGTCCGGTAGGCTGAATAAAATACAGTCTGCTGGTATGTTTGTAGCCCAGGAACAGGTGTTACTATTACACCTAGTGATCTATATTATATTACACACAAGGTGTCCAACTTAACAACCAGGATACTGTATATGTGAAAATATGACCAAGAAACCTTTTTAAGACCTATAGCCAATTTTACTTTTGTGACTGCCTACTGGCATATTTTCTTTGTAGTCTTCAGAAGTAGAAAGCATCAATATAATCTATTTATACATTCAAGTGCTTAGATTCTATTTCACCATAGTCAACACTATGGTACACACAGGAAGCTACACAATAAACACCCTCTCCAGGAGAGGAAGACACAGAACTATCTCATTTTCAACTATCATGACCTCTAGAGAGGTGACTGATTTCTACAAGTATTATTCTCATCATTACAAGAAGCGTTGAATGTTCTGTACATTTATGCAACCTAAAAACAGCAGAAATACAACACTGTGGAGCACAGATCTGCCCATAGGCCAGCATATTATTTGCCAGGTACCACACTATTTGACAACTCAGCTTAATTCACCTCCTGCATTTACAAATACTCAGGTTATCTATCATCTATTATTAACCATTTACCTGTGTTCCTTCCTGAGTATGGAATGTGACCCTATAACCTCATGCCACTGTATCCCAGGTCTGAGGGTTGCCAGATGGCATTGTCTCTGGGACAGTGGTTGTGGCAGGCACAGCTCTGGGTCACCATGACAGGCCTCCTGCTGGTTTTACGGTTGGCACACTGGAACTCCAGCAGGACAGTCTTGGTGCTGTGGGGGGTGCAGCAGCGACCATCGGTACAGGAGCCACAGTAGCGAGGCTTGTAGAGCTGGACGCTGGTACAGTTCTTATAGGAGAGATGGACAGGTTTGGTGCTCTTCAACATCCTCTGACACTTACTGCCTCTCTGGAGGAAGACGGATGAGACAGAAAGTTAATGTTGGTGAAAAGTACATGTGTCGTATCTGCAAATAGAGTACACTTGACATCCTTCTGGATTGGGTTGAACATGCATGCTATTGTCTTTTATGAAGACTGCACTGCTGCATTCGTTGTGCAAGCAAGGTGTTGAATATTCTAGGAACCTAAGTTTACAAGACTGGAGGGCGGGAAGGAGATATACTGCTCAAAGAAATGTAGGGAACACTTTGATCCCTTAATTATTTTGAGTTTTCATGAACTGTGTACATACTGCTAACAAAAACTGCTCAAAGGAATCAAAGTATTCCCTTAATTATTTTAAGCAGTGGTATAATACGACACAATACTAGCACATTAATTATTAAAAGGTTTAGGTAAAACAAAGTTCAGCCAGACACCAAAGTTCAGCCATATAGTACTATGAAAACATACACAATAAAATAATCAGTGTGAATTTAGTGGATCTCTAAGTGTAGCCCACTGTAGGGTAATTGCGTTACCTTAGGGCCAATCGGTGTCAGCTGCATCTGGTCCTGCTGGTCGTCACAGGGTCTGACCATACATAACCGGCTTTGTTTCACCATCTCACACCGACGATTCTTATTGGTAACTCTGGTGGACACACCCATGCCGCAGGTTCGAGAGCAGGCACTCCACTCCGTGGTCTGTTCAATGCAGTTCTGGCTGGGGTCCCAGCTGTCGATACCCACAGTCTCTTCCTGGCGGAAGGCTGGAGGAATCACAGGGAGAGTATGTAATCTTTGCATGAATGCAGTGCAGTATTTGTGTGTGTGTGTGTGTGTGTGTGTGTGTGTGTGTGTGTGTGTGTGTGTGTGTGTGTGTGTGTGTGTGTGTGTGTGTGTGTGTGTGTGTGTGTGTGTGTGTGTGTGTGTGCGTGTGCGCGTGCGCGTGCGTGTGCGTGTGCGTGTGTGTGCGTGTGTGCGTGCGCGTGTGCGTGTGCATGCGAGAGAGAGAATACTATTGTCTCATCTACAGTAGGCTATGTTTCCTCTTTACTCACCTGCCATGGCGAAGCCCCCAAGTGCACTGGCCTCAGCCGGTGGTTCACACACCCACTTCTCGCAGCACTCCCCAGGCACCTGGACCCTCCGTGGCAGTGGGCAGTCAGGGCCAGGCAGCATCACATCCAAGTTGCAACGGGGCACACAGGCGATTTGCCCGTCCCGACATACACACTGGTACTTACAGCTGGGAAAGAACGTCTGACCGTCCTGGTAGACGGAGCCGTCCAGAACGCATGCATTTCCCTGGTGAGCTGGATGTGAGAGAATGTTGGTGAATTTAGGTTGACAGTTGATTTACGTACTGTAGGTTGACTGTTAATCTTTATGATATAGGTTCTATGTATGTATTGATGCGGAGGTATTACACAGTGATGTCAAAATTACATAGATCACTAGCTTAAACATCCTGTGAACTCATGCTACTGTATACTGTATGTCCGTGCAAAAACAAACGTTCAAGACAAGCAGCAGGCAAAAACGCAGGCTAAACATTAAGCGGGTACACAGCAGTTACTCTGCTACGCAACCGATCGTACAGATCCCTGTAATGGCTCACTCACCTACACAGACTCCAGTCCTCTTATGTACGTCGGCTGTGTAGTCACACTGCAGTCCTTTACGTGTGTCACAGGGATTTGTTTCAGAGCAGACCTCGCCTTTCTGTCGGGCACAAACCAGGCAGCAGGGACAGTCGTCTAGGATCAGGGGCACCCCAGGGGCACACATGGGTGGTTCCCGAGGGCACTGGCACCTCAGAGGGCATGCTTGGGACCAGACTAGGGTAAACATCTGGGGCAGAGAAAGTATTTTAGTGTTGAAATATCATGGAAAAGATGTTCAGTTAAAACCAAGCAAATAATTATGCTGAAAATAAGAAATATCAATTATTTTCATTTTTCATTTTTTTTCCAAACAGAATAATAACATTTGTCAGCAGACTTGGAATTCTTTATAATATATTATTCAACAAGCATACCTGTGTTAAGATGTAGAAAACAAACAAGACTCTCTCTGCTGGATTGAAAATCCTCATCTTGTCTGTTGGGTCAGCCGAATCACAGAAACTTAATTGGTAGAAAGAACTCTCGACTTGTCTTATCTTGTCTTGTCTTGTCTTGTCTTGTCTTGTCTTGTCTTGTCTCTTGACACCGTACCGTATCAAGTTGAGTTCTGTTCAATTGAGGTTAAAATGTTCCTCGTCTCTGGTGGAGTGTATGGAGGTGGCGTTGCAGAAGGTTGTAATTCCTTTGTCATTCTGTGTGAAGACCTCGGAGAAGAGACTCTTTTATAGCAGATCTTTTCCACTGGCACCATGACGACAAACAGGATGGAATGTTGGAGAGATCACCCAGAGTTCTGGAATTCTGGCAGACGACTGGAGGAAGGCGAGAGTTGCAATTTACTGTGAGATCCTGAAGGGGGGGGGGGAGGGGTAGACACGGGGGAAAAGAAGGGGAGACGGCGAGAGAGAGAGAGAGAGGGAGAGAGACGTTTTATTCATCACAATTATTGCCAGTTGCATTGAGATGAGGGAGAAAGAGAGGGAAATCCCATGCCAGCTTTACTCTCCTTATCAGGTGATAAATTAATTGCTATCCTTACATATCACTGAGCGACACTTGCTGTGTATTCTAAACACACACACACACACACACACACACACACACACACACACACACACACGCACACACACACGCACGCACACGAACACACGAACACACGCATAGTACATAATATTACATTCATACCGTATACATACATACGTATGAAGGTACATACATACTAGTACAAACACATACTGTATATACATACATTCCTACATACAAAACACATATACAGTACACACTCATGATGGGGATTCCCTTATTGTTGTACTTTGGCCCAGGATAGTTCAGGGTGTTTACTATTTCATTAGTTCTAAGGGTCCCAAGACCTCTGGACACTCTAGTGACCTCTTGACTACTCTTCCTGAACCCTACCTGGGAGGTCGCAGTGGAAAATCCTGATATTCCCTGTGGGATCATTACTGTTTCCTTAAATAGCAACACGGTGGAAAGTCTGTCTGGGTCATCAGTAGCCTGAATGACTACAGAACCTGGGGTATGTATCCACATCTGGTTTTAGCTAATCTATGGCCTAATACTACAGGATGTTTTTGTTCTGTGCAGGGTTGCTCTGATTGTCATATGATTTTGAACATGTTTTACCTTAGACAAGGTTAAGGGAAACAATAATGTTAGGAGATGTCTCTGTGTGGGACACTGCAACTAGACAGTCTGTGATCTATCTGCAACACATTTGCACTTGTGTGAACGGCTGTTTGAGCTTACTGCAGTGCATTTAGGCGGCCTGCATTAGGTGGCCTGTTCATGTGAAAGTGTCAAAGTGTCCCTGAGCAAAACACCCTGCAGCTCCCCCCAAGTGCTCATAATGACCATCTGAGCAGCCATCAACTGGGTGAAGCTGAAACTGAATTTGCCCTGCGGGATTAACAAAGCTCCACTCCAACATTATGCCACTGCAGCAAAAGACACCAAACTGGCCACCTCAAACCTCAATGAGCTGTCAGTCCAATATTGTTGGGATGAGGAATCATTCATGTGTGCTCATCATCATGTCGTCATGACCACACCACGTGTCTTTTCCTTTGCAAGGTGCTTGCAAAATATTGAGTGGTACAGTAGATGACCTCCACAGAGGGCATGCAGTCAGCTATAATAGGCCAATGTGAATAGGGTGCCATTTATTCCTAGGCTGTGCATGGCAATCGGACACTGCATGCATGATTTGAGGCAGTTTGTTCAAAAAATGTGTCTAGCTAAATTTGATCTGCTGGTGGTGCTATAACAGGCCAATGTTAAAAGGGTGGCATTTGTTCCTCAACGTAGTGCAAATGTGCATTCAAAGTTTCACCACAATCGGACGCTGCGTTCATGATTTGCGGCATTTTGTTCAAAACGGGCCACTCCTGCAAACATTACATGTCAATGTTAGCCAATCAGGATGGAATATGAAAAATCAAACAGATCTGTCTTGATCACATGACTATAGAGATCATGTGTACCTATTTGCGTGAAATTTGAAATCTGAAGGCTTAATATAAAAAAAATTGTTTTACATAAGTCTGCCTCCTGGTGGCGCTATAAAAGGCAAATGTGAAAAATGCAGGGCAACGGTTTTTCCTTGGCCTCTAGAGAGTGTGCATACAAAGTTTTACACTGATCGGTGCAGTTATAGGTAAAAACACGAATCGGCCTGTTACAGCGCCACCATGAGGCTGATTTGAACATTTTCAAATGGCATTTCTTCCTCGGCCTAATGGGAATGTGTGAGCAAAATTTCACGGAAATTGCATGCTGTGTTCATGATTTGAGGCATTTTGTTCGAAACGGAGTACTCCTGCAAACTTTGAAAGCCAATTGTTGCCAATCAGGATGGAATATGAAAAATCTGAAATGAGCCGTTTATTTTAATGACTATAGAGATACTGTGTACCGATTTGGGGGATTTTTGGCCAAAATCTGTAGGAGTACTGTACAAAAATGTGTTTTGCACAAATCGGGCTCCTGGTGGCTCTATAAAGGGCCCATGTGAAAAATGTGGAGCAGAGGTTCTGCTCTGGCATCCAGGGAGTGTGTGTGTACAGTTTCGCTGCAATCAAGCCAACGGTGCCAGAGATTAGCTGTCCACAAAATGACAGAATGACACACACACGGACGGACGGACAGGGGGTAAAACATACTCTCTCGCGATGCCTTTCGGCATCGGAGACAATAAAACCAGCATCTGAACTATTATTGTATGATACCAACTGTTTACTGTACATATCTTTATTTTTTATTACTACTCGTATATATGATGTTTTGCATATTATTGTATATTATTGTTTGTCATTAAATGTCTTGATGAATTGAATACACAGGACCTCAATGGAAACAAGCCCTGGGCTTATTGGGTTATCCTTTGAGGGAGAGCGAGTGCATTCTCCGGCAGCGGCAGCAGCCGTGGCATCGCCGCTAACAAAGTAATAAAGTTTTCAATATGAATAAAGTATAAATAAATAAATATACATTTAATACCTCACTTCCTGAACGAATGCTCTGTCTGCTATATTTATTCTCAGTTCTCAGTTCTATCCCCCTCCAAGGGTTGGGTAGGGCAAAAGATAGAAAGAAAACGTTTTTTAAACTAACTGTCATCCCAGCGAGTGGAAGGTGACTCTGCCAAAGACTTGATTCAGTGCTGCTCAAATAGTTTGTCAGTGGAAGTTAAAAAAATGTCAAGGCTTCATAGCTTGGCCATGTTTACTAATTATGTCTAGGTCTGTCTAGTGCTCTTTCCAGCAAAGTCTGTCTCTTTCCCACTAAGTAACAGTCAGAGACCTGGAGAGTAAAACATTTACCGGTTGGATGTTTTTTGATTTATTCAGGTGGTGGGGATTGAAACTGCTGAGCTTGAATAATGTTTGAATGTAGAAACGTCTTGTATGGTTCTTTGTAAGCACACTTCCAGATAACATACAATAAATATTTTAATGTGTATAAATCAGTGTATGTATAAGTACAGTATGGGGTGTTACCTTACCTTAATTCCTTGAGTTTCAGCAATAATATTTGTGTTTTATATTTTACCTGTCAACATCTTGATTTACTGGCAAGATCTAGGTCACCTATGTAAATGTGGGTTACAAAAACATTAAAATACATTCTCCCAACGTCCAGTGGCTGGGAGAGAGAGGCAAAGGGAGGACAAGGAGGATGGAGACAGAGAAACTGAGAGAGGGAGGAGTGGAGGGAGAGAGAATACTGGGTGGTAGAAAGGAACAGAAAGTGGGTATTATGACCTCTCTGTCTGTCTGTCTGTCTGTCTGTCTGTCTGTCTGTCTGTCTGTCTGTCTGTCTGTCTGTCTGTCTGTCTGTCTGTCTGTCTGTCTGTCTGTCTGTCTGTCTGTCTGTCTGTCTGTCTGTCTGTCTGTCTGTCTGTCCATCCATCCTTCCACCTGTCTGTCTGCTTTGCCCTGTCTATCTTTCATTTTGCGTGGCTGCCTGTGTATGTCTTTCAGTCTGTCCACCTGCTTGTCTCTCTGTCTTCCCCCAGTGGCCCAGAATGACACAGAGTGACCCAGAGTGACACAGTTACCTATAAATAATGCCACAAAATACAGTTAACACATCTGACTACCAGTCTGTCTGTGTGGGTGGTGGTGTGTGTGTTGGCCTCTGCTGTAGGTATGCTGCTCTCTTGCCAAGTGGTCAATGCAGTCAACCAGAACTCAGAAGCACTTTATTGCCTGTATAGGCCATACAGGAACTGGTTTTGGTCAAGGTGCAAGAAAGTGAAACACAGGACAATAACAATTTACAAGACACACGTCAAGCTGCAAGAACATGAAACACAGCATAATAACAATTTACAGGACAATTAAACCTCAAGTTGCAAGGACATGAAACAGGACAGTAACAATTTACACAACAAATCTCAAGGTACAAGGACATGAAACACAGAATAACAATTTGCTTGACAAACAACAACTGACAATGACAAGATCAATGTGCAAACCGTATGGGTGACAGTCAGGAAGCATAACGTAGTAACAAAAAGCAGTATTTTGGTGCAAAAAGTGTGCATTCGGTACAGAGCAGGATGTGATTGGGATCGGAGGTGAGAGGTAGGGTGAGGTAGTGATGTGCCGTGACAGACCTGTCACTCTTGGTTCAATAAACCCTAAAGTCCAGTTTATAGACGACATACACAGAAATTACCTTTTACATGCGCAAGGCATCTTTATTGACAAACAAGGGAGATTCCCTCTATACTATGTGAATAAAAGAACAGCAAATTAATGATATTAAAACAATACGACCTGATATATCACGAAGGCAATTCGCTCCACATCTAAGTCTGCATGCAAACAAGCGCTCGGTTGAGCGCCTGGAGAATTCTGAAGTTCTTATCTATTACATTCAGTATATCAACGCTGTGGCTATCAAGGCCTGTCTTCTGACTGCACTCTATAAAGTAAAGGTTGACGGCCCAAGGTTCCACAATGGACCATCAAGCCCTCCTTGGGTACGAATTTAGTACCCACAACAACACAAGATTAAAATCTAGACAGTACTTTATAGAAATTCACTTAGCATAACATATTTCATGTTTAAAAAATCAGGTCCCATTTTTCTCTTTTTGAGTCATGTGAGCCGAGGAAAACCCTTTTCTTTGAAGGGGAAACTCTGAACTAGGCTGGGGCAGTCCCAAACCTACCATCTGGACATGAGCTCTTATTGGGGACAATTACATCATTTGATTCCATATTGCATTGCTAAACTTAGGGTCCCTCAGTGGGGCATTCCCACTGAGTTTTCCTTTACAAGCAACTATTCTAACATGTGTAATATATATATATTAAAAAAAAAAAAAAAAAATCATTTCACTTGTTCTCTGTGTGCATTTTTGGTTTCTTCTCCAATTCCTCTGGTTGAGGTGGTCACTTTTCCCACTTGTTCTCTGTGTGCATTTTTGGTTTCTTCTCCAATTCCTCTGGTTGAGGTGGTCACTTTTCCGAGCCCGGAGGAGGAGGTTCCGACAGAGCCCAAGACTAGGCCCCCCCCCCCCAACCCATCCAGTGCCATTAACGAATGTACTTGGCACTGAATGAGCTAAGAGGCGGAGGTCCCACTCCCGAGCCCCCCGGGTCCGTACCCTCCTGGGGCCTGAGACCGGAGCCCCCCGTATTATACACAGGGGCCCCAACCCCCAAGCGCCAGTCAGATCCGTACCCTCCTTGAGGTCGAAAGTCGGGGCGTAGATATCGTGCAGGGGTGTTCTTCGTCAAGTTCAGCATGGGGGCCCAGGTGGCAATATAATGTTTCTGTGGTGTGTATTGGGATCACTCTGTCACTGCTCTCTTATCACTTGCCATTTGCGAAGGGCAAGACAGCCTATATTTAATGTGCCTAAAGCTGCCAGGGAGATCGCTACGATCAGATTATGTCCCCCAACATTACTATCAAAATCAAAATCAAAATTAATATGTATTCTGGGGTCGTTCAGTGGCCTTGGGCAGCATAGATGTACCCCATGAAACAATGGTAATTTCCTGTCTGGCTGAGAGTGATATTGGTACTACTCAAATTAAATGTGTAGTGTCCCTCCTTTATCTAAAAAAAAATTGGGTGGGGGTTTGATGGTGAGTCTTTGATCTCTATCATATTATTTCCCTCCTTGACCTGACACCCGGCAGGGCACACAGCATAGGAATGTGCAGAGGCCAGGGTGCCACCCTCCTTTACCTTTTTTGACATACACAACAACACATACCATACACAAAATGTAATTGGAAACACAACAAAACAACTTTCCTGTGCTTTATGCACAGGTCAATTGACATTATTCTCGGGCTGTACAAAATTGTACAATTCTCTTCTGCAACCCATGACCTGTTTCAGAGAAACCAACGCACACAAACACCTCACTTCGCTGTATGTGAATCAAATCAAGCCAGAGCACAAAAAGAGCCAACACGCACACAGCATGTTTCCGTTCAGTTAACTAATTTGACATTGGCCTGTATAATTTAGTTTAATTTGAATATATATATAGTTTGATTGTGGCATTCTATTTAACACTACACATTACAACAGTTTCACTTCAATTTGGTTGTTTTCTCTGATTAAGCTATTATAGTTATTTTAGTCTATGATGTCACTATACATCAGATGTAATATTATATTACTACTGGTGAAATATTATTATGTGATCTTTTGAAACTTTAATCTATGCGAGTCAAAATCAGGTTTACTCTATAATATATTAGTGCAACTAATTGTTTGTTTGTTAAAGCAGAAATACATTTGTTTTAAATTCCACTTAATCTCTAATAAGTATCATGTTTGTCTCCTCTCTAGTGTATGTTATTTGTAAAAAAGAATATATATATTTTTCTTTTTATTGTGTCCCACCCAGAGCGATAGAAAATGTATTTGTTTACACATGTCGAGGCCCCAACAACAACGATTAGCAGTAAGTCAACCTTGCTTCAGATATTCCCACTTCTTGCTTAGAAAGTGTGTCCTTCTCCATGGCATAGTAGTTCCAGTGTCTGTAACAGATAAAAGTTTGTCAAAAGTCACGCAAGCTTTCCCAAGGCTTGCTCTCTGGATGCCATAGGTGTCATCGGAAGTGAGTCTCGTGAACACTGCAGTTTGCAATGTTGGTGCCCCTCTGCCTCAGCATGTCGATCAGACAGAATTATAGGGCCTTCCACTGCATGTTTCCAGTTCATAGAAAGAAATGACCGTCCGCCAACCAGTGTTGCAGTCCTCGAATGTGAAACCAACCCATTTCTAAAGTCTGAGATAGTTGTAATAACAAAAAAATATAGATATACTAATGTAACAATACATAGAAGCGTTTGGGCTTTCTGTCCACTGTTACATTCTTAAAATTATTATAATAATAATTATAATTATTATTACTTATTTTAAATATAACCTATTTATTTTACACTTACACTCTACTTACTTAACCACACGGTCAAATTGGCTTTTCTCTTTATTATTATTATATATATATTTTTTTTACTGATATTCAGTTCAGAGTCAACAATCATTTAGTCACCTTAGTGCACTTGCATGTTGTTTCTGGTCTGGTCACTTCTAAGAAAGTAAACTGTTGGTTTTTGGGATTATACAAATCATAGGTATACAACACATTGCAGACTGTGCATAAAATTTAACGAAAATAGCAGATTTACAAATTGATACAATTATTACGGATAACGCTTAGTTTGGTCACAGTACATTATTTCTGCATATAAGATCTGATCAGTTCACAGGGTCCCCCCTTTTTTTCTATAGTGCTGCGCCAGGCTCTCTCTCTCTCTCTCTCTCTGAGGGGAGTGACTCACTTACTGCATGGAAGCTATTTTTTTCTTTTTTTTTTTTTGCAGAATTCTCTGAAGAAACTAATTTATTTGAACATCATATTTCTCTCCTCGCTTTTTTCTCTTTTTCCATTTTCCAAAATAACTGACTCCAATCTTTTAATCTAAGGGCTACCACTCCCTAGTTATCTGTGTCCTTAATTTCTGGGATTACGAGTCATAGTTATAGCGTATTTCAGACTGTTCATAACTCTAACAACAATAGCAGATTCTACTAGCACAATGAGTCACTATTGAGCTAGCCTAAACAGCCACGGTTTCCAGTAATCATACTGGAGTAAATGTACAATGTCGGCTTCTGAAATGTACACTTAAGTAGAAGTAAAAGTATTGAAAACTGGAACCACTCTAGTGAGATACAAAATGGGACCCTCAAAATGTACTCAATTAGAACACTTGAGTAAATGTACTTCGTGACCTTGGCTTCCACCACTGAACCCCGTGCAGGCGGTTATCTTCCTTGTTTAAATTCCTAAGCAGGACAAAATCTCTAAACAAAATGCTTACGGAGCAGATTACACTATCCACTGACATGTACTTGGGTCAAAGTACCAAAAACAAAAAATGGTATCGGAGTGGAGTGAGACACCAACGTGAGAAGTGTTTACAGTAATAGGCAGCCTGTCCCCATTCACAATTTCTCAGATTTAACATGCACAAGTTTCCCTTTGAAAATAGCAGATCCACAAGCACGAAGTGCTTGAGATGAAATAGCTTGTGAGCTTGTAGATCGGCAATTTCCAAATGGCTGAGCTGTATGCAGGGCTGAAGTGGTTCTGCAGCAATTATCTCCCACTTCAAAGTAAACAGTTACCAACGTTCTCAAGGTGTTTTGCAGGGGCAGAAGCACACTGTCTGCCTCTGAGATGTATGCAGTGGAAGTAAAAATACAGATAGCTGTAAGGGCTTTTTAAAGTAACAATACCTCAAGACTGTACTTAAGCACAAACCTGGACCTCAGGAAGAATAGTCTCCACTAAGGTGTAGACTAGTGGATGCTCCTTAAAAAAACAACAACAAACAAACAGACAGGACTTACAGAGGCCTTCATTCATTCGGATGACGTACATATAACATACATATAAAGACAACATATATGACACACTGTAGTACTATTTAGGGGGCAACCCTAGGCTGCAGAGCCAGCCGTTCACGTCACCTCGCTCGGATGCTGGAGCTAAACATAACGTGCATGTAACCTGTAGTATTTTTGGGGTCGCCCCTTAGCGGCAGTGTCCATTTTTTTCAAGACTCCACTTTAAGTCTAAACCTTCACTCGGTCGCAGTGTCCATTTTTTTCAAGACTCCACTTTAAGTCTAAACCTTCACTCGGTCGCAGTGTCCATTTTTTTCAAGACTCCACTTTAAGTCTAAACCTTCACTCGGTCGCAGTGTCCATTTTTTTCAAGACTCCACTTTAAGTCTAAACCTTCACTCGGTCGCAGTGTCCATTTTTTTCAAGACTCCACTTTAAGTCTAAACCTTCACTCGGTCGCAGTGTCCATTTTTTTTCAAGACTCCACTTTAAGTCTAAACCTTCACTCGGTCGCAGTGTCCATTTTTTTCAAGACTCCACTTTAAGTCTAAACCTTCACTCGGTCGCAGTGTCCATTTTTTTCAAGACTCCACTTTAAGTCTAAACCTTCACTCGGTCGCAGTGTCCATTTTTTTCAAGACTCCACTTTAAGTCTAAACCTTCACTCGGTCGCAGTGTCCATTTTTTTTCAAGACTCCACTTTAAGTCTAAACCTTCACTCGGTACATACAAGACAAAACAAACAAACAAACAAATACAAACAACGACATATGACGAGACAACTTAGGCTGCACGCTATCTTCTCTTATGGACCCGGCGTGGTTAGCTGAATAGAGAGCCGTGCAAACTCAACCAGTGTAGTGTGTCAGTAAACTATAGGGTCATAGAATACAGAGAGACAGTGTAGTGTCTCAGTAAACTATAGGATCATAGAATACAGAGAAACAGTGTGGTGTCTCAGTAAACTATAGGATCATAGAATACAGAGAAACAGTGTAGTGTCTCAGTAAACTATTGGACCACAGAATACAGAGAAACAGTGTAGTGTCTCAGTAAACTATTAGTATCATAGAGTACAGAGAAACAGTGTAGTGTCTCAGTAAACTATTGGACCACAGAATACAGAGAAACAGTGTAGTGTCTCAGTAAACTATTAGTACATTATGACAATTGTACGGATATATTCATGCAGGCACACAGACAAACCCCCTACATCTAGTGTAAAACTAATATTAGATAAATTCACCCGCACCGAAAACCAAAGCGTGAAAAAGTGGTATTTCGAGGTACAACAAGAATAAATCCATATATTTATATATATAGCCATGCATTGCTCGAACACCCAAGTTGAATCGTGGGTTATTCTAGAGGCCTTGACATGAATATATATATATAAATAAAGACAAATAACTGATTGTAACAGCTGATAGTTAAACATCCGTGTAAAAAAAAAAAAAAAAAAAAAAAACGTCGGGGTGTCTCCGGTGGTCTCATAAACATATACAGAGACAGTTGCTGGGAGGATCAACTCGGTCCACCCAGCCACGCTAACAGGACATCATGGGGTATAGGAAGTACAGAGCCTGGGTATTAAACACAAAGGTCATTCAATCTGCTGTTCAGTGGTGACTTCACATGTATGCAATCATATTTACACATTGTCTTTAATAATTGACCTAAATTTGGTATAATACAATTCACATATAGCACCGCGTGTACCCTTCCTGGGGCCCCAAGGAATTGTAGCACATAGTGTATGGGCGAATTGTTATTTGGATCTTATGGATCCAGCGGTCGTCTGGACTGGACAGGGTCACGGTCGGGGTCACCAGTTGATGTGCCGTGACAGACCTGTCACTCTTGGTTCAATAAACCCTAAAGTCCAGTTTATAGACGACATACACAGAAATTACCTTTTACATGCGCAAGGCATCTTTATTGACAAACAAGGGAGATTCCCTCTATACTATGTGAATAAAAGAACAGCAAATTAATGATATTAAAACAATACGACCTGATATATCACGAAGGCAATTCGCTCCACATCTAAGTCTGCATGCAAACAAGCGCTCGGTTGAGCGCCTGGAGAATTCTGAAGTTCTTATCTATTACATTCAGTATATCAACGCTGTGGCTATCAAGGCCTGTCTTCTGACTGCACTCTATAAAGTAAAGGTTGACGGCCCAAGGTTCCACAATGGACCATCAGTAGGAGGTGTAGTGTTATGTGTGATCATCTTCAGGAAAGAAGCGATCAAAGGAGGTGTGTATACTGGGTGGCAACGGACCACCCATGGACCCCTGGACCCATGGACCCATGACAGCCAACACTAACATTAAAATCAGCATTGTTTAACCACATGAACCCACACTGGGCGAGACCTGCTACTGCGAGTGCCACCCATTGGTCAAAAGAAACTGCTTCTAGGGGAAGTACATACATAGAGACACACGGGGACTACAAATTTCACGCCCACTTTTGAGACAGCGCCGCTACTCGAGGTCCGTTAGAACGATGAACTGCAGCTGCCAATGCAATCCCTATGAGAGGATATGAGAATTAGCCTACTTTTGAAATATTCCTACATTAACTGGAGACGATATTGATTTAAATAAAAATATGTTTCCAAATGTATGGAGTGTCTTTGTCAACATATCTTCTTGTTTTCTTAATAGTTGATGTGTTTCACATTTAATTTGCCACTTTAACGAGTTACCCATAATGCTAACACAGCAGAGGGTAGACAGCAGACAGGCATTTCAGTGACATCACTGTCTTTACGAGCGCCGACCGACAGCGTACCCACTGTAGAGGCAGGAGAGGCGGTCGCCTGCCCAACTAAGGTCTCGCCTCCCCTAAAAAAAAAAATAACCCGAAAATGTGTCATTGCGTGCTTAATGTCCTCAAAGTCACGCATCCAACAAGCTTTGAACTGAGCAGATTGGACCTTCTGTTCCAGAGATAATGACCAAAACCTATTGAAAACGGCCACTTTCGCCAGTTTTCTGGGTATTGAAAACCTCAAGGGATGCGTCCGTGATGCGACCACTTAAAGTCTGGATCTCCGATGCTAGCAGTTTTGACATACTGATGGAGTATATTATAGTATATTGTGGGTAGTATATAGAGATGAAAGATATGGGACATTAAAAAGGACAAATTAAACAAATGGGACAGATTATTAGAACACAAAAGAAATCGCTACAGCCTCAGTAGTTAACCAGTGAAATGACGGTATTTTACAATGCCTCTCATAGAGATTGCATTGAGAGCTGCAGTTCATCGTTCTAACGGACCCCGAGTGTCAAAAGTGGGCGTGGATTTGTAGGCCTTCCGCTTCCGGCCGTATGTCTCTATACAATGGAAGTCCCCTCCTATAGATGCGCTCTGCATTAGGTCATTATCAGACTTGCCACGCAAGTTGGGAATGCACACGCCTGCTCGTTTATGTAATACCCGTTGTACTTGTTGTCAAAGTACCCATTGTACGTTGACTACCCAGTGAGGTATACCACTAATACGACAGATCGACTAAATATGGAGATACAGAGATCCCTGATGTCGCCAGGCCCAGTTGAGTGGATGGTCACTGTTGCCAGATTTAGCGAGAGAAACAAGTCAGGTCTACGAAAACAAGCCCAAAAGAAGCGACTAGGCCGCATGAGCACACACACAGGGGGTCTCCAGCTAAATGTGTTAATATAGCATCAAAATCTGTTTTATTACTTGAACCCTATAGCCATTCTACAACCTTGTTGTGCAAAAACGTGTTAGGACCCCAATTATACTTTAGTACCCGGACCTGATGTGATGCGTTGTGAGCTTTGTGAAATATTTGGAATACATTTGAAACATTTTAACAACACAAATCTTGTATGGGGGTCCCTGGCACAAAATAGTTTCAGATGGGGGTCTGTAGCCATTACTACTTGACATAAAAATGTTTGAGAACTACTGTTTTAAACAACAGGAAGCAAGCCCAATTAAGCAACTGCACTTTAGAAACAAGCCCAAAAAAACGCAACCCACAACTACCTGTATTTACAAGTGACTTTACAGATAAACAAGCCCAAAGTCGCTTATAATAAGCAGTCTTGGCAGCACTGATGGCTGTGTGAGATGGGGTTGATTTACACACATTAGACCTTTACTTTTATTGTATGTTGCATTCCCTTATTCGGTCTCAGTTGGACTCAGATTAAAGTAAATTCTGTGATATAGAGGACCATTATTAAGCCAATTAATCACATCAACAGCGATGAATTATAATGACAATGAGGTAATATCCCATGGCTATACACACAAGTAATATTGCATTGCACAAAAACAATCTTTACCTGTCCCCGATTTCCATATAATTGCTGAAGGCAAAACTGGTCATTTTTATTGTCTGTCTATGTATCATCACTTAAATGTTGCATGTTATGTCTTTGGTCCAGGATATAGCCAATGGTCTGTGATACCACCAGCAACAGATAAAATGCATATTACGTATTTCCTTTGGTTCTGAAAACCATCTGGCACCAATCATATTGAGTCCAGCCCAAAGAGTGAATCTGGCTTTAGACAATGGCTGGATGCTGAGTGGAAATGGTGATGTAATGATGGTTGCATGTTCTTATTTGTAATAACTGTGTTGACCTTGTATATCATACATATTGTGTATAACATGACTATTTCCTCCAAACTAACCCTCCAAAGAGAGAGAACCTGGTGTCATCTTCCACAGATGACATCATCTTTCTATATGCTTTATCCTTTTATGCCCGCTGGGAATGATGCCCATGGTGAAAGCATTTAGTTTGTACTTAACACCTCATGTGAATAATATGGTCAATAATGACAATTGTATAGGCTAGACTATGTGAAAGGTAAGCTAAACCAAACCATTACAGGTGTTACTGAAGGGATTGTTGGAAGAGATTTTCGTGGTAGTTCATCTTGGGCTATAGTTTGTTTCGGGGAAGGCTGAAAGGTTATGAAATAGATGGTTGGTTTATCTGCTGGGTGTATCTATATAAGAATATGCTCAGTCAAGACCACATAATGTGGGGGAAGTGGATGGTGGTGAATGTCACTGTCAAAATATCACTCTCTCACTTCTTCTCTCATGCAGGCATGCATTATCTACTTCCCTTTTATGTATTTTATGTATTTTTTATTGTTGTCACTTCCTCACTCATTTTCTATCCAATTTCCCTTCTCACATGCTGTCTCTATCTTATACTCTCTTTCTCTCACCCATTTAACCCACTCTCTTCCACGCTCATTTTTGTCAGTTTACAAACACTACAAATTTGCATATTGAGTAAAGTGCTCCTAATGGGTAAACCCTACACCAATTTAAAGCCCTTCTTCTATTTCAATATCTATCTGTCTTTCTATTTAGCCCTGGCAGTCTCACACTCATTTGTCAGTTTGTATAAAGATTACATTTGACATTTTGCCTTCTGGCATTGGATGGCAAAGCCAAAGCTTTTTACACCTTGGGAGGCCACTTCAAATTGTATTTGTAGTGAGTGCTTAGGCAATGGGATATAGGGAGGTTATGGTGGTAGTTCTGTGAAACACCATGGAACCTCCTAAAATAAAACCCATACTCTAGAATAACATGGAATGTGGTTACAGAACATTACATTAAACTTTATTTAGAGCTGACAGACACAGGCACAGAAACCTACTGGTGCAGGAGGTGGTCACTGATGCATAACGCACAAGCTCGTGACCAGAAGACCGGGGGGGTCCGCTCATAATTCCGACATCCCATTATTCCGACATCCCAATAGTTCGACAAGGGTAGTGTGAGGTTAGAGTTAGGGTTAAGGTTAGGTATATGGTTAGTTATAATGGGGCCAGTTGGACCAAGCCCAGAAGTTTGCCTCAGCGACCGTGTTTAGAGGGACGCAATAATGCAACTCCAACGGAAAGAAAATAGAATTTTGCCATCTAACTCTGACGTAAAATGTATGATAGGGTAGGATCCTAACTAAGTAGTACTACTGTACCTGAAGCTCATGAGGCAATATCCCCCCTGCCCAAGCAGGGATGCCTTATTGGACGAACTGTAGAAATGTGTTTTTCATGTGTGAGACCTGGGTTTGAATATACCAGATAGGACATGAGTGTAATGGATTTCAGCTTTAAACACTCATAATATGAAATCATAAAGACTGATTTCATATTCCTTTGGTTATTTATGAAAGGTGACTGTTTCATTCAGAGATCTCATTTTATTTTTTTATTTTTTGTGCAGGATTACTATATATTTATGGTATAATTTAATGGTATAATTTCAAGTTGTGGGTGCAATTTACTACTAAGATGTGTACGAGTTAAAAAATATAACAAAATGGAGATTGTACTGTAGTACTGTAAATGAAAGAACATATGCAAGGTTATTGTTCTAACTGAAATAAGACAAACAAAACAATACTATAGCCTACTTAAACATAAAGCCGGTAGCTGATTAGGACAGGAAGGATTAAAGTACCAGCAAACTTTGTGACACACGCACCAAGTGGGTTACACTTTCCTATAAATAAATGTAACATGTAGTTCCTCATAATAGTTGTGTGTAAAGGAAATGTTTATTTCTTTCAAAAACGGTGACTCCCTGAAGTCACAAATTACAGTAGCCTACTCAAGACAAGACCCACTACGTTGAATTAAGACACAGAAGTAAGTGCAGGACAGCATACAGAGATCCTGTGTGGACGACTATACAGTAGCCTACCTTAATTTTGCATTAGATTTCTATGTACATAGAAAACATGGCAGAGGCAATCTATGTTAACTCAAAGGAGGTCAGAGGAGATAATTTGAGTGTTATAAGAGTAAGAGCAACAGCCAACAATGAAAACATATACGCCAACGTGGAAAGTACTCAACTTGAAACCAAAGACAAAGCTGAACATCAAAGGTCAGGTAGGTACAACAACTAAACACAAATTAAAACAAAAAAAGATAATTCCTCTTCAGGTCTCCATTGGTGAATGGTCTATCTAAGACAAGATAAAAATACGTTTACGTTTACAGTACAGTACCTTCATAGGTAACCGGAGGGAAATTCACATTCACAGCAGTTATCTGAGCTGATGTATAAACTCAGACTAAAATGTACATTACTTTATGAGCTAAATCAATGTGCACAATAATCACCATAATTTGCTGATGCATACAACTATAAAGCCTTGTCAAGTTCCGTTTTAGAAATAGCTTTAACTCCTATTTTGCTTGATATTTCACTTTTTAAAACAACATGATGTATTCTTTTAGCTTAGCCAGGGTCTAATTATGGGTGATTTTTTTTTTACCAGACCATTACTAGTCCAAAGACCTGAAGGTCTCCTGATGATAATGTGTGATTCAGGTTGTGCTCAGAGGTCCAGAACTGTTGCAGTGTGTCTGGGGGTGCTATGCTTTCTCCTATTGGCTGTCATCATAGGTCTGCAAGTGAACTGTGAGTATTGTGCACACACCTTGACAAACAACACACTTATAATTTCATCTGTATGAGTTTAACTTTAGACAATGTCCAGGGACTGTTTACTCCACATTTTATTTCTCCTTTCCAGACAGCAGACTTACAGGTCTTCATGATTCTGAAATGCAATGTTTGAGGGCCCAAAACAAAAACCTTACTGAAGACAATAACCAACTAAAGACCAGTTATGACAACCTGACAGAACAGTTCAACATCGTGGGCAAAAAGAAAGACCTGTTACAAAAGACCGTTGACAATGTGTGTCATAAAGCCAGAGGTAAGAGAATATTTTCTACAATCATAAAAGCTACCTCAATTACACTGTCTTCTACATCATAAATCACATAATCCTAACATCTTTCCTTCTCTTAAAAATGTAACTAATATGTATTTGGTATCAGAGAACAACAAATTAAATAAACAATTCCAATTTTTAGACGACTGCCCTGGCTGGAAAGTGTTGGGCTGCAAATGTTACTTAATCTCTACCAGCACCAGCAATATGAAAACCTGGAAGGAGAGCAGACAGTACTGTCAGAGTTATGGAGCTGACCTGGTGATCATAAACAGCAGAGAGGAACACGAATTTCTCATGATGAATTACATCGATTGGGCTTGGATCGGTCTGTCTGACCGAGCTTCAGAGGGGACATGGAAATGGGTGGATGGGACAACCCTGCAGGGTGAAGTGTTCTGGTTGGCAGGGAAGCCTAACAATGCTAAACGGAACAAAGACTGTGTGCATTTGCAGATCATTAAGGGTAGAAAAGGGTGGAATGACGCGCGATGCACTCAGAAGTTTAACTGGATTTGTGAGAAGTAGGGTTTAAATAGTGCAAGAGGTTTAATTTATTTCTGTTATGAGACAGTATATATACATATATATCCTATATTTTTTTCTGTTTGCTGTTCAACCGCCTGATTTTCTGTTAAAAATAATTAAGGAATAGCTGTAAAGTATGCCGAGATCATACCTGATATTCTTGAATTTATTGTCTTAAAGGAGCTACACCATGAATTTAAAAAAAATATTTGATATTTAATATCATATGGTGTATGTCCCTCAAACCTTTTTCAAAAGGTTTGAGCCTAAATCATCACTCAGATATACTCATCCCAAGTCAATTGTCTCTGGCTTATACAGCACTTTCAGCTGCAATACCAAAACGTCCTCTTGTGCAGGGGGGGGGCTACTGAGCAATTCTGTCTGTTAATAAAAAAACATATTTAAAAACATTATTAAAAAAAAAAAGCATCTAAGAAAAATACAAAATCGAAAAAAAAACACTTTGAACATTTTTGAACAATTCCACCAAGTGTTTGAGGTGCCTGTTTCACCCACTTCCGGGGGGCGGAGCCAAAATCCGAGCCCGAAGTATTTGTTCGTAGACCCCCACTTAGGGGGGGTAGAAAACGTTTCGGAGCGATTCGGGCACTTTTCATTTAACATTGGGTTTGCCATCATTAATGTTTGTGACATCATAAACATTTCCATTCTGAGATCGCCTGTTCAGACACGCCCATTCTGGAAATCCATGAAATGAGAAGGAATGACTGAATTAAAAAAAAAAACATTTTTTGGGGTACAAGAGACACTGGGGACCCCAAAAAATACAAAAAACCAAGAAAAAAGTGATTTTCATGGTGTAGACCCTTTAAGATATTAAATCTTAATTGATGTTTTTTTTTATTGATAAAAACTGATTCAGAAGTCATAACAGTAGGCTATCACGGCAGGTACACAGATCGCTATGTGTTCCAGACAGTTGTTGACTATCTTTTAGCCCAGAGGCTAGAGCTGGTTGTGATCGCTATTGTTTGAATAAATAATACAATGGTAATGATTCCACATTGTGATGTCATTTTGTTTTAAATATTATTACAATTTGTCTTAAATACTGTGTTACGGCCAGCCGTATTCATTTTGTATTACTTCTATTTCCTCACTAAACAGACTTCATTCCCACTTAGGGATCAAGGTTTTTATAATATAGCCTATTGTTTTCAATATATATTCATATATCAATGAAATCAGCTCTGAGGAAGCACAAGGGCAGTATGACCACATATTGTCCCACCCATTTGTTCATTTGATTTCCATATTTCACAAGACACTGTGATGGGCCCTCACAGCTTGTCACAGTTTTATAGCATGGCAAACAGAGTCTATCCCATGGAGACATTTATTTTCACTTCTGCTTGGCTGGAGCACATAAAACATCAAAATTTATGACCACATTTCTACACACATTATTTTTAGCTTTGTGCCGAAAGTACTTAAACAGAACAATCCCTGGGTGGTCTGACTGGAAATATGTAAGAAACAAATTTGCTCCAGGAAGAGATGAAAGAGGTTTTTTTTTCTATCTATAAATAATCTATCAATGTATATATTATCTAAATAATGCTGAGTTGTTTTTGCAACTTTCATATGTTCCTATTTTGATATGCTAGTGTTCCTATCTCCCCTAAAAACAACATGCATGACATGTTGGATTCCTTATGTCTTGAGAGTGTTACAGGTTCCCTGGTCCTGCTTTCAGATGTCTCTCCATTACATCACACAGTAAAGAGACACTTTACTTTTTTTAAGTTTTTAAGTCCTTTAATTGTATTATGTAAATATAATATGAAATGCATGCATCTCAGTTTAACATCCTGATGATGGTAGCATTATGTATTTTTGTGTTTTCTTTTAAGAGTGAGTTTGTTGTATGATATTGCAAAAGGCTTGATTGTATTTGTATAATATACAATCAAGCCTTTTGAACATTTTAATAAACATATTGGGTTTTTTTTTTAAAGAGAGAGAGACACTTTACTGGACTTACCTAAACAGAAATATCAGTCCTGCATGTATAGAAAGAATTGGCATATTTTTTTCACCATTTCCATTTTGCTCTTTTTTGGGGGGAATGACTTCAATATAAATCGCCATTTAAATTGTAGCTATGTTTTTTCTGGAAGATTATTATTTTTTAATTGTTGAAGATTTGTGAAAGATTTTGAACGTTTTAACATAACGACATGCCCAAACACATAGGGACGCCAGGTTGAAAGTGGTTTAAACTTGAAGTTCCACACTCTGCTTTGCAAATAAACAGTGGACATGTAATGCTACATTGATGCCCACTCTTCCATCTGCTTCCCTGGGAGGCCCCTGGGAGGAGTTCAAAAGGTTACAACACTCTTCGTCTTCACAGACCACACAAAGTGCATTACATATACTGTAAATCCTGAAAATATGACCTGTCCTGTCATTTATTTTCCTCCTTTTATCCAGGCAGTTGTGAACATTCATAAAAGGTATAGCACAATCTGCTCCATTCACAGTTAAAGGTATAGGGCTGGGCAACAGATAAGGGAGACATATTATAGTCAGTGGTGTAAAGTCACTAAGTACACGTTCTCAAGTACTTACTGTATGTACAATTTTTAGGTAGTTTCTTCAGTAGGCCTATTTAATATTTTCAATACTTTTACTTCTACCCCATACATCTCAGAAGAAAATATTGTACTTTTACTCCACTACAATTATATGAAAACTTTAGTTACTAGTTACTTTGTAGATTTTGTTTATTATTACAAAACCACATCTTGGCCATTAGAAAATAGCAGATCTTGTGAGCTTGTAGATAGGCTATTTTAAAAAGTTTTTTTTAATGCATTTTGAACTTGTGAAATGGGACATTCTACATGAGTACTTTTACTTTTGATACTTTAAGTATATTTTACTTAAGTACATTTTGAATACTGGACTTCTACTTGAACAGGGTATATCAGTATTGATACTTTTACTTAAGTAAAACATGAGAGTACTTCTTCCATCACTGATTATTATAGTCCATAACTAGACACCAATGTTTTACAAATAATTAAGTAACTTAAATTCAGAAAAGTTCTCCACAAAAGCAGCTGTCCTGGTATGAAGAATCATGACAGCATGAGTGGAGGAAGTTGTACAGTATTGACTGTCTGCACCTACAGCACAGCCTGTATACATGTAGAAGTAAAAGTATTGAAAATTGGAAATACTCCAGTAAATAAAAAAAAATAGATCAAAACTTTACTTAAGTACAGTACTTGAGTAAATGTACTTAGTTACTTTACACCACTGGTTGGGACGAAACACAGTAGAGGCTTGAACACAGCACACACCTTGCTGGGAAGATGCTTTAGAGCCCTCTAGTGGTGTAAGTACGATAACACAATATATATATATATATATATATATATATTTCATTATTTTCCTAAATTAAAATGTTATTCCTTCTAATAGTACAAAATTATTCCTCAATCGGAGTCTCAAAAGTTGAATATATGTACTTCACGTAAATATTTAAATATCCATTCATTTATTTATGCTCTTCTTTTCTTCCTTTTCCTTTTTTTCTCTTCGCGGGAGTTCAAGTAGTGTTGCCATGTCTGCTTATTATAAGCGACTTTGGGCTTGTTTTTCTGTAAAGTTGCTTGTTAAATATTAATATTGGCAGTTGGGGGTTAGGGGGGCTTGTTTCTAAAGTGTACTTACTTATTTAGGTTTGCTTCCAAATATATATATATATATATATTTAAACCAGTGGTTCTCAAATATTTTCATGAAAATGTGCCATAGAGCATTTGTGTTGTTAGAATGTAAAAAAAAAAAAAAAAAAAAAATCCAAATATTCCACATTTTATTGCAAGAGCAGAAAATAGCAGATCTACAAGCTCACAACGCTTCGCATCGCAACGCGTTGTGAGCTTGTAGATCTGCTATATCTTTTGGGCTTGTTTTAATAGACCTGGTTGCTGATTTCTCTCGCAAAACCTGGCAACACTGAGTTCAAAGGTTACAAACAAAATGGCCGAACTCATTCTTCACAGAGAGCACACAACGCGCTGAGCTCAGGAGGCAGAGAGAAAAACATAATAATAATAAGTGTTTTGTATCATTTCAAAGAAGACCAACAGCCATCATCACACTTTTTCTACCTTTTTTACCGGCTGACGTTTTATATTCCCAGTTTTCTGTTGGATTAACGTTACATCTGTGGACAACAGTGGAGAACTAAAAGTCAACAGTGGTTGTCTTGATGCTGCTGCTTCGGCTTCTGCAAACAAACCTCTAATATTTTTCTGAGTCGTTGCATAAACTGTGTTTGTTTATCTGCAACGCTCTGCATTGAACAGCTGGATTATTTACTTTTTTTTTAAATTATCAGCACCTCTGGATTATTTGCTGAGTTTATTATTGGACACTTGGATAATTTACTGTGTGTATTACTGAACACTTGGATAATTTACTGTGTTTATTACTGAACACTTGGATTGTTTACTGTGTTTATTACTGGACACTTTTTACTGTTCGATATCTGCAACGTTTTGCATAGAACAGATCTTATAAGTCTTTATGACTCTATGGGTCGGTTATAGAGTGATGAAGTTTGAATTGAGGTCCAGTAGACTGAACACCATGTTCTAGCATGTTACTCCAGGCATCAAGCTAAAAGATGAACAGGAAGAAGGATAAAGGATTTGAAAGCCCCCGTCCATTTAAATTATAAGTATTTTTAATTACTTTTTTTGACTTGGACATTTGAATGAGTTGAAGTTGCTAAATCTGTGAACAATAAGCATTTATGATGATGGAGCAAAGCTAAAGGCAGTAACATGAATGTGTAGCCTAGATAGACGTGTGTAAATGTCAGCCTGTAGAGAGACTACTGAATGGCTATTGGCTAGTAGTAGTGACAAAGCACTAAATAAGACAATTAGTGCATGCATGAGCACATCCACTCGGGTAATCAGGTGCAGGACAAGCATCAAAATAATCTGTAGACCAGGGGTCTTCATTGTTTTTCAGGCCAAGGACCCCTTAGGTGAGAGAGAGAGATGAAGCAGGGACCCCCACTACATATTGTATAAAATTGTGTTGCAGATGATTAAACTTAACCCCCCCCAAAAAAAGCATCTGCGATCTGCAAGATCTGCAATGTTAGGCTAATGTTTGCCTCAGAATAGTGATGCTAGGGTTCAAGTGTAAGAGCATCACATATTGACATCCCTGTCTTGTCTATACGACCCATCAGGTGGTGTGCATCAACAACATCAACTTCCAGAGGAAATCTGTGATTGTAAGTACGCTGTAATAAACCATAACTAACTATAGTATTAATCAAATTCTCACAATAGACAAGACCTTTTTCCTAATGCCATTGTATTGTTCAGTATTTAGTGGCTAATATGTTCTCAGTTTGAACTATTGTTTTAGCCATTCATTGCTTGCAACCCTAACTCAGACTGCATGCCTAACTGTTTGTTGCCAATACTAATTTAAGTAGATTTAAGTGGAGTTTAAAGCCTTGCATTTACAGTAAAGCCCTGACTATAACACTACTTAGTCAGATTTATGTGCACAAACATGGCATCCTATCTCCAATGGTGGTCCAATTGCGGGTTCGGAACACAGTATGTATAATTTGTCCTCTCTCCTTCCCCCTCTCTCCATCAGGGTTATGTTGAGCTGACCATTTTCCCCACCGTGGTCAACCTGAACCGGATCAAACTTAACAGTAAGCAGTGTCGCATCTACAGGGTTCGTGTGAATGAAATTGAGGCTCCGTTCATCTACAATGACCCAACGCTGGAGGTTTGCCACCATGAGTCAAAGCAGTAAGAACCCCATCTCTCACACCTATAAACAGTTGATACCGTATCTCAATTGTCATGTACATTTAGTGGAGCACTGTATTGTGGTGTTGCTATGATATTTGTGGCTTTGGATGTGCATGTGTATAGGCTGACTTAGTGCTTCGCCTGATGTGATGAACAAAGCCAGAGACCAGGTCACCTTTACAGCATTCTGCATGCTGACAAAAATGTTTACATTTATGGTTTGAAGTTACTTTGCCCTCTACTACTGGCTGCTATTGTATAGATGTTTGCTTGTTTTTCCTATCATATTGTTGTTGTCTATATCAGTGGTTCTCAACCTTTTCAGGCCGCCACCCCCAAAAATCATCATATTTGAACTGGGGACCCCCCACCCTGATAAGCATGTGGAATTGTAGGAGTTGAGGCATTACATTTTGTTTGACTCCGTTCCACAGATAAAAATTGTGAAAATAGCAGATCTACAAGCTCACAACGCCACACAACGGCATTTTCGGCTATTGTCGGCTATTTTCTTTCTTATATTATTGTTGCCAATGTTTGACCAGTTTTTATAGTATAGTTTGTTTTGATGCAGTAATGGTATTTTTTTTTTGGTATTACAATCTTAAAATTCATTAAATTGTCACTTCACTGTCATCTGGGGACCCTCCCAAAATCATGTGGCGACCCACAGGTTGTGAACCACTGGTCTATATCACTGTTACTGTGCTTTTGATAATGTCAGAGGAGCCGAACAAAAATATTCTTTACTCTTGTGTACCTGTCCCGTAGACAATAAAGAACCTTGAACTGTTGGTCTAATCATGGTTAGTCATTTGGATGAGCTCAAACTACGAGCTAAACCTCTTTCTGTAAAGTGTTCTTTATTGAGGTGGGGAAGGCTGGAATGAAATCCCACATGAAATGCAATCTGATGTAAAATGTATAATCAAGAGTGAGTGGTTTTGAGAAAGATTTGAAAAAATGACTCCTGAATATCAAGGAATGTATAAGCAAAATTGTATTATGTGGAATTTGTGGAATGTGTTGATTTTATAATGTGCTGAGTAGTGTATTGTATTTTCGTTTATGAAGTACAGTAATATCAATCAATCAATCTTTCTGCTTCTGTAGGAGGAACCTGAACTATTTTTCCAGTGCCTACACAGCAGCTGTGAGTGCTGTGGATCCTGATGCCGGACATGGAGAGCTGGTCATCAAAGTCCCGTCTGAGCTCTGGAAACAGGGAGATGGTAAGAGACATTAGACGTAACATGCAGTGCCTATCACAAAAGTTGCAGTTCTTGAGCTCGGAGCAATTAGACGTGAAACTTCGTACAGGTTAAAAAAACAACACAATGCTGTCTCAAGATGATTTTCTTTCTTTCCTTTTTTTAAGCTTAGGAAGATTATCATAGACCCTAGCCTAGAGGGACATGAAACATTTGAATTTCCTCCTATGCAGGACCGTGTCAAACTTTAGTCAATGTTAAATAATGTGAGGTACCAGGTCTGTAACCAGGTATTCAGTTACGTAGAACTTAAATGTTTTAGATCATGGTTCATGCACTGAACGTTCCTTTGTTGTGTTTTCAGATCTGAAGGTGTTAAAAGTGTACATTGAGTTTTCCCTGGACCAGCCCAAAGGGGGTCTTCACTTCGTTGTCCCTGATGTGGAGGGCAACATGGCAGAAAGAGCAGCTCATGTATTCTCCTTTGGATACCAGAACTCCACCAGGTGGGAAAAGTGCTGCATGTTTACCAAGTTTGAATTAGTCTAGTCACTTATGACCAATGATTTCCTGATATGACTGAAGCCCATGTTATTTACTGTCAACCATTAATCCTTGGTCCACTCTTTTATCTAATTGTACTTATCTATGTACAGTATTAGCACTTTCTGGTATTATGCATTATTATTATTATAGGCTAACTACATCCTCTACACTTGAGCCTCCCTACACAGTGTGTGGTATACGGTATAATGTGCCGAATAGTAAATGTTATGTATAGTTCTGATATTGTGTGAATGTGTCATGATTCATGGGGCTATTGGAGTTCTCAACAGGCCTGTAAATTAAGGCCCGACCCTAATTGGGCCCTACTGGGCTGGCCTGAGGCCCGGCCCGAACAATTACCACTACCCTTCCTCTTTGCCTGGCCTACTTGTTAAATAGTTGTATGAACTCTTGTTTTATTTTTGTATTGTTTTATTGGATCTTGTTTAGTCGATACACTTATTTGTTTTAGCTCGTGCTCATTTGATTTTGCTATTTTGTCTCATCTGTTTAAGAAAGTAGGTAGCTGATATATTGCACTTTTACCTTAGCGCTAGGTATACTCTTGGTTGCTTGTTTTTGCAGGAAATGCACTTAAGACTTCTGGTGATTAGTAGTTTTGTTCCCTACCTATGTTGAATGCACTTATTGTAAGTCGCTTTGGATAAAAGCGTCTGCTAAATGACTGTAATGTAATGTAATGTACCACCAAGACCCGAAACCCGGAAAGTTGTCATTGTGTCAAAATCACGCATCCAACAAGCTTTGAACTGAGCAGATTGGACCTTCCGTTCCAGAGATAATGGCAAAAACATCTTGAAAACCTTTCGATAGTTTTGGCCATTGTCGCCCGTTTTTCTCAGGCTAGGCAACAAACTAGATACCTGAGTAAGTTCACTTTGAGCTGCATCCAACACATCCACTGCCATTTCCGTCTGCCTTACCGCTAGGCCGCTAAGGGCAGTTGAAATTTCTTTTTTGGGGGGTAATCGATTTCATTCTCTTCTCTTTTTTTTAGCATAGACTAATTAGCATAGATTTTGGGCCGGGCCCAAAAACGTTGGGTCGGGTTCGGGCAGAATTTGAGAACTCTAGTGGCTATATATGGCCAACCTTCACAGAACTACAAGTTCAGATTCATATCTTTACTTGTCTGCTCTCCTCTGGGTCACGCTTCCCCTTGTAGGTCTGGAGTGGGCTGTTTTGCTATGCTAACTCTTTCTCCACTTGATACAACCAAGCTCACAATTTCTCTCTTTAGTTCTATACAGAGTCTTGATTCCCTATTTGAACCCATACTAAGGATTATACATTTCACAGTTTTTGTCCTGAACTCACGTAACTTGTTTTTTATCCCCAACTAGATTCTGGTTTCCCTGTGTGGACTCCTTCTCTGAGCTGTGTACATGGAAGCTGGAGTTCACAGTGGATGCCGCCATGGTGGCTGTGTCCTGCGGGGACTTGGTAGAGACCATCTACACCCACGACATGAGGAAGAAGACGTTCCACTATGTCCTCCCTATCCCCACCGCCGCCCCCAACATCTCACTGGCTGTGGGGCCCTTTGAGATCCTCGTAGACCCCTACATGCATGAGGTGGGTCTGTAGTTAATGACTCGCTGTAGACTGAAGATTTGAGGCAGCTGTATTTATGTCTGGGCTGTGAAAGCAGTTGCCTGCCCTGCAGTCTAATAATTTGTGGTATTTGTGGTAATTCAACGAAGTGTACTGGAAAGCTTCAAAGTACTACTGCATTGCAATTATGGTGCAATTACCAACTAAATTACTTTCTCTGATAGGTTCAAATACCAGGGAAGGGAACGATAGTGATGCTAAATTACCATACAATGAAGCAAAAATCAGTGATTTACAGTGTTTTACTGTAGTTTTGAGTAGGCTTATAAATGGAGTAATTCCATTGCCACAATATGAAAAAAAGATTGGATACATGTAGCTCATACACCAACTGTGGGAAGGGGAGAAACATAGATGTTACTGTAACATTTTCAGCCATTGTCATTTCTAATAGTGACCACTAGGTGTCACCAAGACACTAGAACTAGACCAAGACTTTTGATCAAATGTGATGGTGTGTTTACCCTTAACTTATCAATGTCCTCATCATTAATTGTTATGTCATATGCAATGAAAGTAAAGATTGCATGAGAAGAAATAACTTAACAGACATTTATAGGAGAGAGAATTAATTTAAAATAAATTAACAAGCCATGATTTTAAAAGACCAATGTGGCCAGCATTGACAAATGTCTTTACTTTATGTAGATTTCCCATAGTGACATGCTTTTGTGGTATTTATTAGATTGATACGGTCAACCACGTTTTGTCCAGTGACAAATTACCTGTATGCAGTGGTGGAAAGTAACTAAGTACATGTACTCAAGTACTGTACTTACTGGTTACTTAGTTAATTTTGAGGTATTTGTACTACATTTCCTGTACTTTTACTTCTACTCCACTACATCTCGAGGCAAATATTGTACTTTTACTCCATTACTATTATTTGACCACTTTAGTTACTAGTTACTTTGTAGATTTAGCTTACAAAACATACACACAACTTTTTGGGAAAAAAAAGCTATTTGAAAACTTTGGCTATTTGAAAATAGCCGATCTACAAGAGCGACGTGTTGTTATTTTCAAAGGATTTTTGTACATTTTATATACTCTAGAAAACTTGTGAAATGGGACATTCTGCATAATGAGTACTTTCTACTTTTCATACTTTAAGTACATTTTGATACCAATACTTTTCTACTTTTACTCAAGTACAATTTCAATTCCGAACTTTTTATTGTAACAGAGTATTTCTATATTGCAGTATTGTTACTTTTACTTAAGTAAACGAATTGAGTACTTTTTCCACCACTGCCTGTATGTAACTCTTTCCTTGGTATGTCTTCTCTCCCCTTCCAGGTGACACATTTCTGTCTCCCCCAGCTCCTGCCGCTGCTCAAACACTCCATGTCTTTTCTCCATGAGATCTTTGAGTTCTATGAGGAGATTCTGACATGTCGCTACCCTTACGCCTGTTTCAAGACTGTGTTTGTGGACGAGGCCTATGTGCAAGTGTCCTCTTATGCTTCCATGAGCATCTTCAGGTAAGCATAAAAGACAGTTGTCTGTGGGAGTGCATAAATGCTTATATATGAAAAAGAGTAGGTGAAACATCAAATGCTTTGATGACTGGTGTGTCAATCTAGGAAAGAAAAAAAATCCTGTTAATGAATTTACAAACTATCTTATCCAGAGCGACTTAAAAGTGTGAAAGCAAAGTAAATGGCTTTAACCATATTCAACAAACAACAGGCTAAATAGTCATACAAGTAGAGTACAAATAGAACATGTAGTGCTTTCAAGGAAACTAGGACACCAGATAAACATCAACACCCCTTGATAGAATAACAATATACCACGGCCCATCATGAGTTATCGATAGAATAACAATATACCACGGCCCATCATGAGTTATTGATAGAATAACAATATACCACGGCCCATCATGAGTTATTGATAGAATAACAATATACCACGGCCCATCATGAGTTATTGATAGAATAACAATATACCACGGCCCATCATGAGTTATTGATAGAATAACAATATACCACGGCCCATCATGAGTTATTGCTCAGTTATACTTTGTATAAATGACGGTGTTGTATATGACAAACACAGCATATTACTGAAAACAGTGTTGACAGGAAACGCTATCACGCTGTTTACTTTTTTTTAATACTGTACTGTATTAATTAGCCTCAAGAAAGGGAAAAAGAGGCATAGCTGTCTGTCTACATTTTCCAGTGGGATGGCTAGGAAGATGTTTGTATCTACCTTTCTATCTGTCTTTGTTCATACATTTTGCTCTCTGCTCTCAGTACCAACCTGCTTCACAGTGGTATGATCATTGACCAGACACCAATGACACGGCGCTGTCTAGCCCAGGCCCTGGCACAGCAGTTCTTTGGTTGTTTCATCTCCAGAATGTCTTGGTATGGAACCACACGCACACACACATACATGGAAACACCAACACATGCATACCGTTATGCTCTAGCATAGACGGAGACACAGCAGTTCCTTTCACCATATTAATTGTATGAACATAGTCGCTCATGTTTCACTACTTAAGCAATATTTCCATCAGGGTTTTTCCTGGCTCAAAGTAGGGCGTAGTTGGCTTTGCGTGACGGCCTGGCTTTACTGCCACCGTCACCTCGGTGCGTCATCTCCAGGGTTTCCTGCAGGAAAAAACGTAGTCTAGGTGCTACTGGAGGGGGGTGCACGTGCCTACGCACGCTAGAGCTGGACAATATGGACATTATTTAATAATTCAATATGTATGCCAGGTATCTCAATAGCGATACAATTACAATTACAATACAAGTTCACACAAATGTAGCAACAGTGAAAAAAAAACTGAACATTATTCAAAGCATATTACAGTGCCATAGTGGTATACTTTGATGACGTCTCTCTCCGTGGTGCGCTTCGACTGAACTGGTCTGGCGGAATCCCTGATTTCCATACTGTTAATTTGTGACATTAAGTGTGTTGATCGATGCAAAGATATTGTGATTACGGTACATGCAATTCTGGCTGAGAAAATGCCAGCCGTTGCCATTTTTCAGTCCAGTTCTTTTTTTATTGTCAGTTGTGTTGCAATATTATATATGTATATAGCATCACATACATGAACTATAGTGACATTGCAAATATTTTGAAACCAATTATTTTTATTGCAACACAGACTTTAACATATAACAGCAACAAAGCTAGACAAAAAAGAGAGACAACTCAAAATAGTCAGCCAAATTATCACACAAATAAGAAATGATAGTACAAGTTAAACATAAGAGAATGAAGTAACTGTGTAGCTAAACATAATTTAAAATAAAAAGGAAGTAAGGGTTTGGGATTGGGGTGGGGGTCTGCGGTGTAGGAAAATTAGTTAATTGTTATCCTTTTTTAAGACTGTGGTGCATCATCACTCATCAGGTTCAACTATGCCCAAAAATCATAACTCATATATGGTGAAAAAACTATTTAAGTGGTATGAGTGGTTTTGTGTCTTCAAGATAAGAAAATGTTAAATATATATTATATTGAAAATACAGTAAAAACCCAGTCCCTGTCAACTTTGAAGAGAGATTTGTTTCTCTGTCATCAGGCAGTGTCCAGCCTTACCAGAGGTTTTTGATTACATATGCCGCCCAATCACTGAGTTACATAAAAGGTCTCTCTCTCTCACTCTCTCACATTCTCTCACTCTCTCTCACACACACACACACACACACACACACACACACACACACACACACACACACACACACACACACACACACACACACACACACACACACACACACACACACACACACACACACACCAACCACTCTCCTCCCTTTTGGTGCCTACCCTGCATAAAAAAATACAAGACTTGCCTTGATTGAACTGTGTTCTAGGCTAACACTCACCAGAGTCTGCTGTAATGGAAAAGTACTGATTTTGTTCAGATGTTGTGTGGTAACACTTGTTCAGAGGTCTGTATATGTCCACTGCTGAGAGATTGAATGCAGAACTAACCTGTTGCGTCACCGTTTGGAGGAAAAGTTCAGATCAGTAAAAAAGAAATGTGCAAGAGTTTAATAAAACACCTGTCCTCCTGGCAGATAAAGGACGATGCATTTGTGAATTTAAAGCTTAGCTTTTTATATGCCTCGTAAGCCAAATGGTCAAAACAACCCTGGACTGGTCCATGTGAAAAGGTTGTCTGGATCTGACAACACAACATTAATTAAACCCTGTATATTTCGTTGACAGGGTCTCCCAGTTGTCTCCCAGGGGTCTGTACTTGGTCCCCTCCCTTTTTCTCTCTACACCAATTCTCTTCTCCAAAAATAGTCCCAACAGAATGCGTTGTTGTGAGCTTATTGATCTGAATTTTAGTTTGCCAAACGTTCGCCTGTTATGACATGATCAGAAAAGGGATGCTAGGGTTCTTATAGTTAAGGTAAAAGATTGGACCTTAGCCTTTCATCAGCCAGATTCCAATATGATTTGAAAACGTATGTTGTTCAGTCGCAACCATCACTTCATTGGAGCATAAGTTGCCAGCAACGCTTCCCAATTCAAGCTGCTCTCTATTAGAAATGTGGTTTATTCGTCAGACCTTTATGTGGTCGGTGATGAGAGATTTACTACAGTGGTAACCTATTTTTATTACCATTAAAAGTCAGATGTCTGTCCAATGCTGGTCTTGAATGATTGTATGTGCCAACATGACAGCTTGTCAGCTGGTCAAAGTGTGTGTGTGTGTGTGTGTGTTGGGAGGCCCTTACGAGCACTTTAACATTCTCCAGTGCTTCCAATAGTGTTGACAGAGATGCCGGAGTTTCACCAGAGGTGTCCAAGCTTTTGATCCCCACTAACAGTGAAGCCCCTGTCTTCCTTTTACTTCCCTCATGCCCCTCCCTGCTGCTATTTTCTGCCGTTCTTCTCTATTTCTCCTCAATAATCATTTTTCCTCTCCTCCACATCGCTTGTCATTCCTATTCTCCCCTCCTCTGCGTATCTTGCGTATTCTCCTGTACTCTCCTCCACTTTCGACTTATCTTCCCTATTATCCTTTCCTTCCTTTCTTCTCTCCTCCACTTTACTTCTGTACTTATTCTCCTCTCCTATCCCCTCCTGCAAAACAAGCATCAGATGTGGGGTCTTAGGGTTTATTTGTCCTGCTGATGATGTTGTTGAGCTGGCATTGTGTAGGAACAGTCCCCAGGAAAGTCAGCCCTCTCTTTGATTTCAGAGAAGCGTGGCATCGCCTGCTAACAATTAATCAGTGTGGTTTAATTCTAGCTGGGGCCTGTAATTGAAGACAGGAGCTTTTGAGGAGATCAGCCAGCTCTAGCAGCTTGTTGAACACCTTAGAGGAAAGGGAATGAGGAAAACATGGACACTTTCATTTATCCATATTTGTAAGGGAAAACATTGGGGTATTTGCCAATAAACACAATATTTATCTATATTTGGCAATAATATATTTATTTTTGATCCAGCTGTGATGCAAGTTGTATTTTCTTGGCTCAGCACGAAGTGGATAAATTAGGTTTACATCTTCCTTTCCTCTGATATGGAAATGGAAGTCACTTGTCATTATATTTTTGCTTTCTTTGTTATGGATAAACACACATTAGATTTTGAAATAGACAGTTTTCATGTGTTTTGAATAAAGATGAGAGATGGAAAGACATATTTAATTTGAGAGTGCTGTGTATTTGCCAAAGTTGTGAGCAATCACTGACCTACCACGCAAAGCTCACAAGACACAGATGTCACAAGACACAGATGTCTATAAGTCAGATTTAAGATGTTATTGGTGGATTTCAAAAATACATGTGACGCACTGTGAGCTTGTAGATGGGCTATTTTCACTGTATTTCAAGTATAAAAGAGTGCATACGCGGTTTAATGAGTTTAACTCATACATGAGCTGTGACCAAAACAGCCATAAATGAATTCAGTAATTGAGTAGTCAGATTTCACTGGCTTTCAGTGTGGCTAAGGGAGACACTTGACTCATACGTTTATTATAACAGAATGAAATCATCTCCACTACTGAAGCCAGCCTGGGTTCAACTCGACATGAAAAGGAGAAACCACCAAGGTTGAATGGTTATAGCTATTCATGGTTTTATGAGCCAATAAATCATGCTGTTAGTTATGTTGTGTTCACTAAACCACATAAAAAATACATTTAACAAAAAGCCGATTATTATATATTTTTTACATAAGGAAGGATGCAGCCACAGTAACTTACTCATTGCAGGGATGAGGTGTGTTCACTTTCAACTTAAAGTCATAATGTGTAACATCTTCAATTAAACTAAAGTTAGTTTTGATATAATCTTTCATTGGTATATTTTCCACATATTTTTTCCCCCCACAATTTCTCTAAACACAATTTTTAGGTGTGAGTGTCTGCCCCGACACTCACACCAAAATGAAACTGACACAGAGTGCAATTAAAGCAATTAAAAGTGTAAATGTAAACTGCATTTTCCAAAAAGTCTCAATGACAACCTTTTCAACCTTTAAAAAATTGCACTTGTGAAATTGAAATTTACTGATTGATACATATGTTGTTGCTACAGTGTAATGTGGTGTTGTATCCATGTATTCTACAGGGCTGATGAGTGGGTGCTGAAGGGTATCTCAGGCTACATATTTGGCCTGTACCTGAAGAAGACCTTTGGAGTCAATGAGTACAGGCACTGGATCAAAGAGGTACTAGAGATTCAAAATTGTGTGTGTCATGATGCAATTTGACAGCAGAACATTATGTGCCAGTGAGGCCAGAATTACTTCAATAACTTAGGATATGTCGTTTTCCACATGGCACTGGACCAGAGTGATTCTAACTAACTGTGTTGAGAACATAGACAATAAAAAGTATGGACAACGTTACGCCCATAGACTCCTCAGACCGTAAATGAAGCAGGGGTGAAACAGCGAGACTACAGGACATTCATATGAACTGTCTCTTCCTCTATAGCCTAAATTTACAACTCTGGGGAAGCTGGGCCCTTGGTTGAGAATAATAAATCTAAATCACAAATGTCTATCTTTATAAGTACTTCACCTATATTGTAAGTACGAAAGTGCTTCTAAAGAACGGTGTTGGTATAACTAATAGATTCACAGAGAAAAGGTTTTTACGTCCATAGATTATCAACTATGATGCAACTTTCTTCAGTCTTCAAGCATTTCACTTTGGCATTTCCTTGTTGTGCAGACTGTTCTGTGGTCGTTTATGGCCGAAGATGATTCTGTTTCATGACATCATGCATGTAGCGGCATGATCTGTGTTTAGTTGACTTCTGAGGGGACAGACATGCAGAAAAACCCTGTTATAGTTGGCTAGGGCTTCGGCCACACCGTAAAAAATACTAAATGTCTCCTCATGTTCCCTAGGAGTTGGATAAGATCGTGGAATATGAACTGAAGATGGGAGGAGTTCTATTGCATCCAAGTTTCAGCGGAGGCAAAGAGAAGGACAAGTAAGACCATAAATTGATCTGAAGCCAGTAACTCATCTGGGTTTAGAGAAAGGTAATAGGACAAGTACTGTAAGTACTTACCCATCTGGGTTTTCAGCAAGTACAATATGATTCATAACCAAGCCGATGGTAAGTCAGTGGGCTGTATTCACATACTTGGCAAATATGCCTTAAAAATCCCCAAACTATTGATTTATTAATATAATTATAAGTTGTCCTGATCTTCAGGAAGTCTATACGGTCAAATCGTGTTTTTTTTTGCTCTTGTTAAAAATACATTTGACAATACACTGCATTACACCCTTGCCAGCTAACCTCACCACTAAATACTTTAAAAACAGGCATATACCTTCTCATATTATCCCGTGAGAAGCTATATGCCTGTATTTTAAGTCTTGAGTCTATGAGTAGTGATTAACTTGCAGCAATCGGTTACCCGCCTGTTGGTGCACATCATCTCACCCTGAGAACACAAAAATACAGTACTCCATGTCCCTGAATTTATTTACCCATACTACTGGACGAATCATGATGATGCTATTCATCGTTGCAGTTTCAGCTTTTATTTGTCATAAATCACATCCTTGCTGGAGAGCCTCTCAACTAATTCATGCCAACACTTAAGACAGGGGTCTGTACGCTGCTTGTCAAATTCATAATAACCTCAAAAACAACAATAATAACTTATTGTTGAATGATCATATGGTGAGAGTGCAGAGTGGCAGTAGAGATCAAAGCCATTTGAGAGAGTTGATGAGGTTTGCATGTGTTCACAGAGGAAAGAGATTTTTTGGGGGGTTAACAGAAAGACCTTCAGAAAGAGGCAAGCCCACACACAGAGAAAGATTCAGTAGTTATACAAGCACCCAGCTCTGTTTTCTGCCTGTCCACAGCTGAACTACGTCCATAGGTATGTTGTCAACAGCTTGGCTCATTGCTCATACACTTGGAGTACTGATGAGGTTAGCACACTAGTGGAGCAGAAGGAAGGAGATGTAGAAATGTGGAGTGCTGAGATATTATGTTTGGATCGTTAACCTTTTTTTCTTCTTTTTTCCCCCAGTTGTACGGTACCTACAGTAGTATGAATGAAAAAAGAAATACTTTTATTCCCCAAGGTTATATTGTAGTTGAAAAATGCATTTTTATGCGCAATAGTTATTCTATTTGTGTGTAGTTTTTTTCAATCATGCTGATTGGTTATGATTACAGTTGCTTTACTACTTTCAATGTTGAGTTTCATGTGCTGGAATCCCCTTTCCATGCAGCTGTCAAACACTGTCTGACAGGGCTGACATTTGAGTCTTTCTTTTGGTTACTTTTCATCATATAGCACTTGTCATGTTGTATGGAAAAGTACATATCTAGGCAAAGTTGGACTTATCCACTTTGTCAATTCAGCAACATGGCCTGCAAATATTTATAGAACATCAGAAGAATCATTATGTTAACAAAGGTAGTGGTGCAACATGCTATAAGCATACGTTTGGCCTTTAGCGTTTCTCGCCAAAACCAACAACATATTTGTTTTTGCCTCCACAGTCCAACACCTCACCTCCACTTCTCTATCAAACACCCCCACACGTTATCCTGGGAGTATTACAAGATGTTCCAGTGCAAGGCCCACCTGGTGATGAGACTGATAGAGAACCGCATCAGCATGGAGTTCATGTTACAGGTTAAGATGCAGACAGAATTCTCTACCTTCTAAGTTTCTCCCATATGCTCATCTAAACCTTCTGTTTGTAACCTACATACCACAACAGAAGATAGTTAAAACAATTATTCAGTCCCATTATGTTTAATTTATTTACTTTTTTTCTTTTTGTCTAAGACTTTATTTCAACATTTCAGTATCTACAATCTGAAAAAGACCCACAATCTCGACAACAAAACAAGAGAGGAAGACAAAACAAAATGAGAAACGCAACAACACAGCCTTACCCCACACATCAAACAAACAAGCATCATCTTCATATCTTATCAGCTTAATTCAAATAGTTTAAATATAAACAAAAATATATACATTAGGCATGTAACGATTTATTGTAAATCGATTAAAACTGGTGACGATTTAGATCAATTTAATAAAAAATTAACCGCGATGCAAAAAATAGTCAGAAGAAAATTTGACCAGGTGGAAAACCAGATGGAAAACTGATAGTTGCACTTGAATGTTGACATGAAATAATAATCCCGTTTAGTGTTTCATTGGCGCAAGCGTGAAAAAAATCAAAATACAGCTTGTAGTGATGCCGCTGATCAACACACGTTGAAAGGCTACGATAAAGATACCAAGGATTCGACAGTGATGTCACTGTTATGCACGGAAGTAGCACGGACGTACGCCATTATGCTCGAAGCTGGTTCTATAGATACCAAGGATTTGTCAGTGATGTCACTGACATGTGAAAAGACATGTCCAAAAGAAAATACAGGATCTTTGTAAGAGAATTGATAAAGAGTTTTCAGTCATTTGCTACTGTATTGAAAAAGAGAAACCACAGTATTGTGTAAAAAAAAAAGAAAAAGAAGAAAATACTAGATTTGTGTTCGTATCGTGAACCTAGTAGAGTGATTTGAATCGTATCGTGAGTTGAGTGAATCATCACATGCCTAATATACATACAGTAATATATAACTCAAATACCATTCCACTCCTTGGATTACATTAATCCAATCCTTCACCAGCTGAAACTTAGTATGATCCTTTAAATTCGAACCAAATGCTAAGCATTCATGTATTTTCTTTTCTGCTGTGCTCTTTCAGGTGTTCAACAAACTGCTTAGCCTGGCCAGTACAGCCTCCTCTCAGAAGTACCAGAGTCACATGTGGAGTCAGATGCTTGTCTCTACTCACGGCTTCCTCAAATCCATCTCCAATGTCTCTGGCAAAGATATCGCCCCCCTCATCAAACAATGGGTGTATCCTTCTATCTATTCATTCATTCTGTTGAGAGTGTAAGATAAGTTTTAGTCTCAAAAACAACATTTACATAATTTGGCAATTAATTAAAACAAAGTTAGTTATTTTAGGCATTAAATCGTTGAAATGAGCAACCCCAATAATAACAGTCTTGCTGACACTGGCAGATCTTATTAGCCTTAATGCCTAACCAGAGACCAGAGTTCTGTGGTGAAGTTTTTCGGCAGTTTTGCCTTCAACAGGAAGAGGAATGTTCTAGAGCTGGAGATCCGACAGGACTACACTTCGTCAGGAACTCAGAAATATGTGGTAATAATTCCTTTACTGTATGTTCTTATAACACATGGGCCATTCACATACAGGATAGAGTACTTTATATTTGTGTTTTTAGGGTGTCTTTGAGTTTAATAGCATTACAAAAGCAAATAATTCTTAAGAATTTACAGTTTGCTGACAACGGACACAGCCAAAGATTGGCCAAAAGGGTGAAAAATAAACATTTGGTTTATCGATGATCTACAAATATAACATAATAGGCATGTACTGTATATCTTTTCCCTATAGGGTCCCATAAAGGTCACGGTGCAGGAGTTGGATGGATCATTCAACCATACTCTCCAGATAGAGGAGAATAGCCTCAAACATGACATCCCCTGTCATTCCAAGAGCAGACGGTAAACACCACTGGAAATGTGTTGCATCATCTTTTGTATTTTTACCAGCTTGCAAAGCACGCTGGTCTAAGAAGAGACTGAGTCTAGTCAACACTTTCTCGACACTTTTTCATCATTGGCTGTCCTTTAAGCCAGTGGGGATACTTTCCCATACTCTGAATGGGCGGTCTCGTTCTTCCAAGCTATGGTACTAGAAACGCCTCTCGCCTCTATGGCAGTGTTGCCAGATTCTGCGAGAGAAATAAGCAACAGGTCTAAGCCAATGGGGAGCCACTAGCAGTGTTGCCAGATTCTGCGAGACAAATCAGAGAAAACAGAAAGCAAGCTGGTATACATGACTGAGTAATGTCTTGTTTCCATGTCTGGCTTCCTGTATATTCCAGTGGCCTGTGGTTATGTGCCCCATGCTCATACATTCGTTTGATCTGTTTGTTCTGTAGTGACAATAAGTGGTGTTAGTAATTCTAATTAATGAAGGTGCTCAAGTGGGCAAAAGTCAGCAGAACTGGTACTAAATTCAAGTATCACCTGTAACAACAATGTCGTTCATGAATAACCAACCAGTGTACTTCAGTGTGGCAGGGGAAGCTGTACATTATTTTCTCACAAAAGCGCTTCAAATTGCTGATAGTTTAGTTTGTTTTTTATTACTACACTGGCATTGTCCATTCGCAGGCTTTTGGAAGACCAACATAAGGCCTCATTCTCTGGTCAGATCAGCACACAAATGGTGTTGTGCAAAGCTACTATTTATAATTTCCCACATGGATAATTGCAATCAGACATAAAACAAGGGCAAATTGCACTCAGCTGCTAAATTTATGGGCGTGTTTGCGCTGTGATATCATTAGCACAACATCTTTAGTGAATCGGAACTTGAGACATGGCAGATTGCAGTTGCAAGTGATGCGCAATTTGTGATGCTATCAGCGGCCGCAATCCATTCTTTGTTAATTCACCCCTCAGAGTTAAATGAATACCCACGATTTTACTGTGCAGATCAACATGTTCTGTTGGTTTTCTGTCTCCTAGCAACAAGAAGAAGAAGATCCCTCTGATGAATGGAGAGGAAGTCGACATGGACCTCTCAGCGATGGAGTAAGACTTTAGAACTTGTTTTATTTTCCCTACATTCTCTTCCCTCTCTTTTTCAACCCCACCACAACTATCTGTGCTTCTCAAGTCTTTTCACCTGTCTCTCTCTCTGTGTGAGAAAAATGTAATTTATACCTGACTTTTGGCCTGTACACCTCCACTTTCTATACAGCGTTTTGTGTGTTTTAGGGAGGACTTTCCCACTAAGAACATTGGCCAAGGTCACACCCTCATGAAATTACCAGTGACTAACTCCAGCTGGTGACTAAATAAACTGCATGCTACTGTACCAACTGACTTAGTACGCTACATTCATCACTGCCTTCGTGACTAAGAGCATAGGTGTGCCGTTTCATTACTGAATCTATTCAGACTTCTAACCTGCGGACCACAGAGAAAGACAGACTTTTCCGCTCTCACCCACTGTGTACCTTCCTACTTAGTGGTGTCCAACTCAACGGTACCGTACCATCGGCTAGCCATAGGGCGCCAGTGGTCATGGCTGCCTCTCTGGATCATCACTGCCACCCATATGCTTTTCCAGTCTGCTGTACAGTTTAGGTTCACTTTGCAAACAGCTGGTATCCATACTATTTTCACCTTCCTACCACAGTAGGAGCACAGTTGATCCCCAAACTGTGCCAAAACATTTGGGATTGTATTCACTTTGATGTTGCTTCATGATGCAATGCATTAACCACTTGAAAACTGCCATCCCTGTTTTGGGCATGTCATTAAAGGCCACTATTCATCGTGTGGAAAAGTTATAAGGCTTTAAGCGGTTAATATTCATTATCCCATAGCCAGCCGTTAACAGACAGGTTTTCAAGACTATAACGAGGGTGTTTGGAAATGGAGACCTGACTGTTGGTTGTGGCTGTGAGTTGGAGTGACAGACTAGAGCTAGGGGTCAACATCCAAATTTGATGATGTCATTTCTATTTGCCTGTGATAATCCTGTTCATCTGCCTACTCATGAAGAATGTTCTGACTGTAGGTCTCATCTGGCAGAGGCATAGTTTCAGTCCTGTGATGGCAGGAGACTATTTAGTTTGGCAAGTGCACACTGTACACACACCCAAGCTGAACTGTATAGAGCACTACTAGAGTCTTAAAAAATATGTGAAAAGATTGAAAAGGATTGAATTTATAAGTGAGTATTGGGCCAATCCGTACACTTATTATTATTGAAGTACAGTGATGTCCTAATCCAGCCTTTTCAGTGTTTCATTTTTTTTTAAATTCTTTCAAATTATCGCTGTCTCTCCTTCACTCCCTCTCTCTGCAAAAGGAAAGTTTAATCAAAACATTCAATTTGCCAATGCCTGGAATTTGTTCTCTGCATTTAACCCATGCTAACTATTAGGAGCAATGTGTAGCTATAAAACAGCTCCCAGGTCACAGTTAGGGTTCAGTGTTTTGCTTAAGGACACTTTGACACAATGCCAGGAGAATTCAGGATCACACCTGGAACCTTCCAATTCCCATGCAACTGCTTTGTAAATCCTTTATATGCATTCACTATTGACAATTTAAAAGGATGGGCCTCGACAAGCAGGAAGAGAGATCCCAAATTTAAAGCTATATTTATTTTTTGTATGTTGATGTTGACAGTAACACTGCATTTAGGGAGGCTGGGAGATCATTAGTTGTACTGTGCAAGGGGCGCGCCAGTAGCTCATCGGTTGGAGTGTTGAACTTGTGGTTGCAGCATCCCAGGTTCGATTCTGGAAACAGACTTGTGTTGCACGATCCCCCGACCCCCCCCCCCCCCCCCCCCCGCCCTCATCCTATGCTGTTGAAGCAAATGCCTAAAAAAACGATAACCCATGAGGTCATTGCCTTGTTTTTCTCTCTTTCCTGAGCAGTGCAGACTCCCCCCTCCTGTGGATCCGTATAGACCCAGACATGTCCATTCTGAGGAAGGTGGAGTTTGAGCAGGCCGACTTCATGTGGCAGTACCAGCTCCGCTTTGAGAGGGACGTGGTGGCACAGGTGGGCTGAGTTCTCTGCACCCCACACCATTCAATTAGAACACGTTATTATTATGAGCTGGATTTTTTTTGTAGACTCACAGGCATCCAACTTGGACGATAGTTGCATTTTGCTTTTTATTTTACTCTACCATTTGGGGAATAGAAGAGTTTTTTAAACTCTAACTAATGGCTAAACATGACACTGCCAATGTCATACTGCCAGAAGGTTGCTTCAACACCTGATCATATGAGAACAACTTGTGCCATATCTGATTTTCCCAGGAGGAGGCTATTGCAGCACTGGAGAAGTTCCCTACTCCTGCATCCAGACTGGCTCTGACTGACGTTCTGGAACATGAAAACTGTTTCTACAAAGTCCGCATGCAGGCCTGCTTCTGTCTTGCCAAGGTCCGGAAACGAAAATCCATGAATTATGTATGTTTGTCTGTCTGCGAGTCTGTGGAGGACGCACTGAATGTGTGTGTCTGTGTAGGGTGGGGTATAGCCATTGTCTTCCCTGATTGGCCAACCCAACCCATCGGCTTCACAGATCGGCCAAGCTTTGCATAACGATTATGCTGCTGCACTTACATAAGTGGTAGCGTGCTCAACATAACTGTACAGATACAGAGTGTTGCCTGAAATGTCTTTTATCTGTCTGTCTGTGTTGTCTGTGTGCGGGTCCGTCTGTCTCGCATTTATGCCCATATACAGTACATCATCGACATCAATTAGCAGTTTTTCGTTCGGTCGTATGGCAGAATAAGACCGAATCTGAGCCCCATTATAACACAAAGTGACAGTTTAACATTTAAAAAGGTATGAAATATATGTGTGGTTCAACAAACAAATTTAGTGTGGTTCTATGTTAGCCTAGTGACACTGACAATGTGCCCAAGAAATTTGGCGTTGATCTGTCAGCAGTTTGCGAGATAACTCTTGACAGACGGACGCTTAGCCTCTTTCAGAGCCACATCTAACTGAATTGAACATGACCCCTCTCTTTCTCTCCAACGTTTCCTGTTCCTCTCGCAAAATTAGTTTATTAATTAGAACAAAATGCTGTTCCTTTCAAACAATAATGTGAATTCGGTACAGTTGAAGTACTTCAACATCAACACATTAGCTACCACCCAGCGAGGCCACCCACCGAACTTGCCCACACTATAAAAAAAAAAGAAGAAGAAAACCCTCAAGTGAATAATTGTGTTCTCTGACTCCAGGAAAACCTATTCTGTGGATTTGGTATATATTCTAACCTTAATCCTGCTGGATTTCCCCCTTTCGAGTTCCACCTGAACCAATATTTTCACAACATGACAAACTGAACGGAGGTCGAGATGGCAGCGTTTCAGTTCTTTCATTAAGTTAGTGTGTTTGACCACCGAGTCCTCAGTGGACTTGGTCTTAATGGCCTTTGGTTCAGGCACGGACACACACACATTTCCATACATATACACATAAATGCACACACACTTACACAATGTTTGAACACAGGATGAAATACTGTATAATTAACTTTAAACCACATTCTGATTGGTTGCGTTAGGTTTTTTCTGGCATGCCATTGGTGGGTTGTGTTGGAAGAAAGGAGGCAGGAATGGCCTGAGGGAGGAAAACATAAGGGTATATAGCATGAATAGACACACAATAACACACACTAATGAATACTCACAAAACACACAAGTCTTCACGCATACGAGCATTAAAATACCTGCGTGCATGGCCACGCGCAGACACATGCACATTTTTGCACACTCGTACGGAGACCTAGTCTTAACGGACTACTGGCCTCACCCTCTGTGTTTACATTGCTGAATGGCAACATCCTGTGTCAGTGACCCCAAGCCCCCATATTACCACACTAACACAAATGTCCACAATATCCTGTTTAACCCATAGACCACTGGAGCCACAGAGCTTTATACCTGTGGTGACTGTGTGCTTTTCATACGTACGTTTACCCTTTACTTTTTATTCCAGGTCAGAGTCTCTCGCGGCTTGCCACACATTTGGAATGGATAGAAATTACATTCATTATTATTACTTACCTTTGTTAAATTACACTATCTGAATGGTCAATCGGATAACTTAAAATGGTTCATATAGCAAACTAGAGCTCCCAAACGGGCCTGAAAACCAAACCGACCCAAGTGAGTTGAAGCCCGACCCGAGCCCTAATATCAAATCGTTGCTATTGGGCAGAAGCCTTGTGTCACCAAATTCAGACTTTTTAATGTTTACCTTTTGTAAATTAATGCCCAACTTTGTCATAAGAGTGTCGAACAAAAGTAGTGAAAATAGCCAATCTTCAAACTCACAACGTCTTGCGAGCTTGTATATCGGCTATTTTCACACATTTTCTTTTTATAATAATAAAAAGTAACAGTTTTGGACATAAGTTTTCCACCCGACACCGACAAAATACAAAACTGAGCCCAAGAGCGACCAACCCTGAGGAAAAAAAATGCCGTAGTTAGCCTATTGGTTATTGCTAGAAAAGGCTAGCAATTTACGTAGGCAGCGGCTCAAATCACAAGGTCTGAGAGCGAGAGAGAGAGAGACCGCCACATAATACTTATGGTCGCGTGTTGCTTCTCGGTTCTTCTACCAGGTGACTCACTGACTGCGGGCAGCGCGCGCGCACACACACACACACACACTCTCACTAAGTAGTTATAAACCTCACTATTATACCTCTTTCCTTCACCATTTCAGTAGCGCTACTAAGGGTGCACACCTTGGTGTTATTTACATATCTACACATACATTCACACAGGTTTGAAATAGAACCCTGCAACATTCTAACAAAAGTGCAAACCAGAAGGCCGTGAGGTGCTGCTCATGCTGATTGGCATAGTGATTTGGAGTGTCAAATCAAAACATTCACTCATTAGTATAAGGGGTCAGAAAAAAGAAAGAAGATATACCAGACCCAAGCAATTAGCATAAATTATCAGCCTGGGCTTGTATAGAACTTTGGACGGTGTTAGTGTAACATGGTAAATTCGACATTTCATCAGTGCATTCTGCAGGAACATGAATTTGTAACTTTGCCATGTTTTTCTTCTTTAATTGCAGCAGACTGCTGTCCACTCCAAGTCAGGCAGAAATGACTGAACCTGATTGTGTGTGTGTCCTCTTGCAGATAGCCAATGCCATGGTTAGCACATGGCAGGGTCCACCAGCCATGAAGTCCCTGTTTACCAGAATGTTCTGCTGTAAAAGTTGTCCCAACATAGTCAAAACGAACAACTTCATCAGTTTCCAGAGCTACTTTCTACAGAAGGTAAATTCATTAAAAAAAATTGCCATATTTAACCCTAACGCTAAAACTTAACTGTGTGCCGGTGTCAACCCCCCCCCCCCCCAACCTAACCCCTAAGTGCTTAAAACAACTATTTCTCTTGTGAGGACCAGTACAATTATTTTTCAAATTCTACTATACTTATGGGAACATTTGGCGCTCAAAGGTATATACAAGTGTGTGCACACACACACACACACACACACACACACACACACACACACACACACACACACACACACACACACACACACACACACGTGGGGATAAAACGGACCCAATCTGCAACATGCACTCTCTGATACTGTATGTATGTTGTCTTTCCTGACACAAATACGGTACAGGTCCATACAGCAGTTAAGGTCGTAATAAAGACAAACTTGCCTCTTGCTTTTCTTCTTTTCACTTACAGTTTTGTACTTTAGTCACAGTGTACCCGTTAATTATGGTCATGTTCCTGTGTGTCCTTTAGACTATGCCAGTTGCCATGGCATTGTTAAGAGATGTGCAGAGCCTGTGCCCCAAAGATGTTCTCAATTTTATCCTCGACCTCATCAAATACAACGACAACCGGAAAAACAAGGTAAAACGCATGCAAGCTACACATGCTCTTTCCAGTCCAATAATATGGTGACATTGCCATAATTACAAAGTTAATAATGCAATAATGCTCTCTCTCACTCTATCTCTCTATAGTTTTCAGACAACTACTACCGTGCCGATCTGATTGATGCGTTGACCAACTCTCTGACTCCAGCCATCAGTATCAACAACGAAGTGCGGACAGTGGACAATCTGTATGCAGACGTTCGACTCATCCTTGAGGAGATTACAAGATTCCTTAATATGGAGAAACTACTGCCTAGCTTCAGAAATACCATCACTGTCAGGTATAGTGGAGGCGGGGTGATGTCCTTTGTGTTTGTTCGAGGTATGTTATAGATAATGAAAATGTCCAGTAGGGCCCGGACCGCTGGTCTAGCGGTCCGGGCACATAGGGCCCTATTCCAGGTTCAAGTTGCTAAAGCCACTAATATCGGATTTAGGACTAGGCAAGGGGCGTTCCCCCGCAAAAGTTGCTATTCTGGGACACCTCCCTTACCCGCTAAACACGTGCGCTACCCGTTACATTATGCATAGGTGTGGGTTGGGCGTTACAATGATAAAACCAATCACCGTGCCAGATGCCATTACCTTTAAGAGAAGACTGCGCTAGCCATTATCCCCAATCCAATATACGCTCTCATCTCCCTGTCTGCAGTGTTGCCTGGTCTGATTAGTAAAAGCCACATTGGGCTTGTTTTTCTGAAGTTGCTTGTAAATAATGGTAGAACGGTTGTGAGCTTGTAGATCATCTATTTTCAAATAGCCAACATATATAAATATGCACATTGTTTAATTAATGGACGACATACATAGGTTTGAAGTGCTCATGTGGCCTGTTATAGTCGCTTCTTTTGGGCTTGTTTTCATAGACCTGGTTGCTTATTTCTCGCAAATTCTGTCAACAACTCTGCAGCCGCACTGTGGGGATTAAACATGGAGCACACACACCCGATGTTTGGCTTTTAAGCTCTGGACTTTGATTGCCTTTCAATAAAACCACATTTGATAGACCTAGGTATCACCTACATGTTACTGATTAGAGAGAATTTTATATTTTTGTAATCAGCTCATTATTTCCTGCGTAATCGATGAATAAAACTGTAAATTGAAGCATTGCATTGCGCGATGCACAAATTGTCTTCTATAAATACAATTGACACAAGGTATTGACACCCTCCCTTCTGCTGATTATAGTAAAATTTGAATCACAGAGATTTGTTGACAATAATAGCCTAGTAGTACTAGAGAGAGGTGCGCGCTGTGCGTCCTGGCCATCTCCACGAATCCATTGCAGTCTGTGCGCTCTTGCGGGTGGTTTTAGAATCCGCTGTGCGCTCTCCCAAAGCCGCACCTGTGTGTGTGTGTGTGTGTGTGTGTGTGTGGGCAGAATAGCAATCTTGGGGATATAGCGACAACACGCCCACGGGCACGCCTCCACCCGCAAATAATGGTGTCGGCATAATGGAGAACGGGTATAGCAGGTGCAGAATAGCGTTTAGGGACAGCACCAGCTCCCTTATCCGTTTTTAACGGGTAATGGATAGAAAATCGCGGTTAAAGGTTAACGGGTACGGGTATAGCCTGCCACAGAATAGAGCGGATAGGCTCTAATGTAGCCTGACCATTCCCGACGATCTTTACTGCATGTCTCTTCCCATCTCTCTCTCTGTTTGCTGTCCATCTCCACTGTACACTATCAGTTAAAGGCAGAAAAGCCCATAAAATATATAAAAATAAAATCCTTTATGATTTAGGGGAGCATTTAAACACATCTGAGATCTGTTGTTCTCTCTCTCCCTGTGCCTCTTCTTTATAGTTGTCTGAGGGCTGTCCGTCAGCTTCAGAAGAATGGTCATATTCCCAGTGACCCGTCGCTTTTCTTGTCGTATGCTGAGTATGGACACTTTGTGGATGTCCGTGTCGCTGCGCTGGAAGCATTGGTGGACTATACAAGAGGTGCAATATTTTACGAATACCAACACTTCTCTCACAGAGGATCAGACTTATTATTAATAACGATTCTCAAACTAGTCTTGTCTGTCACCATCCTAAACACACACACACATTTGTACAAACTTTTTGTCCCCCTTGTTTAATGCACTTGCATGCATACGTGCGCACACACACACACACACACACACACACACACACACACACACACACACACACACAGTTACTGTTCATTTGTACTACAATATAAATGTGCCATTTCTCTGCTAATTTCTGTATGTGTGTGTTTGGGTTTCCCTCCAGTTGAAAGGAGTTCAGCAGAGCTCCAGTGGCTTCTCAACATGGTCCAGAATGACCCAGCTCACTATGTCAGGTCAGCAGAAACACAACCCTCTCTGCAGTTTCTGTAAATCACAAATCTCTCTCTCTCACTGTGCAACACACACACGCGCGCACACACGTCATTCAGTCTACTTAATCTATTAAAGTAGATACTGTATTAAATATGGCTGCCTCCAGTTAGACAGGTACATAATAGAACCTAGGCCAAAATGTATCTTTCTCTGACCTTACAGACACAAAATATTGGGCATGCTAGCCAAGAACCCACCCTTCACCAAGGCAACAGACTCCTCTCTCTGTAATGAAGCTCTGGTCGACCAGCTATGGAAGCTCATGAACTCAGGTGAAACAGACACACACACACACACACACACAAAATTAATTTACACCTGACCACAAACAAACACACAATTTTGATTGATAGCTTGTGTCAATATTTTGATTGATATTGTATGTGTCAGTCTTTGATCAATAACTTATGTGTCAATCTTTTTTATTTAATCTTATATCAATATTTTGATTGATATCATATGTGTCAGTCTTTGATTGATATCTTAGCCATCGGTTTCTGTGGTTATTGTAACCAAAAGGTGGTGTGACTGTTTTGCAACTCGCCCATGTATACACATTTCATATTTCATATAGATATTTCAGTCCTTTTTAAAGTCATAGTGTACATATAGTAGACACAATGAATGCATAGTCAAACAAACTCAAACGTTTTATTGATGAAAGTTTCCCAACTCTTATATTGCACAGCTGTCTAACATGTTCGGGAACAAAGTATGACGCAAACCTTTATGGAAACTTATAAAGTGCATATGGCAGCTGCTCTAGAATTTTCAGCCCAGTGCTGAATTAGTTTTGAATCCAGCGCCATTACAACATAGTATTACTTTTGTCATGTTGGGGCCTCTCAGAAATGGACCTATAATCCAATCTTGGGCATCTACCCATAGGGGCTTATAGGAGTTGTATGAGGACACAGAATGCTCCTGAACTGAAAGATGGTGATGAAAATATGTTAAGTTGTTCTTGAAAGGAGATTTGCAGACTTGGTGCCTTTTAAAATACAGTATGATTTGTATTAGTAGTTCTAGAGTAGCAGTGGTAGTAATTTGCGTATTTCAAAAGCAAACTTTTTGCTCTGTGCATTTACATATTTACCTTCCAAGTTTTACCAAATATTAAGTGAATATGGACTAAAAAGGCTTCTGGCAGTGGATATTCTGCATAGTTTTGACATCTTTTAAACTTGAGCAGGTTAACAGCGATGGAGAGAAGCTGTAGAGTTGCCAGGGCCATCAACTTACGGGAAACTCTTACTTGTATCCATCACTGACTTACTGAACTGGGTATTGGAGCCAGCAGTTGCTCAGAACATCACCATTACATGTACATTTTCTAAACACTACCTTTCACTAGACGAGAATTTTACTACCTCCCTCTGGTTTACTGGACAATCAGTCTGCTGAGGAAATCTGGTGTTTCACAACCAGCTGGCATTGACTAAAAGTTCCCCATAGTCCCCTGGGGGCCAACGTAATTACACAACCTCAGACAGCTCTAATATGTGGTTTGTGTTCCTGCATAGGCGATATGCGGTTCATGTTCCTTGGTTCAAGTTCTCCATTTCGTGAGCTGGCTTTTGTTATTGTACGCAAATGAAGGATTTCTGACGGTATATTTTCATCGGGAAAGATAGACTGGAGGAAAGCTACATTTACCACCTCCTTCCTAACGTTTTACTGGACATACTTCTGACAGAGTGCTGAGGACCTGCTGGCGTTGTCTGAGCACTCTCAGTAACCCCCTGGGGAATACGGCAGTATCACAACAGGGGTTCTCTCTTTCTTCCACAGGCTTGGGTTATGGTTTCCATTTCCACATAGCCCTATGGCTAAAGTATGGTACAAACACTGCCAGACGTGGATAAAAGCTTACATTAGTTGTCACTTTTGATAAACGCATCCAATAGTTGCCAAACGCGAACATGAACCACATCAGCTTTTTTTGCTGCGCTGCCGGCAGGGTTCAAAGGAGGGCAGTGTCTGTCCCTTCGTTCTTTCCATCCGTCCAACTATTTGATCCTAAAGTATCTGTTTTTAGAATTACTTGCTGGATTGTCATGGAATTTGCTGTGCTCTCCGGAGGATGAACCTTACTGATTTTAGTCCTTTCCTCTAGCACCACCCTTAGGCCAAAATGTCGACCTCTCATGCAAAAATCTCCACCTCTCATGCCGTCAAGACAAGTGAATCTCCTGGCTGGGGTCCAAACATCGTCCAAACAGCAAAATAGTGACATCAAATAGTAGCTAACAGTGCTGATAATACCAGTATTGAAGTTAAACTGAGACATATGCCTCGTAATTATTTGACATTTCTGTAAATTAAGACTAGCTGCCTTGTATTAGTTTTTATACAGTAGGCCACTTTAAATGCCTATTGAAGACTTGTAACATAGCTCAACACTTTGTATCTATAGTCTACCCTGGTTTTAAAGAATCAACTGTACACACACACTCCCTGAATGCCAATTCAGAACCTCTGCCCCAAAATTTTCACATGGCCCTGTTATAGCGCCACCAGGAGGCCGATTTGTGCAAAACCCATTTACTCCTACAGATTGTATTCAAACGTCATGCAAATCGGTACGCAGGATCTCTATAGTCATGTGATCAACACGGATCTGTCCGATTTTCCATATTCCATCCTCATTGGCTAAGGTTGGCTTCCAAAGTTTGCAGGATTGGTCCGTTTTGAACAAAATGCCTCAAATCATGAACGCAGCTTGCGATTTCCTTGAAATTTCTCACGCACATTCCCACTAGGCCGAGGAAGAAATGCCACCCTTTTCACATTGGCCTGTTATAGCGCCACCAGCAGGTCTAATTTAGCAAAACACATTTTTGGAACAAAAGCCTCAAATCCTGAATGCAGCGTCCGATTGCCGTGAAAGGCCTAAGAAGAAATAACACCCTTTTCACATTGGCCTATTATAGCGCCACCAGGAGGCCACAATAACGTACCTGACCTGGCGGAGACCTGTGCTCCGAGGAGCACTTTTTCTAGTTTGTTCTGTTTTAAATGTAATCACAGTTATTATAAGGATGTAGTCTATCAAGCGCTGCCAACATAAACTACAGAGAAATTGTTCCCCCGGGTCCTCCAACATTATTCTCTCCCATCTATAGGCCTAGCTGTTATGCCATGTCAAAGGTTGATGGGATGGAAATGTAGGAATAACTTAAGGAGTAGGGGGTACATTTTAAGTTACAGTATAGCTTAACTTTATGCTGGAACTAACTTGCATGGTGCAGTTATAGTTAACTCTACATCAAACTACATTTGAACTTAAAACCGCTTAGACTGTTGTTGGTTGACTAGAGTTCATGCCGTTTACTCTGATCTTGCACTTTGCACAGTTGCTCTGGATAAAAGTGTGTGCTAAATTTGAAATTGTGATTTCCCTTTTCCCAATTAATTAATTGTGATTATTTGCTCAGCTGTTGCACCTTGCCCTCGTCTCCTCTGCATTACAAAAGGGTTAATAACCAAAACACTGTACATACAAGGAAGGATGCATGATATTGAAATGTTTGCCAATATCCAATAACCAATTAATTTTTGCTCCATCCAAATTGTGATTTTACCAATAATTATGATTAATAGCCGCAATTACAGTTTTACGGTTTACTGAATGAACAATGATAATCATTTTACCCACTCTTTTACACCTGTAAACTTGGAATGGGACAGTAAACTTGAAGTTGAAATTGCAAGAAAACTGCTGTTTCACAACTTGCTGGCTTTGTCTAGGGGGTTCTCTGTAGTCTTGTAAAACAGACCCCAAGATGGTTTAAATTAGCTCCACTGGGAGTCGCACTGAGAGAACTGGTTCTGTTCTGTCCTCTAGGGAAAGTGTATATTGTCTATTGACTTAACTTTCCAAGGTAATTGGAATTATGGATGGGTGTTTGGGCATTTGTTTGTAAATAAGTACACTTGGAAGGTTGGTGATTATCCATGTTTAACCATTATGTAGCGTTAATTTTACTTGTCTTAAGACACTCAGAGCTACGTACAGTATATCTCTGCTGTTCGGCCAGAACCAGCTAAATCCAAAATGGTAATTGTTCAGGAAATGAAAAACAAAATATCAATTTTTCAGAAAATGAAGAAAACCTTATATTTTTTAAACAAATCAATACTGCCTCATCAAACTTGGTATTGTGACTTTATATATTATCAGATACTTGCATGTGTCATTATATTATCACCACTTTACCCAAATCCAGTGCAAGTGGAGTTAGGAGGTTTTGTCCATCATTGATAAGAACAGTTGGCAATGGATCTCAAAGCTCACAACACATCACAACGCATTGTGAGCTTGGAGATCAGCTATTTATGGTGAGCGCCATCCTCATATACTATAGATCAAGCTGAATTCTGTACTTAAACAACTTTTATTTTAACATGCATTGTAAACAACCATGGATCTAACTGTTACCACTGTTGTTCTTCTACAGTTGAGTGCAACAAACAATTCTGCCTCAATACTCAATCATGTATTTAACAAAAGCGATCATGGCACACCAACAATAAATAAATGGCATATAAATACAAAATACATTCATGAAAAATAGAATCTGTCAAATCTGTAGCCTACTGCACTAACAATAACAACCACAGTTGAATTTACCTATCATATACCTATCAACATTTTATTATCACACTGTTGTGTGTTGTGTGTTGCGTGTGTGTGGTGGGTGTTTCTCAGTGCTTTAGATTGTCATAAAAGCTGTGAAAGTCTTTTGGCATGATCTCCTTGAGCTCTTGGAGATGTTTGAAACAAACTCCTGCACACACTCATTCTCTGTCCATTAACATTTAAAAAGAAAACACGAGCAGATGACCTTTGTGAAGACACCCTTCTCCTCTTTACTGGGGTGACATCTATCAAACCTTGCACATACATTCTCTTCTCTTCCCAGTTTATGTTCTCCCAAAAGCATTGAAAAATCTTCTCCCTGTCTGCCTCATACAGAGCAGAGCTTCTCGAGAGCCTGAGAGGAGGGGGGAGTTGTTTGTTTTTGACGGACAGTTTGAGGGTCCAATGGAGTTAGGAGTTTTCGTCAGAGGCGCTTTTTAATACTTTTCATATGTTATTATTAAAAAAAAAATTACACAGATGTAGAGGGGGTTCAATAGTGTTGATTTATGAAAAAAAATAAAATAACTGAAAATGGAGTAAGCTGGTCCCGGCTGGACACTGACCCCATCAGAGACCTAAAGCCTGTTGCATCCATTTCAATTAACGGCCATGTGTCTTCTTTAACGATAATTTCTGCGATCAGTTGGCTGCTTATCTCGGTTCTCACAGTACCAGGACACTGGTTGATGAAGGAACCGATTCGGGGTTTTGTGCTTAAAAAAAAAGTTTAACAAAATAGTAATATGATGATGATAATAATATAAATAATTTAACGTTAATTTATATTATTTATATTCATTATTTTAACATTTTGATTCATCCATCCTAAACAGATAGTGATGTATTTCTTTGTCCACGGTTAACCTTGTACACTCCCCCATCCCTAATTGGAATAGCACAAATTCTCTTTCATGGTGGATTGCCCCCTTCATCTTTGACTGTTCTCACATTTTTCAGACTTTTTTTCTTTTCTGAAGAGCGGTCTTCCTGCTTGTGATCCAGGCTGTTTAAATGAATCAGGTTCACTGTGTTTGCCCAAAGAAGCCCGTTTCTGTCTCGAGTTTTCTTCATCCCTTTTTTATGATCTCACACGTTTGAGGTCCCTGGGTACAAACTCAGGCATGAACTGGAGCACTATTATGAAACATAACTTCCATAGTCGTCTTGGAAGAAATGACTTGGATGGAAGAACACAACATTAACTGTGAAAGTGTTCCAAGTGATGTATTTGTGTTAGTTCCGATCCGTTTGTTTTATCAAGTCTTGGACTATAAAAGGTATTTTAAGTACCAGACCATATACGTGGTTCTGCTCTCTTATGTTGTATCCTCAGGTTTCATTGGTTGATTCTTTACTAGGGGGGTCCTATGTGTCTGTTGGCTAGCTACACTGGCTGTGCCAGCCAGGTCTGCCAATGCAAACACACAGCAACCTCACAATCCATATTCAAGGGATGGGCACAACTCTGAATTCTTGCTGATATATATATATATATATATATATATATATATATATATATATATATATATATATATATATTGTTTTTGTTTTTGACATAAGTTCATTAGCGCTGTACTTTATATTGTGTGGGCAATAGAGATGCACAATTATATGATAGCTTAGAAATAATACTATAGCCTTAGTTTTGTTTTGTAGGTCGGTGTGGGTGGCTGTTGGCACTGTATTCTGGCTGTGCCGACTGCATATGCCAATCTAAATACACAGTGACCAGAGTTTGGTAACATTAATGCTGTGGTACGTTAATGTGTTGGTTTGTTGTATTCATCTCCCTAACCCACAACCCCCCATATGTTAAATACACACACAGGGTGATGTTTTGCTGGGTTGGACGTCTGTGCTGTCAGAGAAAGTAGTTTGAATGGTTTCTGCTGCTGTTCATGTTAGAGACATTTATTTCACACTTCTCGCAAAACCCACAACCCACCCCCCATGTTAGCAGTCTAGCCTTGGGATTGTCAACATCAGCAGTATTCTAATTTATTCCAGCTTTCAAAGTACTGTCGTTGAAATGAATCCCTTTATAATGATGTATTCAGGATCTCATGTCCCTGAGAGGTGGTGAGTTTGTTTTTATGCAGGGTTCGTACTAAAAACTGAAATGGGGAAATAAAAAGTGGTTATAGAAAATTAAATGTCTCCTTGAGCTAAAGTTTAATTTGAGTCTCTGAGGAAATCTGAATCCCTCTCACCCCCACCTTCTCTCTCTCACACGCTCAGTTTTACTTTTTTCTTTTCCTGTTCCCCCTTTCCCCCCCTCACTTTCTAACTTCCTTCCTAACCCCCACCCCATCTCTCTTTGCCTCTGAACTCTGAACATTGCTGTCCTCCTCCTCTCCAGTTACCTCCTGTAATGCAGTGACTCTCTCTCAAACCATCTATGGTTGACCAGTTTGTGACACAATAATCCTTTACTACTCTTTCTTTGTCAGAGCATGCTATCCTTTATAATATTTATTTTCCCAACTTGCCCTACCTTTCCCCAGGTACCTCCCATGACTGGCGGCTGCGTTGTGATGCAGTGAACCTCTACTACACGCTGTTTGGTCTGATGCGTCCTTCCTGCTTACCCTTACCAGAACTGGGCCTGGTGCTCAACCTGAAAGAGAAGAAAGCTGTGCTGAACCCCACTATCAAGCCTGAGCTGGGGGTCAATGCCATGATAGACACTCCTGGCAGTATAGGCATTCATGGCATCGGCATGGGTTACGCCACTGTAAGTTGAAAGTCTATAGTTGATCGCATCAGTTCAGCATCCGTTCAGTATTTGAAGTATGAAGAAAATCGAATTCCTCACCTGATTGAATTTGAAGTTGATCAGAAAGTAATTCCTCTTCGTGGGATAAAAATGTAGGGAAGGGGAAAAAAAGTAATTCCTCTTCAAATAATCTACCCAGATTGTAATGCTTTAGTGTATACATCCTCAGAAATTAAGACAACGGGATGTACAAAATGGCCTCAGATGTGAACTGGTATCATGTGGAGGTTAAAGTTGTAACGTTTTCATGTGTTCCTTAAGCCTGATTTATACTGCCCTAGTGTTGCGCCCCAAACATCTACAAGCTCACATTGTGAGTTTGTAGATCGTCTTTTTTCGATTTGCAACACAATGCACAATCACATTATAAATCGACCATTACTGTTCTTGTTCAATGTCTTTGTCTCTTCCTTGCCAGATGGATGAGGAGCCAGACCCTATCTCATCAGGAGTGTGTGGTGTGGGGCAGCCCCCTCAGGGCATGAAGAGGAAGGCTGAGACTCCTCTGGGATCTCCTCCAGAGCCGGGACAGGTGTTACAACAACAAGACGAGGATGGGAACAGGGGGCGGTTCAAGATCAGGGTAAAACACCACTCTGATCTAACCTTTATTTCATGATTGGTATTTTGTTGACTGCTTTTGACTGTTGCCTCAACTAAGAAATCTGAGAAAAACAAACAATTGGAAGATAAAAGAAGACATTATTTTGTCTTAGACAAAAGAATATGGGACATCTGGGAAATATGTTCATTTGAAAGAAGACCTATTTAGAAACTGATGACTGACGTGTTCACAGACGTTTGATAATGATGTCTGATGTCTGATTGCTTGTCTGTGTTTCAGTTCAGTGCAATGGAAGAGGAAGACATTGACATGGAAACTGTCCATGACAGCCAAGCTTTTATACACCATCACCTCAACCTGCTAGAAAGACCCTCCACACCAGGTTAACACACTCACACACACAAAAGACAGTCAGGCTTTTATACACCATCACCTCAACCTGCTACAGTAGAGACATACGGGGAAAAAACATCTATAATAAATACGATCATACAATTTCTTACATACTAGGCCGCATTAAGTCGTATTTTACCCAGTCCAGCCCGTGATTTAAAATCAGTTTGACACCCCTTATGTAGTGATTTTAATGTCCATAGCCTGCAATTTTGAATTGCTTACCTTCCCTGGGCTACTGAGTTAGAATATATTGAAAATATATAGACTAAATAGAATATACAGAGAAAAATAATGGATGAAGTTATAACCATTATACATTTTAGAAATGTACCATCCATAATATGTCTATATATGTTGCTGCCAAAAAAAGAAGAAATTACTCAATATAGAAAAGACTGGATAAATATACAGAACATATACTAAATATACATTCATGCAGCAGTAGGATGAATAAGTTGGCAACCAACAAAGTGCAAATAAACCTAACAGTTTGTTGCCCTAGGTAGGTACATTCTAAAAATACACCCAATCTAACAATCCAAACACGCTCACACACCCAACTACTGTAATCCTCCTCCCCCTCTCTTCTTCAGGTAAGGAACCGCCGTCGGTTGAACAGCCCATGCTCTCCATGCCTGCCACACCTGTGCCATCAATATCATTCTCCAAGGAGACCACCTCCTCTTCGTCCTCCAAACACGGAGGAGGAGGGGAGCACGGACACCATCACCACCACCACCACCACGAGCACAAGAAGAAGAAGAAGAAGCACAAGCACAAACACAAGCACAAGCACAAGCATGAGAGCAAGGACAAGGAGAAGGACAGGGAGAGGGATACGTCCCATGCATACAGCAACAGTCCAGCCAGTGGGAGGTCTCTGCGCTCTCCCTCACTGTCTGACTGAGTCTCAGGCATTGGTACCCATTTCCAAACGGAGGTGATTCCCGCTGACGTCTGTGCCCAGACAAGAGACCACTTTTGCCATTTTGCTTCCCCTCTTGGTTGAATTCATTTAACCCATTGAGACCTGAGACTTGAGTTTTCTGAAAAACGTATGTTGCTATATCAGCGGTGCTCAAACCTTTTCATGTCAAGGACTCCCGAAATTATATGTATTTGGCCACCGACCCCCATCTCAAAATATTTTGTTCCAGGGACCCCCAGAAGCAAAGATTTGAGTTTAAAATGTTTGCTTTAAAAATATATATATTCACGATTTTTCAAAAATAGCAGATCTACAAGCTCATAGCGCGGCACAAAGTGGCGCGCTATGAGCTTGTATATCTGACATTTTTTGAATAGCCAAAGTATAAAATGACACGCTTTCCCGGTTTTAATGGGTTAAGACTCATGGTGGAAACAGCCCCCGTTTTACTACGTTGGTGATCAACCGACACCACACACATATACGCAAACACATACAGTACACACACACACACACACACACACACACATAGCTGAAGAAGCTGTCTGATGCTAGTAGCCACATGTACCACTCTCATCAACAGCCCCACTCCCCCACCAAAACACACACACACTTTCCCAACCCCACACACTCTTCTCTCCACACAGACACCACTTTTGGAGAAGCTCGTCTCCGCAGCTCAATGCCAACATTCAGTAAGTGGCCAGTGAAGGGAAATGGCATGATTTACCCATTCTGTTTTCACTGGGCCTCTCATCTCTTAGCAGTTTAGAACATTCTGCTAATTAGATGGACCTGTTTATTCCAGGAACCAGTTTGAGGAAAGTCCCCTATTTCACACTGTAATAGCTGATTACATATTTATGACTACATGATGATGCAATAATAATCATCCAGTAATCTAAAAACATCTCTAAAAATGTTAATTAATTATTAATGAAAGTCATTCAATGGGAATGGTTGGGACATTTGTATGCTGGTAACCCTTTTTAGGGGCTCTAAAGAATATGATTGTAGTTTGTCAGGATGTATCTTCAGCCCCTGTCTTTTGATTTCACATCTGGAACTATTTTGCATCTCTTGTAAGCATTCAGTTTAACGGATTGTGCAAAGTCCATGCAAAAAGAACACAATGTAACTGTACTGTAGAATTTAAACATGAGAGCCATGTAAACGTCTTTTATAGTCTTTCTTTACTGTGTTATATATTATATATAACACTTTTTTTTGTTTGTTAGTTTGTTTTAACCAATATGTTTTAACCAACAAGTGTTGTGGGATGGATTTCCACTGACATAAAGGATCAGATTTTTCTCAGAATCCTGTGCTTGTTGTTCTTAATGAGTAAAAATAAGAAAAGTGGTATGATCTATCATGTCACTGGCAATGTGAGTTTCACATTAGAGAAGATTCAACCCCATAAGACCTGAGGCCGATTCTACAAATGTCTTCTAAATCCTTAATTTTCTGAAAAACTTACGTTGCTATATTGTGGTGCTCAAACGTCATGGACCCCCAAAATTATATGTATTTGGCCACGGACCCCCATCTCAAAATATTTAGTTCCAGGGACCCCACAGAAGCAAAGATTTTAGTTAAAAAACTTTGCTTTAAAGAATATATAATATATATATCTATATATTATAGATATATATTTGCACAAATTGTCACAATGTTTTCAAAAATAGCAGATCGACAAGCTCGTAGCTTGTAGATCTGCATATAGTATAAAATAATGCTTTTTTAGTTCAAATCTAAAATGTCACACTGATGCTTTCGTGTTTTTGTGTTTGAATGGGTTAAACTGAAGCATAGGCCACAGTTGTGTGTCGGTGTAGCACACTGAAACTAGCAGATGCAACATGTACGCTTGTAGATCTGCTATGTTTGGCGCATGACGCCAGTATGCAACTAAGTATAAATGAAGCATCAGATGCTTTGGGAAAAGTAGACCAATTTTTTTGGGGTTCTGATGTTGAAGATTAATATACAGATTAACTGCTAACGTACACATAAGTGTACAAAATATACTGACCACCTGTTGTTGCCAACTCAAAAAGGGGATATGTAAATACAGGGGAGGAGACATTTTTCTACATAGGACTTGGACTGCTCAAATGGAAGTGCAGAACTTGATATTAAGGAGGTGGTCTCCATATTGTGTGAACATGGTTTCTGCTATGCTTTTGACATGTATTTATCTTCAATGTTAAACATGTTTGACAAAATAAAGCGAATTGCAGCCAGGAATATTGAGTACAAAGTAATCAAGTATAGAGGATAACAAACTGTGGCCCTTAAATTATTGCATATGTAAGAACAATGCATCAAAACAATTCTGTTGAATAACTCAATATTTTCTCCTTCAAGACATGTCCGAAATCTTCTCTCTGCCGACCAAAGAAAAGAATATCCACTAGCTCACCTTAAAACTGTTGTGTTAGACAAACAAATAATTAACAATAGAAGGTAATTTACAGTCATTACATACTATATGCTGAGGACAGTGAACAAAATGCATTGTTACAAAAATAAGGTTGGTTTGTTGGTTCCTACACAGTAAAATCTTAAGTGTTTTAAGGCCTAATTAGTGATACACATGAAAACAAGACCACCAAAAACAAGAAATAGAAACACCAGTGGTTCTCAACCTGTGGGTCCACATGATTTGGGCGGGGGGGGGGGGGGTGTCCCCAGATGACAACAACGTGAAAATTAAAGGACTTTTAAGACTTTTTTAATACCTAAAGAAAAGAGAAAGACCACAGCATCTACAGTAATCAACAAATGATACTATAAAAAACGGTCAAACTAACATTGGCCTAGTTGTCAAATAATATAAGAAAGAGGCAAACATTGTGATGTACAAACATTGGCAAAATTTTCAACTAGAATTAAGAAAGAGGCAAAGGAAAATAGCCGATCTACAAGCTCACAACGCCGAAATTGAAAGCCTCAACTCTGAGTGTTTGTCAGGGTGGGGGGTCCCCAGTTCAAATATGATTATTTTGGGGGGTCACAGGCCTGAAAATGTTGGGAATCACTGCTATTGACAACAGATAAATGTATATGTTGTGGTATTTTAAGGCTGTAATATGGTTGTGTTTACATAATGTTTTTTAAACTGCCTTAAAACCGACCTACTGAATGATTTTATTTATGATATAAATAATTAAACCAGGGTTTTGCTGTGGCTCACCTCACAGTTTGGATTGGGAAGGTTTTCATCTGACAGCAGGAATAGGTGTCAGGTCCATTTACCAGGAGAGCTAGCAGGGATTTCAACAGGAAATGAGCCAGATCTGTTTCAGCTTCGTGTGTGTGTGTGTGTGTGTGTGTGTGTGTGTGTGTGTGTGTGTGTGTGTGTGTGTGTGTGTGTGTGTGTGTGTGTGTGTGTGTGTGTGTGTGTACCTCCTGCTTGAACTCCTCTGGGTTCAGTATCCTGGTGTGACCTACAATCCTTTGATCTATGACCCCCCTTCCTATGCACGTCTTGACCCCCACACCAAGGCCTGTAATAACTTCCAGTTTAATATAATCCTCCTCTGCTCTCTGTTTGTCTCCCTCTTGTCCATTAATGTTGTATTGTAAGCAATTGGTGTGAAATGTAGCTGTCCATATAGAAAGATAGTATAATGCATAGTTTGATGATACCACAGTCTTAACATGCAAACACTTAAGCTTGAATTGAATGATTCAGATTCTTGGCCAATCAGGAATTGAATTGGCCAGGAATCATTCCCTTGAGTTCAATGAAATATGCACAATTAAGGGGTTTTACTTATTATGCACAGAACCCTAATAGGCTAACACATTTAATCCTCATTTATGTGTGAGGTGACATATTTATAGATATAGACACATTTGGTCTATATATTCATATCCACTCTTTATTATCCCTCTTGTCTCCAACCAACCAAATCCTTGCCAGGGAAAATGCCCTCCTCTCACAACGAGTCCAATGAGAAGCCAATCTCTCTCTCTCTCTCTCTCTCTATCCCCTCCTGTCCCCCTGCACTAGTGGCCCTCCTGTTCAGAACCAGCATCATTCCTTCAGTCCCCTGACAGACAGGGTCTGCAGCACTGGAATACACACTCATATTGACAGTGGAACATGTTACTGGGGAAACTGGTACGGTAAGAGTTCCTGTTGTTGTTGTTGCACATTCGTGTTCTACCACTGTGTTGCCATGCGTTATTCCATGCGCAATTACGCGGCGTTTCATTTGTGTTACGGTAATTTAAAGTAGACTACGCAACACAACACATGCTGCTACATATGTAGCCAATACGCCTCCGCGGCGGTTGTGAAGATGTTAACTCTCTCATTGCCTGTTAAACACTTTTCAGAATAGTAAAGACGTTGATATGAAGTTGCGATTTGCACAAGTGCCAAGGACGTTTGCTGTGTGCATCTTGTGGAGGGTGGTCCAGTGACTTTATTTATTAACTGCACAAATATAAGACAAGACAAAAACAAATGGTTTGCACTAATGTATATAAGCTACGCAATAGCAATTAATTTGGTGCAGAAATCTGATTCAAATATTTTGTAACATATGACTGACTGGATGTAGGCTGATTGGAATGGCATTTTACAGATGTATCCCGATTCCTACTGGAAATCAAAATCTATACAGTACAGTATGATGTTGATGTCTGCACTGCTAGTGTAAGCCATTGGTTCTCAATAAGGCTGGTTCTCAATGAGGCTCAATGAGGGGGGGGGGGGGGTTCCAGGGGGTCCTGTTGCTGTTGTCCAGTTTTGTGTAGTATCACAATCATTTCAACCCAATTTATCCATTTATATTGGATATTCAAAAATAGCAGATCTACAAGCTCACAGTGCTGTGCTGCAAGCTTGTACATCTGCTATTTTTTTTAAATGTTTGAAAAAAATTGAATAATTTTGATTGTTTTAACACAAATCTTCTCTTCTGGGGGTCTCTAGCACGAAACATTTTCAGATGGTGGTTCGCGGCCATATATATATATATCAAATTTGGGGGTCCTTGACACGAAAAAGTTTCAGAACATCTGGTGTAGACGACTATACCATCTCCTCAGCACCGCCACAGGTGGCATCAACACATTCACACTGAAGCTTATAGTGTTGCCTGGCACTTGTTTCTCATTATCTAAGCCAGTGGTTGGGATTATCAAACTGTTTCATGTCAAGGACCACCTGTGGGCAAGTGTTTGGCTGCCGCTGCGGACCCCCGCCTGAAAATATTTTGTGCCAGGGACCTCCATACAAGATTTGTGTTGTTAAAATGTTTCAAAACATATTCCAAATGTTTCACATTTTTCAATATATATATATTTTTGATAGCTGATCTACAAGCTCACAGCGTGTCGTATCATTGTGAGCCTGTAGATCAGATACTGATTTTGATGCACTAACATGCGTTAACACATTTTGCTGGGGAACCCCCCTGGAGGTCCCTGGACCCTACTTTGAGAACCACTGATTTAAGCCAAGCTGGGAGGACAGAGGACTGAGGACAGGTCGACAGGACTATAGCCTACTACTTCATAGTAGTTTAAATGGTGATTTATAAGCAAAATGAGCTTTTACTTGTAACATTAATTCGAAATTGATAGATAGACTATAGTGCAGTTCAGTGGTGACTTCGAGGAGAACATTTTTATTTGCCTCTTTCTGACATTCCTGTTCCTAGGCGGCATCAACACATTAGTGTTGCCTGCTGCTTGATTCTCATCATCTACGTCAAGTTGGAAGTGAGTGAGGACTCGAAGTGATTATTATAATGTAGCCTACTTAATTATGATTTAAATAGCGATTTATATTTGATTCAAGCAGAATGACCATGTTCTTTTCCTTGTAAACATTCATTCAATTCATATCAGCCCTACTTGATAGTGGTGACTAGGAGAACGTTTTTATTTGCCTCCCTAATACCTATCCCTGAAGGAGACCTCTGTTTGTTCGAAACATTGCTTTCTTATTAAACATTTCTGCATCGTGGCTACAAGTCGTGCAACCTATTTTTTATTTTTTTATTCAGCTTGCACCGTGGTCAGCACCTCTGCAATATTGGTGTGCTTTCCTGCCAGGTTAATTTGCCTCTTTTCTGACATTCTCACAATTTGGGGTTCCCAGAACCCCAAATTCAACGTTTGTCGTTTTCCTGCATGAAAGAGTACACATAAAAATCCCCAGTGTTAAATTGGCTCTGGCAACCTCTCAGACTTCAATTAACACTGAGGATGTTTGCTGTATTATGTGGACCGCAGGTAAATTATGGTCCCCAGGAGACTCCTCATGGAAAATGTAATCTGGAATACAAAGATTACATTCTTCATGAGGACCCTGTCCATAGCTGTCTGTTGATGGTAATGTAGTTGCCAAAATATAGGTTGAGCTACATTAAATATTTATTAGAGCACTTGATCCATGATTTCCTTATAATGGTGATTATTTGGGCTATTCATTAACCCATTAAAACCTACAAATGCCTTCCAAATCAGTAGTTTTCAAACTTATTCGTGACAAGGACCCCAAAATTTATATGTATTTGGCCGCAGACCCCCATCTGAAAATGTTTTTTGCAAGGGACCGCCAGGAGAGAAGCTTTGTGTTAAAAAAATATTCAAAATTACTCAAAAGTATTGAAACACTTTCAAGATTTTTCAAAAATGTTCAAAAATAGCCGATTTACAAGCTTGCAGCGTGGTGCGAAGTGACGCGCTGTGAGCTTGTACATCTGCTATTTTTGAGAAGCACTGTTCTAAAACGCTGTTCTAGATCCTAAGAGTTTTCTGAAAAACATATGTTGCTACTGTATATATAGCTAAAATCTAAAATGACACGCATGCTTTCCCGGTTTTAATGGGTGGATGTAATGTTCCAGGTGGTGTGGGTCGTGTCCATCCTGCATGGCTCCCAGGTGTCTTTAGGATATGTCTATGACCGGCCCAGACGCTCAGGAGAGGAGGGGGCTTCAGCCAGGACAGAGTGTGAGTAGGCTTACTTACAGTACCTGTGACCACAATACTATTATTGGACCTCCTGTATACACTTTACTGGGAATGTGAACTGTATGCAATGCTGTCTGATATTAGTCTTTTTTTCTCCCTCTCTTTTGTAACTGGTCCACACCATATTTCAGGGGAATTCATATTTTTCTATTTTGAAAGGACAATTTCACCCCCTTTTTAACCTAATCTTCGTAGAATTGGTCCTCACTAACGCTCATTATAAGATGCCACCATTTCTGTCTATTCAGTCTGGACAGCACAGAAACCTGCCTACCAGTGACATCATCGGTAGACAGGTTTAGTTATTTCAAACATTTTTGTTTATTCTTTATTAAGAACAATGTCTTCTATTATAACATGCTAACTTTCCAGGAAGTGAAAGGCTGCAGTTTCTATAAGCTTGGACTCCCCACTGATGATGTCACTGGTAGGCAGGTTTCTGCACATTCCATAGTCCACCAATGAGACGCAGAGTTAGGAGACAGAACTTGTGCCATCTCCGTCACGCGCTGTGCTCGGGTGGCGCAGTGGTAAAGTACCTGCACCACCACCACGGAGTCTGGGGGTTGGAATCCACCGTGGTGCATCCGGCTTTGTCGAGCGTCTACACGAGCACAAATTGCCCAGGTTCGGGGGGAGGGAAGCCAGGCGGGAAGGGTGATATTTGTCACTGCACGTACCCCTATGGGCTGGGGTGGTACCTGTCAGCAGGGAGTGTTGGGCGGGAGGAGTAGGACGGAGGCTCTATGTCCTCCCGGTGGGCAGGTGAGCCAGTAGGATACAACAGCAGTCACAACACACAGAAATGTGTGAGGGGAGGAATCAATTGGCAAAATGACTAAATTGGGGGGGAAAAAGGAGTAAAAGGAAAAGAAAAGTGGCATCTTATAATGGGTGAAGTGCTCCTTTAATGACTATTTTCACTATTTGTTATTAACTTTACAGTTAATTGTTATTAACCTTACAGTTAATAACAATGGAAACTACACATACAGTACATGACTTCTGCACATTATAATTTTCCCTCAGCGTCTGTGTAGATAATCACTACACTACTTGTATTGTGTGGCTGTTTGTTGTCTTATGAATAAGAAACACTCAAGTATGCCTTTTCTTATGTGAATTCATCAAGTGTGTCTGGAAGGTTTTCATAACTTTGTTCAACACTCATTTAACATTACACATGGCTTCAGCAAGTAAGAACAGAAAAAACATACATTTGCTCTTTAGTTTCCAAAACGGCTCAGCACAAGCAATTCGTAGTGTATCTTGGACACATTTTAATGTACCTTGGCATACTGTGCATTGGGACTTGCCTGGACCTACCTTCCCCGCGCTTGCCAGACGTGGAAAACAACCTTTGATTTTTTTGTTCAACAGACTAAATCTTGAAACCAACATGAGGCTCGAGAGCAATCAATCACCCTGACATCAACTGGAGTGACATAAACCCACCGCTGACCAAGTCTTAGCGATCGCTCTTCTAAACATGGGCTACATGCAGTTGAATGAGAACTAACTTTCCATACCAGCAGCTCTATGGCAATGCTTTTAGTCAACGTACAGCTTATTTACATTTGTATTCTCTATCCGAAGTGTCTGCCAGTGCATATAGAATGAGCAAGTAGAGCCTATTGGGTGAAAAACAACGGATTAGTGTGACCCTGCGTCGCCGTGATTGGGCAGTCTGTGTTTCTTTTTTCCCCTTTTTTTTAGAGAGAGTGTTTGCCCAGCTCTACCTTGAGTCAATATTAAGAGAGCATTTGAGCCCATTTTCTGCCCCAGATTTTCTGACCTTGTCAGTACAAAAAACTTTAGCTTTCATGGGAAGGAGAAATCTGTGCCAAAAAATTGCCACGCTGTGGATGACAACTGTGACCTTTTCTGTCGTTTGAACTCCAGTGACAAGAGGCAGGGTAAGAACTCTGGACAGGCTTTTGAACCCATGCAGCTGAGAATACATTTTCTGTGCACACGTTGGGCCAAGCACCAAGATATCCAATGAGTTTTATCTGTTTTATTTGTTTTCCAAACTCACTGGAACACAACCAGAGTTAAAGTGACACTAAAGAGTGCATGGCTGTTGCACACAGATAGTACACTACTGTGGCTACTGGCTTGGCAGACAGGACAGGTCATTTTGAAGATTTACACATTTTCCATATACATGTGTGCACACACACACACACACACACACACACACACACACACACACACACACACACACACACACACACACACACACACACACACACACACACACACACACACACACACACACTTGGCATGGCTTGGATTTTTCTGCTACCTAGGATGTTTTTTTCATGAGTGAGTGGACAAGGAACATCTTGTTATGAATGAAACAGTTCAACTTCTCTCTGTCTCTCAGATCTGCAGGACAGCATCAGTTAGAATTTCAGTTAGAGGGCTTCTCAAACTAGGGTTCAGAAACCAAAATGGGTCGGAGCTGCCATAATGTGCACATTTAGGACGCTGGCTGGACAACAGCACTAAAGTGTTTTCATGAGCTTAGGAATGAATCAGATCAATTCAATCCTGAATGAAAAGGTTTAAGAATTCTTCAACCAATTGGTGTCAGACTTATACTGGTTAGAATCTGAAAAATCTGCCATGACCTTTTGAAGTTCATTGATCAAAACGAGATGTCAAAACATTAGTTTGAACATTTGGAACTTTAAGGTTTAATATGACCTGGGGTTATATCGTTGTGCAAGTAATACACACAACTTCCAATGATTGGTGAAAATGTAATATCTTTACCATTTTCCATCTCACTGGAATTTGTAAAACTGTGTCTGGAGAAGAAGAAAAATAAATACGCCATCAGTTCATACTTTATAGTTCATATTTTTGTAATAATGTGCACACTTTCTCTCTCCTCCTCAGCTCGTACTGCATCTCCCAACATAGATACCTCTGTCTCCTGTAGGAACAGGTGTTTTGAGCTAGTTGAATATGAGCCACCGCTGTGTCGTTGTGATAACCTGTGTAAGACCTACAACAGCTGCTGCTCTGACTTCGACCAGCTCTGCCTTAGGACAGGTATTGTTTCACCTTCCTGCTATTCCTGTTCTTATTCTCTCTCCCTCCATGTTCTTTTATATTATATTTAATTGTTCAACTTTTTTTCTACTTTGTTGGGCAAAATGTTTTATGTGAAGCAATTTGGGCTGCATGTTGTATGACAGGTGCTACACTAGTAACGTTTATTATTAATAATGATTTCGAACAATTTCTCGTCTGTTGTCTGTTCTGTCTGTAAGTCTTGCTTATTCTCTCTGGCAAATGTTCGCTTCGTCAGCGTTGTTGTCATTTTCCTCATATCAGTAACAGCCACAATCCTAACATCCTTTCTCTAGTACAGTGTGGTCTCTTCTCTTCTCTTCTCTTCTCTTCTCTTCTCTTCTCTTCTCTTCTCTTCTCTTCTCTTCTCTTCTCTTCTCTTCTCTTCTCTTCTCTTCTCTTCTCTTCTCTTCTCTTCTCTTCTCTTCTCTTCTCTTCTCTTCAGACTTCTCTTCTCTTCTCTTCTCTTCTCTTCTCTTCTCTTCTCTTCTCTTCTCTTCTCTTCTCTTCTCTTCTCTTCTCTTCTCTTCTCTTCTCTTCTCTTCTCTTCTCTTCTCTTCTCTTCTCTTCTCTTCTCTTCTCTTCTCTTCTCTTCTCTTCTCTTCTCTTCTCTTCTCTTCTCTCATCATGAAGATGTACAGTCCTTGCTTTTTTTCTTTTGTTGCCTAGCTTCTCTCTAAAATCCTTCTTGCCCCTTCCTCGTCTCTAAACCACCCCCTGCTGCTTCCAGTGTTGGTGGTCTGTTTTTAAAGTTCCCTTTTTCAACTAGGTGGTCTTTGGCTTATTACCACCTTCCTGGTGTAATCCTCCCACTGTCTGAAAACAACACTGTTACAGTTTTGGCCAAGGCCGTACTGTGGTCTTTATTCTGACAGCGGGTACTGTTATTGAAATAGATTTATTTTCTTAAATCCGGAGAGCCAAAGCCTTGTGGATTATATTGCATTGATATATGACATATGCTCTTATGTCTCTTATCTGGTATGGTGAGACAAATTGGCATGCTGTGGAGTGTGTCTTGAGATTTGTGCAGACATGTAAAAAGCATAAAGATCATGTTGTTCAGGGATGTTATAATCAAATGTTTACTTTTAAAATGTTGTTTTGGCACATTGTCAAAGTGTGGGTTGGCACCAAAAAGTTTGAGTCCATTGATACATAGTAGTAAAACTGTATTTACTTTGCTGTGGAAGGATCTCAGCATGTTAACCATGTCCACCATGGTTATTGGTGCATTGATCAAATGCTATTGTCTTGTTGTCTTTGTGACTAAATAAGACTATGAGAATATAAAGAACACATTATCACCTTCAGCTTGCCTTCGGTTGGATAACCTTGGTCTATGACGAATGCCCGGATATACAGATAGACTGCATGATACAATTAAGCAGTTAACATCCTACCATGCTCTGTGCCATGTATAAGAATGCTGAGAAGACCAGTTTACCTCAATTTTGGATCAAGATGACAAGAGGAAAAGAGGAAAAGATCTAAGTGACTAGGAAGACCCAGGTTCATGCTGGGGCATGGAAGGGCAGGCGCTTCAGTTACAAAGACTACTCAACTGGCTAGTGTGTCGGTAGTTAGAGTGACTAAAGTGACATCTGCATTTCGATCTATGAAAGACATCAGATATTAGGGTCAGAAATTGCTGTTGAAAGCACACATTCAATGACTGTGATGCTTGGTGCATTAGTGCATTGGTTCTCAAAGTGGGGTCCGGGGACCCCCAGGGGTTCTTGGGGGGATTCCAGGGGGTCCCCAGCTAAAGTAGCACAATCATGTTAACCCCTTTATCCATTTATACGTTATATGCTATTTTTTTAAATACTTGAAAAATATCGAAAATGGTTGGAAATGTTTTAATAGTTTAGAATTTTTAACCCAAAATCTTCTCTTCTGCGGGTCCCTGGCACAAAACATTTTCAGATGGGGGTCCGCGGCCAAATATATATCAATTTGGGGGTCCGTGGCACGAAAAGGTTTGAGAACCACTGCATTAGTGCATGTAAAAAAAATCTGTTCCTCAGGTGACTGAGAATGTCAGTGTAGGACATCATTGTGTCAGCAAGAACAGTCAGTCAAAAAAAACAAACATTATATGGTCAGATGAGTCATCCTTCACCGTATTCTCCACAAGTTGGTGAGTGCATGTGGGCACACACCAGGAGAATGCCTGGTACGAGTCTGAATGCTTGACCCCTTCATTGAGGGGGTCTGGTGGCTCTGTTATTTTCATGGCATGGTTTGGGTCCACTTGTCCCCTAGAGTTCAAATCAATACAAAGTTATGTAAGTGATTACCTTTATCCTATTATAAAACATTTTTTATGGGAGTGGTCTTTTCCAGGATGATTTTTACAGGGCACAACATATCACTGAATGGTCTGATGAATCAAATTTGTCACTGTCAGGTGGAAACCTTTTCCGGAAATGAAAGAAAGTGTGTTCCAATGGATCTAATGTAGTCATTATTGAGTCGCAATCTCTTGTTAATACTTTTCATTGGTTTAATATTTATAAAGCCCGCAGACAGACTTAACCACTTTCACCTTTCGTCCCTATTATTTGAAAATAGACAAAATAGCAGCTCACAACGTGTCGCCAGTGTGTAGACAGTGTAGATCTGCTATTTTTGCTACTTTTGCACAACACCGTCATACAACGAAATATAGAATATGGCATTCATTTATGAAAGATCATAAAAAGATGAAATATGGGCAAACAAGGTTTCTGTCAAACTGTGATGATATGGGCAGTTTGAATAGGGCCCATACATGTGTTTCTGGAAATATTATTGTCCGCTCATGGCTCTGTGGCAAAATGGCCAAAAAATGTTTTGACAAAAATGTCCACCTCCACAAGCCAGCATAGTGTTAACCCCTGTTCTTGTTACATCCAGACTATATTTTTGATTCTATTAACAGCACTTCTTATTTGATCTTACCAATATCCAGAGGGTGGGTATGAATGCAGTAAGGATCGCTGCGGGGAGACTCGAAATGAACAGCATGCCTGCCATTGCTCTGAAGACTGTCTGGCCAGAGGAGATTGTTGTACCAACTATAAGGCACTGTGTAAAGGTTTGTAATTCTTACTTAACAACACTCAAAATGTTTCAGCACTCATGCTGTAAAAGGCTGGACTAAAGGATACAATCAAGAAATCAGTGGTAAAGGTTATTACTGTTATGTTGCTTGAACCTGTTTTCTCAAATATCCAGCTTATTATTATACTTTTGTTATTTTGCTTGCACAATAGCTATATAGATTTTAGGCGGGAAGAAAAATACTTTGAACCTTTGGGATACCACTACATCTACGGGAATGTACATTTTAAAAGCTCCTCTATCTTGTTAAGTACACACATTGGTGTGCACATACGCGCATGCACACACCTTGATCTCACTCTCTCTTCTCATTCTCCCGGCTCATCTCTCTGAGTCGCTGTATAATGCTCTCTCCCTACTGTCATCTTGTTCTTTCAGGAGACACTCCATGGTTGCAGGATGAATGTGAGGAGATGAGGACACATGAATGTCCTGCTAGGTATGTGCAGTATACGTACAGAGGAGGAAAAAATGGTGGTCACAGAATGTTTTGTCTGTTTCTTTCAGCACTTTAATGGAAACTTCTCGAAATGACTTCCTCTTGTAAAGGATTATTCATTTCCTTGTGATGTGTTGTGTCAACTTGTGTGGTTGTAGGTTTGTGCATCCCCCCCTCATCATGCTGTCTGTAGATGGATTCAGAGCGTCTTACATGAAGAGAGGCACCGCCGTCATCCCCAACATCGAGAAACTCAGTATGGCCTTGATGGGTTTAAAATAATAATAATAATAATAATATCAATACTAATTATTATAATAACATCAACAAAGACGAAGGGGCGGTTTAGCTGTAACAGTCTTAAATGACAGTGTCAGTCTCCAACAAGGATGGAAATATATGATATTATGATATTTTGCTAGCTTTTCATTGTGTCTGTGTGTGTACTGTACATAGATAGACCTATGAAAGGCTTTTGGTTTATCAATGGTCTCTTACTGATCAAGGTGTTCTTTTTTGTCTGTATGTCTCCTCAGGAACATGTGGTACCCATGCTCCATATATGAGACCTGTTTACCCCTCCAAAACCTTCCCCAACCTCTACTCTCTCGCTACAGTATGGGACATTATTCTTCTCTTTCCGTTGCCCATGATTTGCACAGGCTGTTGTACATCATGATTGCATGACGGCTCAGCTTCGCATTGTGCCTAAAACGCCCATAGCCGTGATATAATTAATATGACATTTCAAAGCCTTGAGTGTATTATGCAATCAGCAGCAAGATTCACCCACAATTTTAACCAAAAACATTACGTTGCTCACTAAAACTTACAGTATAGCCGTCATTATACAACTGTGCATTCCAATGTTGAGTTCCAATTTGACAATGTTATATTAGTGATATTGGAGGTGAAAATAATGTTGTGGCATGATGACTATAAACATCAAACAAAAAGTTTGAAAACTTGTGTTTGGTAGATGACGTCTCTGTTGTAACAATGCTTCTTGGTAATAACTTTATACCATTGGAAAGCCTGTCTATTTCCCTTTTAAATGGGAACATGCATTTGTCAGATGAGCACTCAACTGAGTATGTGAGTTGCGGCCATGAAAAAGTTGCCAACCAATGCCAAACAGCTTATTCTAATTATTCATCTGTGCTGCTCATCCCACAAATGCATGTTCCGTACAAATGGGGCACCATTTAAAAGGGAAATAAACTGGCTTTCCAACAGTATACAAGGTATTGCCAAGAAGCATTGTTACAACAACATAGACATAATCTACAAAACGCAAATGTCATCATAACTTTGCAATGTTATGGTACTTGTGCCCAGCAGTTCACATGAGTAATAGCCACAGATGATCACATATTCATCTCTTAGTCTTCATTATCCTTTTCTAGGCAATGATGCAAATTTCTTACATGTGTGTTGGGCTCTTTACTGTTTGCTTACAGTAAAACGGTTTGCTTACAGTACTGTTACTTAGTTAGTCTTTACATGGGATTGCACATGTAATTTTATTTTGAATGTCTGCCAGGGTCTCTACCCAGAGTCTCATGGTATCGTTGGCAACACCATGCATGACCCTGTGTTTAATGCGACCTTCAGCCTGAGAAGCAGAGAAAAACTTAAGCACCGATGGTGGGGAGGACAACCTGTGAGTACTTGAACTTCTCTTCTCTTCTCTTCTCTTCTCTTCTCTTCTCTTCTCTTCTCTTCTCTTCTCTTCTCTTCTCTTCTCTTCTCTTCTCTTCTCTTCTCTTCTCTTCTCTTCTCTTCTCTTCTCTTCTCTTCTCTTCTCTTCTCTTCTCTTCTCTTCTCTTCTCTTCTCTTCTCTTCTGTTCTCATTTCTGACTGGCACACCAAATCTTTCCTTTCAGTTTCATCACAAGATGTAGAACTAGCAAGGATATTTTGACAAGTTGATATTTTAATCTGGGATAAGTGAACGTTTTTCCTTGTTCCCTTTGCCAGATCTGGATCACATCAGTCAAACAGGGACTGAAAGCTGCCACTTTCTTCTGGCCTGTGTAAGTCTGCCTGTCTCAGATGTCTGAACCAGGTAATATGGTGTTGTTGGCCTGCGAGATAACCAAGTTGGAGGACATTTCCATTGAATGTAAACAGCACAAATCATTAGCAGATAATTCTTAGAATAAGAAATTAGCCAGTAAAACATGCCCTTGTATTTTTGTACAATCCATATTGCAGTTGTAGTTGTGAGTAAAAGGACTTACACGCACACGCACACGCACACGCACACACATACTCACACTCACACTCGCATACATACACAGTAGATTGTAGCCCTACTGTGCCTCCCTCCCCGAATTATTCTGTCAGCAAAACTGTGTGCCAAAACTATTCTGCTAGTCAGGAATGTCAAGGCCCTTTGTAGCAAAATATTGTTCATACTGTACTTCTCTCTGCATTTCTCTGTGAATGAAATTCTTTCGTTTCCTGCTAAATCCTTTGATTTACACAGTCAGCAATTAAATAATCCAGAAAATCTGGCAACATTTTTCTTTGTAAATACCTTTTTGATGATAATTGGTGATCAATGCAGAGAATGGGATTCAGGTATATACAGTAGGTTTGACAGTTTTGCGCAGAAGTAGCAAAAATAGACAATCAACAAGCTCACAATGTGTCGCATCGTGACGTATTGCCTTTAAATGACATGCGGGCAGCAGTGGTTCAGACGGTAGAGCGGCCACTTGGGAATCGGATGGTTCCCCGGAAGGTGATAAGAAGGTCAGTTGGCTCTCGTGCATTGAAGGAGGCATGAGCTCGGCTTGGGCTCCCTAGGCTGGCGGGGGGAGTGTAGCGCCCAGGATCACTTAGATAATTGGCACCGGGTGAAAAGGGGTTACAAAATCGTGGGATAAAAAAAAAGTTTTAAAAAGAAAAGTATTAACAAGGGCTTCCGACTAAATCAGAAATGATGATCAAACGACAACAACAACAAAAATGGCTTGGTATTGCGCTAACAACCGATTCAGTCTGACTGTTAGAGAAGCGAGAGAGAGAGAGAGAGAGAGGGAGAGAACCAGCCGGCAGATCGATATTTTTTGTATCTGTTCCACCCATACACATATTTTTTTCAGCCCCAAAGGCCTAGTCTTGCATGCTTATAGAAACCTTGCACAACTACTAGGCTTCTAATAAAAACGGTATATTCAACTCTCCTTTGAACACTGTTTCATTCTTATTAATCTATTAATTCTTATCTAATATAATCCTGACCTGAGGTTCTCATTGCGGCTGCAGAATTTCTAATGATCTAATAATTTCACAATGTGGTCCTTGCTCTGGACTTTTTATGTGGAAGGCACCTTAATTTAACTCTTGAGTTTATTATTTCGTTTTTTGTTTAATTAATGTTTAGTTTAGTAAGATGTCATGACAGTACTTTTTGAGGGTTTTAGCTTGGCACAAGCTGCTTAATATGACTGTCATTCTTGTTTAATCCAGAATTGTACTGGTATTTCAGTGGAAACACAGCTTAAGTAGTTTGACAGAAACCATTGACCATTGACCCATGCACACTTTCAGTGCTTCCCTACCAACCTTGTCCATACAATGCCTAACCAATAAACTGTTAAATCAGTATTCTCTTGGCATTGAGTCACCTTGATTGAGTGACTGTAGCTGGTTTCAGTTGGTGGTGAACTTCTCTAGTCTTGAAGAACATGTCTGGTCATGTTTCTGTCACTCCGTCAGGCCAGTGCGGGCTGCCACAGTACCGTATCTATAGCATTTAGAACACAAAGGAGCCCACATTTATCAACACAGAGAGGGCTTTGATAGAGCAAGAGGCAGATCTCAGGAGAGGCATGCTGCAAGGCTGTTTTTACAGCAATTTGTGCAAATGGGCCTGTTTACGCTACGCAGGGTTTCACTATGAACCAGGGTCGCAGACGTGCCACTCTTTCAAACCACAGGGGCTAAAGTGCGATTTCGAGTGCTTTTGCTTGGCACCAGCAGAGGTGCATGCGTGAGAGAAAGACAGAAAGAAAAAGAAGAGAAACAAAGGTAGGGAAATGTAGTGAGCATGAGAGAGAGAGTGACAATGGAAATGACAAAGGCATTTGCGTGCGTGCGTGCGTGCGTGCGTGCGTGCGTGCGTGCGTGCGTGCGTGCGTGCGTGCGCGTGCGCGTGCGCGTGTGCATGTGTGTGTGTGTGTGTGTGTGTGTATGAGAGTGTGTGCATGCGTCCGTGTGTCGTGTGTGTGTCTGTGTGTGTGAGAGCTAGTTGAAGGTGAGAGAGAGAACGTGAGTGTGAGCAAGTGTGTTAAAAAGAAAGGGAAAAAACTGAAAGAAATCAGTAACAGAGATAATAATACGAGAGTGTATAAAAACTTTGCACAATTTTTTTTTTCCTCAAATGGACCTTTACAGGTTCATTTTTACAGTCCCAGAGTTAAATTAATACTGGGGATTTTTCTGTGTGGAGAGTGCGGTGGAAAGAGTGAGAGAGAGGCCCCCTGTCGAGTTTCAAAGTAGTGTAACCATACCCCCTTGTTCCTCCATCCTGCCCCCCGCTGCCCCACACCTCAAGCCCCAGTCGGGGTCTTTGAGCCATGGGCTTGATGGTTGACAGCTGTGGAGTGTGAGGTGGGAGCTTGGTTGGTGGCCTCGTCACAGTGCACAGGCAGTACAGAATGTGGGCTGTCAGTGATGTTCAGACACTTTCACCCAGTGGGAGTGCTTTTAAAACACTGTTCCTCAGCATGGGGTCCAGGGAACCCCAGGGGTCCTTGAGTTTGATTGATTGATTGAATACTTTATTTACACGTTTGAAAACAGTGTGGAAATACAACCAAAGCTATGCTGAAAGGATAAAAGCATCATTGTTTCTAAATGATTGATAGTTATGAACCCGAGTCCACTCTCCGATGTAAATTACATTGTATATTGGGGTCCCAGAGATTAAGAATGTATCAAATGGAGATCCATGGCCTATTGCATATCAAACTTCAAAAGAAAATGGTTGAGCATCACTGCTTTAAAACATGTTACATCCTTGATTTTCACCCTCATTGTTCATTGGGTCAAAGTATCAGTTCAGCATTTCCCCAACATGACTCAATAGATAACTGTAAAGGGAATTCTCATACAATGGAGTCTATTGCCAGTTGTGGGTCTCAAATTCATTCTGCAAGGTTTGAAGTATTATCAATACACATTGTCATTCATTATTTGCCTATCTTGTGTGTGTGTGTGTGTGTGTGTGTGTGTGTGTGTGTGTGTGTGTGTGTGTGTGTGTGTGTGTGTGTGTGTGTGTGTGTGTGTGTGTGTGTGTGTGTGTGTGTGTGTGTGTGTGTGTGTGTGCGCGTGCGTGCGCGTGTGCGTGCGTGTTCTAGTGCCATCCCCTTGCAGAGGAGGATACTGACCATGCTGCAGTGGCTTCACCTTCCTGATGGAAAGCAGTGAGTTATTGTTCTTTTAATTAATCCACTATCCCGGCTCCGCCCCGGATAGTGGAGCCGGGCGGCCCCTGGTCCATGCCCGGGCGTAGGCGGGAACCACTTTGCGCATGTCAAAAGTTATATTCCAAATGAATGCTTTGGGTCATGTAAACGAGGAATACTTATATTCAGGTCCCATGTAAACGGGTGAGTGGAACAGACTACTGTGAAACGTTGACTCTTGTTTCATTTCAGGCCTTATGTCTATGCCATGCACAATGAGCAGCCTGACACATACGGACACAAATTGGGGCCCATGAGTCAGGAGGTGAGTATAGTGTGTGTTTGTGTTTTGTTAAAGGCACACGTACACTAACCAGACCCACAACATACACGAGAAGCCCTAAACAGAATCACTACCACAAACACCACACAAAAAAATCTCTTCTGCCACTCATTGTTGACTCAATTTTACAACTCTCGTAGGTTTGTTGATGGTTACAACATGGCAGTAGGTTTGGTGTTTAGATCTGGTTATGATCTGCTGTATGTGTGTGCATAGATTTGGGCAGGAGTAACATAGTCCCTCAATGGAACAAGTTAAAGCAGATCCAAAAACGTTCTGTGTTTCAGTTGAACAACCCTCTAAGGATGCTTGATAGGATCGTTGGCCAACTGATGGATGGCCTCAAACAGATGAATCTGCACCGATGTGTCAACATCATCATGGTGGGCGACCATGGTATTGACACACACACACACACACACACACACACACACACACACACACACACACACACACACACACACTCGCGCACACACACACATGCACAAAACTTGACTCAACTCAACTTTATTGTCACATCAGAAGTTCAGAATCAGCTTTATCACAGGTTTACAGAAGTAAAAAAGTGGGTGAAATTCGTTTTCGTGCATAGTTCCCATCATATCGATATTTCCATAGAAAAAAATAAGGGGAAGAAGAAGAAGAGGGGGGTGGGGCAAGTGGGAAATTAGATCAAACTAGAGAACAAAAAAACGTGTTTGGTTTAAAGCAGTGTGTGGAATTATCTATGATTAAAGTTACATTGTTACACAACTGTGTATAAATAATCAAATTAAGTATAAATGTGATATACAGCAATGGTACGCACACACTCACCCACTCATCTTCTTTCATATCTTATCTAGGTATGGAGGAGATCAGCAATGAAAGAACAGAGTTCCTCAGTAACTACATTTCCAACATTGATGACATCATCCTCATCCCTGGGCCTCTAGGCAGAATCCGCTCCAGATATCACAACAACCCTAAATGTAAGACAGGAGGAGTGATGGAAATCACAGTATTTAAAGGGATAGTTCACCCTCAAAATGACTTTTTTTCTATTGATCAGTCACCCCATGGAGACTTGAATTCATGGATACTTTTTCGTTTTTGTCGCATTCCTAAGCCAATAATTTGATGACCGGCAGCGGTTACGGTAGGAGACACAAAGAGTCTCCTTTGTGTCTCCTACCGGAACCGCTGCCTACCGGTCCGCTGGTCATCAAATTATTGGCTTAGGAATGCGTGAAAAAAAATTAATCCATGAATTCAAGTCTCCATGGGGTGACTAATCGATAGAAGAAAAAAAATGATTTTTTAAGACAATTCATCAAAAAAATTTAATAATTATATGCACTAGCACTCCACCTATGACTGGAAGATGTCCGAAGAGAGACATTTTGTATTTGGTTCTGCAGATTTCATTGCATGATTGATGAAAAATAAATATCTGATATGGAACATCCTCAATAGACCTGGAAATAGTACAGAACATGTGCAATCCACAACACTTAACACACCGGGGCGATTTTTTTCATGCGAATAATACGTTTTTTTAAAAAACCTTATAAAGTCAATGCAAGCTTCCACGTCAGTTTCGCGGAGCGAAAAAAGCGTCTTTTAATTATTCGGAACGAGTCCGAATTTTGCGTATATTCGCATATTCGCCGGTGTGTAACCGCCTTTATCCTTGGATTTGTGTCCTTGGCTGTTGTAGTTTGTCCTCCTAATCTATTTCACCATGTTTTTCATCACATACTGTGAAACTTTAATAGTTGCATTTCCAGGTTAACTGTTGAAATGTTGTTTTAAATGCACCAATATTTTTTGCTAAAACTTTGTACCACTTTTCAATGGCATTGACATATCTTTCTTTATTCATTGATTTTTCAGATGACCCAAAATCTGTTGTTGGAAATCTAACAGTAAGTATTTAATACTGCATATTGTTCTTTTTTTACCCATTAAGACCTGAGGCCGATTCTACAAATGTCTTCACAGTTTTCCGAAAAACGTACTTTGCTATATCAGTGGTGCTCAAACTTTTTCATGTCAAGGACCCCCAAAATAATATGGGCTGCGGACCCCAATCTCAAAAAAAGTATATATTCAAAGACAAATGTTCACGATTTTTCAAAAATAGCAGATCTACAAGCTCATGAGCTTGTATCGCTGCTATTTTTCAATAGCCAACCAATGTGCTATATAGCTAAAATGTAAAATGACACAGATGCTTTCCTGGTTTTAATGGGTTAAAAGGCATGCACTGACAGTACTGTAGTGCATGAATAAAAAGTTAAATACAACATGATATTACTTGAATGACGGAAACTCACGACTGCAACAACAGGGAAATTATTTTCACATCTTATTTTCATAATAGTTAATAAGGACACTGATTTCTAGAGAACAAATTAAGGTATCAGAATCAGTTCATCACAGGTTAACAGGTTTGCAGGTGTAAATCAGTGGGTGTAATTAGTTTTTGTGCAAGCTCCATCATTTCGTTGTTCTCCAGGAAAGAAAGAGAGGGAGAGCAAGGAGGGGGAAATACATCTAAGATACATACTGTAAATACACATAAAAAGCTGCATATGATCAGCAAAATATTCATCCATCACCAAATGAATTGTGTAATATATGTAACATTTGCCGACATATTTTCAAATTGTTTATTCGAGTCGTTCGTCCGGGTGTGTAAGGACCTTTACTTTGTTACTTTTTGATTTCCAGTGAAAGATGACAATATCATTTTTTTTTATTTTAATTTTAATTTTACAGTGTAGGAGACCAGACCAGCATTTTAAACCATACCTGAAGCAACACCTACCAAAGAGACTGCACTACGCCAACAACCGACGCATTGAAGACATTCACCTGTTGGTTGAAAGAAAGTGGCAAGTTGCCAGGTACAGTGACATCATCAAAACAGGAAGTCCAAAGGTGCAGTTTGACATTTGGAGGATTTATCAGACCAGAAATCTTTCTTTTATATCGTTTTATCTGTAATTTCTAAAACATCAGCCAATTCATTAATCTAGGTAGGTATGAACATGTTAAACACACAGTTACTACAGACCCATCTCCATCTGTCTTCAGAGATTTGAGCAGTGAGTGAATCGTACATGATTCCATCTCAAATAGAAACCTGTCATGAGTGCGTGCGTGCGTGCGTGCGTGCGTGCGTGCGTGCGTGCGTGCGTGCGTGTGCGTGTGTATGTGTATGTGTGAGAGAGAGAGAGAGAGAGAGAGAGAGAGGGAGAGTGAGTGAGTGAGAATGATGCTGGGTGTTTTATATTGTAAAAATGTGTCTGTGTGTGAGTTCATTGACATAAAGAGCAAGCTCTTCCTTCCTCATGTTAAGTTGTTTATTTTGATAAACCATGGGAGAGCTACAGGCGAGCATAAACACAGACACACACAGAGAGAAAGGGGATTACTAAATGAAAGAAATCTTTGAGATTTCACTGTAAGTGAGATACAGATCGGCTAGCCACTGCTGGTATGAGCTGAATGTTAAGAGGATTCTCTCACACACACACACACACACACACACACACACACACACACACACACACACACACACTGACTCACACAGACATGTAATGGTGAATGTCTACGTAAATATGTAACTAAATATTCACAGCAAATGAAAAACTTGTCCTGTCCTCTACGTTCCCTCGTCAGCTAGTGATTTACATAGTCTACATGCTTGTGGCTTCACCCCCTGGGCACTCACAGACACACACACACTCACCTACCCACCCACCCACATGTGCATGTCCACGGGTGTGCACAAACACACATACACACACAGTCACACACGCACGCATGGACACATGCGCACACACTAAACGTGCATCACTGGAAGTAGTGTTTTAATGGACACTTAATAAAATGCGCCTGTTTTTCAATTAGAGAACTGTGGCGGGATTTGTGTGAGGGCATGGTTGTTTTGGCCTGAGGGCCGAAGGACGTGAATTCCTGCAAAATACCAGAGATTAACAGCATTAAATCCCAAACCTTTTAAAAGTATTCCATACCTTCCATGGCATACCTTCTTCCATACCATAACTACAAGTGTCTTTTTATGGTGTGGCTCTGCAAGGTCGGTCTGTGTGTCTGTCAGAGCTAATATAATTTCGCAAACCGCTGAACCCCTCAGTGCCACAGAAGTACCTCCACTGTTATTATGTTTTAAATATGTTTGATACGTTTTGAAATATTTAACTTAAATTTGATCGTGGGAGTCAAAGTGGTTTGGATAGGTCTGAAACCTGGCCCAAATTTGGAGTCATATGCCATAGATATGTCATAAACGACTGACATCACAGGCTGGCCACATCAATCCAAGATCCATATTAGAGCCATGCTGTTCTCTAACTGTTTAAGCTCAATTACATTATTTTACCTTATTATTTCACATTATTATCTTCAAGTGTCAAGAGGTTAGAGCACCACTGACACAGGTATAAATGTGACAATGAAATGAGTGTAGATTTGCTCACAGATCTACAGTACTCAATGTTAAGAATTTTATAGGAGATCAAATGTGGTCTCTTCTCTCCTTGTTGTACAGAAAGGTTCCTGAAGGGAAGAGGATGTGTCGTTCTGGTGACCATGGATACGACAATAAGATTAGCAGCATGCAGGTACTTTCAAATCATTTTTGCTTCTGAGACACTTTTTCGCTAAAGTATAAATTAGGCTTTACAGTTTTAAATGCAACAGAGAGGGTGTAATGTTACCGTAGCTCTCCACCGCACCAACGTTGGTGGCGGTAAGTGTTGGAAAGCGTCTGTTGCCAAATATCTGCTGTTGAATGGGTGGTGGGTACACTCGCGTCGGGTCGCAAGTTGTAGGGAAGCAAGCTCGCTCGACTTTCGACCGTCGGATAGCAGCAGGCTTGTTGTTGACATCAAGCCATAGGCTATTCTTATCTGTCGGTGTCTGCCCTCAGGTGCATTCAGCAACGTTTTTTCACATCTTCCAACCGACTGATCTCCCGACTTCATTCGACTGCCAGTCTGTTGTAATCTGTAGTAGTCTGTTTGGTGGAGAGCTACATTTACTCTGTTTGAAGAAATACCTAAATGTACAGAAGATGCTCCATTTATTTGAACCATATAGATTTCAGGATACTGTAGGTTTTGTGTGTTTCCTCACAGTTGATTGATCCTGAGTTTTAATGAGATGAATACAGTGTACGGCCATATAATATTGTACTGGATAACCTTTTCTCGGTCAAAACGCTTATGAACAAGTATGCAAAAGGTTACAAGTTGATACAATGGCGTGAGTACCATTCTATTAAACTGGAGGCTGTTTTTACCAGTACTTATAACAAAGCTATCTATTTGCAATTCCTGCAGTTTCCCAGCACAGATTCACTACTCCACTGTGGCAATACGTAGGAGAATGTTTTGAACATTTAATTTTATTTTAGGATTAGTTAGTCCCTGATGCAATGTCTGTATTCATAATGATGGAATCAGTGAACGCATTGGCCATCTTTTATTTTCAGACTATTTTCTTAGGATATGGACCTTCATTGAAGTTCAAGACAAAAGTTCCTGCCTTTGAAAACGTTGAGCTTTACAACGTTATGTGTGGTAAGATATGTTTCATCACGTATGAGTTAAATTATTAAACTGAAGGTTAATGACTGTGTTATAGCTTTTAATTTGTAGTAAGTGCATTTGTTTTCAAATAAAACCAAACCCACAGTACAGTAAGTACCATTTTAACTCATTGAGTGCCAGAATTAATTAATGAATTAAGTCAGCCAGTGCCAGCATTTTTGAACATTTTTATTAACCTTTCAAGAGCCACAGAATATTTCGCTGAAGGACGATCGACACACCGAGTGTCGCAAAATACAGAGGAGTATCTCTGCCCTCCGTTCTTTCGTTATTGGCTGTTGAATATAGCTTGTTCTCGCCAAAAACGCAGAAAAAAACAAGAAAGCAGAGAAAAATGTATTTTTCTAAATCCTTTAACATTAGATCGGACGAGGCTGGGTTTGTTGTGATCACGTTATTTCCAGGTCTACTCTTCTCCAGAAGTCATAGGATCACTCATAGGTTGGCGAACAGTGCCATCTAGCGTAAACACTGAAAACACGGTTTTGACATGTTACACGTCATTGGCACTCTGGGCTTTTGAAAAAATGGACGTGTTACACATTGGCACTGAATGAGTTAATTTGAGCTATGTATCTCTTTTCCACTTTTTGAGTAATTTATATGACTGACATGAAACGTGTTTCACTTTCACATCTAAGATCTGCTGGGTCTGAAGCCGGCCCCGAACAACGGAACCCATGGCAGTCTGAACCACCTACTAAGAACCCCAACCTACAGACCCACCATGCCAGAGGAGGTTTCCAGGCCCATTCCCTCTGGTCCCACTCCCATGGGAACAGACGACCTGGGCTGCACCTGTGATGACAAGGTCAGCCATGATGACTCGGTGGCAGACCTGGGCCCAATGTCCTATAAACAGCAGTGGTGGAAGAAGTACTCAGATATTTTACTTAAGTAAAAGTAGCAGTACCACAATGTAGAAATACTCTGTTACAAGTAAAAGGCCTTACTTGAGTAAAAGTACAAAAGTATTGGCATGAAAATTGAAAATTGGAAATACTCCAGTAAAGTAAAAGAATTGTACATAAGTACAGTACTTGAGTAAATGTATTTAGTTACTTTCCACCACTGATAAACAGCTGATAATGATACATGGACAACAATTTTAGGCAATGCAGAGCGGCAGTGCTCCATGTACGGATTTATAATAGTAAGGATAGTGTGGCACATTTTACAATAATGTCACTTGTCACATATTGGAATACAAAAGTTAATGTATTTGTTAATAGTTAACTTGGCATTAACTAATGTAGTTGTACATAATACAAACAGCAAATACATGAACTAGGCTAAACTTATAATGAGTTACCTATTAAATTATTCCAATATGAATTGACTTTAACTAATGTAGTTAATGATGCACAAATACATTAACAAAGCATCAGATAAACATACATTAGTTTGTAAGTAGTTAACCAATACATTAACAGTTGTGTGTGCTACATAGTTATGTATAAACAAAACATGGGCTAAATGTATAGTTAGTAAAACCGTTACAAATACATTAGCTGTCAGTTATTGACATTATACTTTCATCAAAATGAAATAATGATTTACAAATATATTAATAAGTCATATGTTAGTGTCTACATTTATTTATTTATTATTTACACAAAAGTAAATTAAAAGTACATAATATAACAATGAAACATAGATGTGTTTGTCAGATAATGATTATATTGCTAAGTTAACATACATACAATACATTAATTGACATTAACTGATATTTTAGTTGTACAATTATATGAATATTGTCTTGCATGATTAATCATTTATAAATATACTAACGTTTAGATAGATAGATAGATAGATAGATAGATAGATAGATAGATAATAGTAGTAACACTGTTACTACTATAACTAATACATAATGGATTTGCTAACTACTAGCCAATGAAAGGTTAATCTCATACTTAGTTTATATATTTGAATAATTGGTTTAGTAGTGCTTTTTCTGTGAGACTTGGAGAGCTCTGAGAGAGTTGCAATTTAAAGGCTTATAATCACGATCATACCTTAATTTCTTTTTACAATTTCCCAAAAATGATATTGGAACTGAGATCATCATTCTTGGATAACAATATTTGAATTATTCCAAGACATTGCTATAGATTATACACATTTCACAAGCAACGTTTTGTTGAGTTTTTGTAGTGTAATGTCATACTGCATATCATATACATACAGTATATGCACACACATACCCAAAATATATAATTTCATTCCGTGTCCATTCAAGAAGTAAATTTGCCCACTTGCATACCAGTGGTTACTGACTGTTCTGAAACTCCTCTGGAGGCGCATGGTGAAAAATTATAATGTCCTACCAAAGCAGAAAAGTACCTTGCATGAGAAGTTAAATCAATGCTTCTCATGCAGTTGCAATATTTTTAACTGTTTTCAGATGTTTTTGTCTCTCACGGTCTGCTCAGTAAGAAAGGGGGAAAAAAAGAAATCCAACGTCCAATCCAAATCCGACTAGAGATCAGCTTTTCAAACATTCAGTTTAAAGCACACCAAAGCAAACAACCACAATGAATGTACAATTATAATTTCTTTCTTATGCCAAATAAACCATTTGTGAGGTACAATTTACAGAGCAAACCTGTAAAAAGACTTAGATACAATTATTTGCATGTCACCCACTATTAATCAAATTCCTTAGTGTGTGCGTGTGGGCGTGTGTGTGTGTGTGCGCGCGCGTGTGTGGGTGTGTGTGAGCGTGTCTGTGTGTGTGTCATTTTGGGTGTTTTACATTGTAATGCATCTCTAGGTGCCATTGACTGACTGGCACTGTGTTGCATTCTAACCAGTATCCCTAACTGCTGCAATAACCCTATCTGTTTAATTTACAATATATCCTTGCTTTCTGTAGCAGAGCTGGAATCATATCACTTTCAGTTAATTCCATTCATAGCTTAAGTAACACTTGCAGATGATTGGCTAATAACAAAGCTTTCATTCTCAATCGTTCTTTTAAATGGATATGATAACATGCAGTTCTTGAAACACCGAGTTGAAAATGAACTGAGCCCAGCCCTGCACCGAGAAATCTGGAGTGTTTATTTAATTCTGATAGTGTGAAAAAAAATGACCCTTGTGGGTCCATTTTTCCACTCTGAGTTAAATTAAACACTGAGGATTTTATTGTGTTCAGCTGAATGAAATGTGTGTGATTCCCATGTGGATCTCTGGCAAGAGATTGTTTCAATCTCCAATCTTTTTGCAGTTGCGTGTAAAAAGTAGGGGCCAGAGAGGTTTGAAAGTGACCCTTGTACGAGGCTATAACCTGGAGTCACTCTGGCTCTGTCTCTTACAGAACAAAGTGGAGGAGCTAAACCAGCGACTGAGGCAAGCTATTGATGGTCAGTTTGATCATGTTAAAGTGTGATGTTTTCAATATTAACGCTAAGATAATCTGGGTATTATTTAATTGTATTATAAACCAGAGAATAGGGGACTTTTTTTTAACATATATGTTTTAAACAATTGCATTATAAAACATTAAACAGTCCCTTATTGAATTGTAATACACAGTAAATCATAACTCTTGAGGATTAGTCCCCCATGGAGGGTCACTAAATATGGAAATAATTAAAAATAAATTTAAAAATATTGCCCATGGTGTGACCTAAAACCGTATCAAATTTCATTGATCAGATTTCAAAACCATCTTGACCTACGCCATGTCAAGAGAATGGAACATTCATATACACATACACATGTGAGCACACCTTTTATACATTTTAAAATGTAGGGGCCCATTGAAATTCTAGGGTTTTTCTTTTCAGAATGTTGCTGCATTATTGTATTAATAGGTTAGACATTTGTCTTGTTACATATATGGTTCTCTTCTTCCATCCTCCTATGGTCCGGCTCTCCCAGATAGCAGAAATCTGCCATATGGTCGACCTGCTGTTTTGTACCGTAGCAAATATTTCATCCTCCATCATGGTGACTACATCAGTGGATACAGTGAAGCTCTCTTCATGCCCCTTTGGACCTCATACACGGTCAGCAGACAGGTACTGTAAGTTTTATCTCCTATGTTGTTCTAAGTGTTATGTTAAAAAAGAGCCAAAGTTAAGAACAACAGATTAACGTTATGATCTGTCTGTCTGTAATAAAGTATTGGTAGCTTAAGAAGACGGTGCGTGGATATCTTTCTCTATCGTTTAATGATCAGTGGGCTGCCTTGAGGTCCCCCAAGGTCATGGTCAACGATATAATTTAGAACGGAAAGATGCAGAACAAGAGATGTTGGGGGGTAAGGTTTGCGCGTTGTATTAATTTGTGTTTGTGTTTGGTTTGTGCTGTGTGTGGTCCCCAGGTAGAAGTGTCACCGCTGCCCGAGGCCCTCTCTAACTGTGTGAGACCAGATGTTCGTGTACCTCCAGCCTTCAGCCAGTCCTGTACCAATTACAGAGCAGACAAACAAATCACCTATGCTTTCCTGTACCCTCCGCGTAAGTTACTCTAGACCCACTGGCAAACAGAGTATGTCCATGGATCTTTTCAGCGACAGTCCTTTCATAGTTAGTCCTCACATAAGTTACTGCAAGTCTACGGTAAGCATTATTTATCAAGCTTAATCCATTCACTTGTCTAGGTCCCAAAAAGTAATTTAGTCTTGAGCAGTGGTGGAAAAAGTACTACATTTCTTTACTTAAGTAAAAGTATCAATACTGCATTGTAGACTCTGTTACAGGTAACAGTCCGGTAATCAAAATTTACATTCCAAAATTGAGTGTGTTGGTGAGTGTGAATTATTACTTTAGTCCTAATTAGTTGTTTTATTTTCCATATCGACAGAGTTGTCCTCAACCATGGATGGGAAATATGATGCTGTCCTTATCACTAACACAGTCCCCATGTATCCTGCATTCAAAAGTAAGTCTGTTTAATGGCGATGTCACATTTTGCTGTTTCTATTATCCTCTTTGGGATTAGATACTGTATGTGATTTGTACACTCCAACAAATTACACAGAAATGCCCTATATTGTGGATGTTACTACAGTTTTGACACATGGGGTTACATTAAAATCTAATCAAAGCATTTTAATAACCTATATCCCATATCCTATAATACTTGGAATCTTGGGTCTCAGATATACATGTTGTCTCTTCTGCTCTTTTTGTCTATGTTTTAGGGATATGGGGTTACTTACAGAGGGCTCTGGTGAAGCGGTTTGCCAGTGAGAGAAACGGAGTGAATATAATTATTGGTCCTATATTTGACTATGATTATGACGGCCTCAGGGACTCCACTGAGAAGATAAAACAGTAAGAATATCAAGATTTTGTCTCAGCCTGAACCTCATTAATTCTTTGTCATTTGATGGTGTTGCTCGCCGAAAATAACACAGTTTCAAGAGATGTGTTGCATCACGTTTTGGTGAGTGACACTGTCGCACAACAAAGTATAAATGAGGCTTTTAGTTTGCATATCTACATACTAAAATAATGATACATGCATATCCTGTATATATTTTTTGTGCAAATGCATTCTTAAATCTAAACTGAAATTAGGTCTGGGTATAATATGCCCCTTGCTTTTCCAGTGAAGATGAAATGGCTTCTTGTTTGTTTTACCTGCCCTCTCATTTTATATTTTGTCAATTTATTTTCTTTTTTGCTACTATATTATGTCGTTCATTTTCCAAGGATATTCGAATATCAGTTTTGTCCATATGGTACAATATTTAACACCACCCCTACGCACCTAGTGGCATGACAAAAAGTTAATAATCCCACAGTGTAAGTTTTGTCCATATGGTATAGATCAGAACATTAATGCCACCTAGTGGCATAAATTCATAAGCAGAATCCCACAACATAGCTTTCTGAAAGCTTGCATTGCCATGAGCAAAGTATGGGGCTTTTAATATACACCATACATACCCCTACTTTTACCCACAACTTTCTCCTGATATTCTCGACTATCAACCCTAATTACCAATTGTGGATACGCCTCACCTTTTAGATGTTTCTTTACTTTAGGTATGTAAGTGGTACAATACCCATCCCCACCCATTACTTTGTGGTGATGACCAGTTGCCTAGACTTCACCCAGCCTGCTGACTCCTGTGCTGGCCCCCTGAGCAGCTCTGCCTTTATTCTACCACACAGGCCAGACAATGAGGAGACCTGCAATGTGAGTATGAGTTCAAATTAGTACTGTAGGTGCATATTATAACATTTCTTGAAATAATAAGAGACATTTCCCTTGCCATCCAAGTTTTTAGGTTATGGGGCATCTCAGAAATCTCTGAATAATAGAGTAGTTGAGGCCTTACCTGGTCTTTGAGAGAGGCTTAACTGGTTTTATCATCAGTGTGGTGGTTTTGCATTAGCTGAAACCTTTGTTGAACTCGGCAAGTGTTGTCAATGTATTGCATCCTAATTTTATACTAATGCAACTTACTTTCACCCAACGTCCTTGTAGAGTTCTGAGGAAGAATCACGCTGGGTGGAGGATCTGATGAAGATGCATACAGCTCGGGTCAGAGACGTGGAGATTCTGACGGGCCTGGACTTCTACCGCAGAACCACACGGAGCTACCCTGAGATCCTCTCCCTCAAGACCTACATGCACACCTACGAGAGTGAAATCTGACAAACTCCAATGCACAGTTTTTTGGTCAAAGCAGACCGATTTAGATGTGAATACCCACTGCATGTTACTGTCCCTCTGTGGTTGGGAGGAACAGTAAACAATCTACAGTATTTTAGGTTTCAATGCAATTCACATCGACCTACTCAGTACAGATCCTTTCTCTTTTTCCATGGTGAATGTGTGGTAGATGAAAGTGATTAGAGTATCTGTTCGCACTCTATCTTACTGTGCCTTTTTTCCCTTTTCCCCTTGATTTTATTTTTGTGGATCTGTGGAGATTTGCAGTGTTAATAATCTTGCAATATGTGATGTAAATTCACAAATTATTGCCATGAATGAAGGGAGAATATGTAACAGCACTGAGCAGACTGGAACATTCAACACTACCAAATATGTGGTACAGTCCAGTTCAGTTTTTGTTCCTGTTTGTAATTGTCCAAGCCAGTGTATTTCAAATATCCACTGAATTGTCAAGTGCTCGATTATAGCAGAATATACTTAATGATTTATGGCTGAAAATAATGATTCAAGTGTAAAACAAGACAAAACAGGAGTGCTTCCTTTGGGTTGATTTTGAATATAAAATTACCTGTTCACTAAGGGTATAAGAAGTTGAATCAAGCACTCATATGTCACATGCCAAAAGGCAAATTCCACTCATCACCTTCTCTTTCAAATTCTTTATTACATGTAGCCTATGTCGTAAACTTGTCTGTCTGTGGAGGGGTCACACCCTGCATTTCCAAAACATTGTGTTTGATATTTATTAATCATACAAATATCAATGTATGCTGAGAATAGTCCTCCCCACTATTTTGCACAATTACAAATAATACCGTACTGTAGCAGTTGCCATACTCACAGAAGATAAGTGGTGAACTCACCTCTCATCATGACCAGTATAACTTCTTAGATCAACAATGTGGTAGTGCGTAAAACTTCAAATCATGCTTTAGAAAATAATGTATTTAGTATGTCAGATAAATCAAGTGATATATTGCAGGTTGAAATGATATCCTGTGATGCACTATAGGCTGTAGTCAGGTCCACCTCAGTTGAGTTCTGAGGATTTGTTCATGAATATCTGAAAACTGATAAGGTCTAAGTGCCGGACAAGACCAACAAATGTGTTATTGAGGCTGGATGACTGAGTAATGAGTACCCCACTATTGGAGAATTGTATTTTATTTTATTTTATGAGGCTGACCCATTCAATTTGACCTTGCTCGCTGACTGTTTCCATAAGACTTTTCCTTTGTGTGTGATGTTAAGTAATGTGATATTGTGAGAGTGAGTGCGTGAGTGTGCACATTTGTTTGCGTGTGTGCATGCATGGTTGTTGTGTTTTATTCAATGTGTTTTTGCTGTTGGCTGTGTGTGTTTGACTGCTGTGAGTGCTGTTTTTTACTTCTGTTCTGTGCACAATAACGCCAATGATGATGTTTTTGTATTGCTCTCTAAAACATACCACCTGTGACTGACTTATTTATGCCTTATCGATTTTCAATACAATAAATAATTTTTGTACTAAGTCATCTGCTGTGGTGTTTAATAAACTCTTCGAATGAAGAGAGTATGCTTGCATGTTTATGTTATCAACTAGAATTGAGCAATTCTGACTGAGGAGATTAGTAGTTTGTGAATGTGGATCTACCTCAATGATTGGCTCACAGCCATATAGGCCTCCAGTAGTTCCCAACCTTTTCAGGCCCTGACCCCCCAAAATAATATTTTGAACTGGGGACCCCCCACCCTGATAAGTACTTGGAATTGTAGGAGTTGAGGCATTGCGTTTTGTTTGACTTGTAGATCGGCTATTTTCCCAATTTTTGCCTCTTTCTTATAATATTTGACAATTTGGCAGGGGCTAATGTTTGACCAGTATTTTGTTGTTTGTTGATTACTTTTGATGCAGTAATGGTCTTTTTTCTTTTCTTCCTTGATTTTTTTGTATTAAAAAGGTCTTAAAAGTCCATAAATATTCCCTTCACTGTCATCTCTGGACTGGGGGACCCCCCAAAAATCATGTGACCACAGGTTGAGAACCACTGGCCTATATGTGGCATCTGACATGGCTTTTCAAGTAGTTACACTTTGTACTGCTTTCTGATGAGTGATATTTAAATAAAAATAAAAATAAAGATTCTTTGGGCATTTGAAAAATAAGTGTTTGAGTCTAACAAATCAATGTAATCTTTACTAGCCAATTAGCCAATAATAGCTACAGAACGGACATTGTGAACTCCGGGAAAAGGACTGGTCGGCCTTTTCTTTGCAAAACAATCTGACGTCCGTCCGTCCGTTCGATACAAAAGAAACGTTTGTGAGCGACTCGTCAATCAGGACCAGTGTTGCCAGGTCTGCTTATTATAAGCGAAATTGGGCTTGTTTTTCTGTAAAGTTGCTTGTAAATATTGGTAGTTGCGGGTTGTGGTTTTTGGGCTTGTTTCTAAAGTGTAGTTGATTATTTGGGCTTGTTTCCTAAATGTTTCAACCTGTGGTTCTCAAACTTTTTCATGTAGCCTACTTAACTTGGCCACAGATCTGAAAATATTTTGTGTATTTAAAATGTTTCAAAAACATAATTTTTCAAGATTTTTCAATGAAAATAGCAGATCTAAAAGCTTGAGCTTCTGCTATTTCCAAATAGCCGATTTATGTATAGGTTCAAAAGTGTTCCTGTGGCCTGCTTCTTTTGGGCTTGTTTTCATAGACCTGGTTGCTTGTTTGTCCCTCAAAACCTGGCAACACTGATCGTTGTGCACCACGGGGTAGGGAGTTTGGATAATAGCCTAGTACCTCCGTGGTTAGGAATGATGTTTACCCTATATTTTAAACTCACAATTGTTCATTTCTTCATCTGTGGGATTTCATGTTGTGTTCTTGATTATGTAAAGTCAAGAAGAAGCGAGTCAAATAATATACCAACCATCGCCAGATATTTCAGCACGAAAGGCAGGTACGAAGAAGTGAATCCGTATCTGATCGAGGACATCCTGGCTGTCGACACATCTCAGCTCCCTTCAGATCAATGCCGCGAGGTTCATCTGACCGCCATAGTGAGACATGGCACAAGGTTAGTGGCGTAAAGCCGGACTATCACTTTTCACGGTGTTTCGACCAGGTGGGCGTGGTTTTGAGGTTAGGTTTAGGCATAGTTTCTGTTAGGTTAAGTTTAGGAATAAGGTTAGGTTTAGGCATAGTTTTAGTGAGGTTAAGGTTAGGAATAAGGTTAGGTTTAGGCATAGTTTATAGTGCGGTTAAGTTTAGGAATAAGGTTAGGTTTTAGGCATAGTTTTAGTGAGGTTAAGGTTAGGATTATTAGGGTGGGTTTAGGGAAATGCATAAAACCACGCCCACCTGGGCGAAACACCAAAGAAAACGCGAGTCCCTGTTTCCCAAAAAGTGGCTCGGGACTCCGGACACATATTTGGGTTTTTGTGGGTCGCGACTCGCGAGTAAAAATCCCGTTGTTCTCTTCCTAGTTCCTACATAAAAAATGTATATATATTTCAAAAGATTTTAAAAAGTTTAAACAAAAAAAATCACCAATTAAAACAATTCCAACTTTTTTCAAGAGTATTTCATGAATAAAATGTCAATAAATACATTTAAATATTTTTTTTTTTTACACATTTCATACACTTACAACTTGTGAAATGGGACCTTCTGCATAATGAGTACTTTTAATTTTAGTAATGAAGTATATTCTGATGCCAATACTTTGCCAATTTTGAATACCAAACTTGTACTTGTACCAGACCATTTCTAAATTGCAGTATTGATACTTTTACTTGAGCAAAAAAAATGTATGAGTACTTTTTCCATCACTGCACAAGGTATCCAACGTCCAAGAACGTCCAGAAGATGCAGCGAGTCTACGACTTGGTTATGAACAACGCCTCTGGCAGCGACAGCTGGCTGCGTGACATCCAAAACATCTGGAGCATGTGGTACACGGAGGACATGGACGGCCGCCTGGTGGAGAAAGGTGTGAAGGACCTCAAACATCTGGCTGTCAGGATGTCCAAGTTGTTCCCATTGTTGATCTCAGAGGAGAAGCTCCGAGGTGGACGGGTGAAGTTCATCACCAGCTCGAAGCACAGGTGCATCAACAGCACCTTGTCCTTCCAGAGAGGTCTGACAGAACTGTGGAGTATTGATGGTAGGTAGGTGGCTATAGGTGCTATAGCTGCTGGGTGTTGGTCAAGCGAACAGTCTTTTTACCCCCGGTCTGAGTAGCCCCGCCCTGTAGGCCCACTGGGCGGTGCTTCTTTCGCTCTACATTAGAAGAGTTGGGAACGTTGGGGGTTGTCACATTCTAATACAGCCCAAATACCCGATTTCAGCACCGGCCTCAGTGGCGCACCTCGTTAGTCATTTGACTCCCAATCCATTAGCATTGGGAGTCTGGGTTCGTCTCCCGCATGGGACAATACTTTTTCAAACACAGCAGACTACTTTTTTTCGCCGATAAAGTATAGTTTTGGACCATGACGGAGGCGCGCCGACTTAGCAGACCTTGAGGCCGAGGAGTCGCGCCCGAGCGCCTCCAGGCGCGAGTGCCCGCGACGACCGGCCGATGGTCTGCTAGTCGACTAAGCGCCGTCCGAGTTATGTACCGATAGGCACAGAATCGTAAATGATGTTGTGGGGACTGCGTTTTCCCCAACTCGTTTCACTCAACTCGCCTGTCTCTCCCCGCACCCTCCCCGCCCCCCGCTACTGAGACCGGGGGTAAAAAGGCAGGTCGCGTTGGTCAAGCCCCCAGAGTTGCTGAGAAACATTGAAGCTGCCACCCCAGTGGCCAAAGCTGGAACTGCAGGCAGGGAGAAATACATGCACGCGCAAAACATACTGAGAGATATTTATATTTATACATATAAATATGTAAACATATTATACATACATACATATGCATTTACATATAAATATGCATCTCGAGTGTATTTAATAAATATCTCGCGTTCAATCCTTGACACACGGGCTGCCGTAGAACGCAAAAAGGACACTAATGCGCATGCTCATAACTCTACGGGTGGTCAAAATCGAACCAATAATTCTACTTCCGGCAGGTTTCCGGGTGCTTCAAAACGCCACTGAGCACATTCATTGAAATGATAGCTGGGGGCGGGGCAATCCGCCCTCTAGTTATATTATACCTCTATGGTGTTGGTGCCTCGATGTCAAATCAAAATTGTGATATTCTTTGCATTCACATGTTTTTTTTAAGTAAAAAAGGGCTTAATGACTAAAACGAAAAGACAATTACATAATTATGCCATAAATTACGATATATATCCAAAATCCCAGACAATCTAGTCTCATATAACTATATACAATATTGATATTTTGCCCAGTCCTAACATTTGGTAGGAGGGAGTATAAACTAGGCTTAAGTGATGTTTTCATTCTTATAATATTGATGATGGTGATTATTGGGATGTAGGCCTACTTACAATTTATTTTTCCCCATCTACCACAGACCAAGAATTTGACTATGAGGTGAATGATGCCCTGATGAGATTCTTTGACCAGTGCACCAAGTTTCTGAAAGATGTTGATGATAACCCGTCAGCCACTGAAGAAGTCGACAAGTTCAATTTGGGACCAGAGATGAAGCGGGTCACGGAGAAGATTGCAGACCGTCTTCATGTCCCGTACAGTCTCATCACTGATGGTCAGAAAGAATACAGTATTAGGGGGAGGGGGGGCTACAAGGGGGTCAGCTGAAAGACTGATGATTCATCTTCATCATTATTATAATTAACATACAATAATGGCTATTTTTATCAGAGTTTCACTGTTCTCTATACCTACAGTACATAAAGGAATCCTAGACCAAATGACAGACCATATCAGACCAAATCATGCCTGACATTAAAATAAAAATCTTAGATTGGGGTCCCAGACATAGAAATAAATAAATAGGTAGTTCATGCATATCAAATTGGGGTCCTTGAAATGAAAAAGATTGAGAATCACGGTACCAATGCATTTTAAGCTATTGATTATGTTGGTTGTTTGGCACCTAGATGTATCCATGCCTCTAGTCACCATATTCTCTCAACTGCCAAGAGTGTATGCTTTCACACCGATACCAAGTCCTGAAGTTTGACATGGTATCCTAAATCAGTGTTTTTCAAAGTGGGTTTGGGCTGAATTAGTAGTTTAATTTCACTGCTTTAAAACAAAAACAAAAAATCTAAAAATGCAAGAGTGACTATTGTAGCTATATGTTTCAATAGCACTATGCATTTATTTCTCATGTACAGTTATGACTGAAACATTAATTAGGGTCCCTAGGACAGAATCGTTTTTAATGTAGATCCATTAGCCTAATGAAAGTCAATTTGGGGTCTATTCCAAGAAGACAGTGGATTGGGAACCCTTTTATTTAATATCTTGAATATCATCCACTCATTTCAGCATATTAAAATGCTTTAGAACAGTAAGAACCTCTCAGACTTGTAGTCTCCAGTACATCTCAATGAGCACATTTTTTACATACATTAACTAGAAAAAGTGCTCCTCGGGGGGACAGACCGGGAGGAAAAGAGGGACAGACCGGGAGGAAAAGAGGGACAGACCGACAAAGCCTCATGTAGGCCGACCCCCTGGGTCTGGCAAAAATACTACACACTGGAGGTACTCTAGAGGTGTGTGATCCAAAAGTGAGTCACAAGATGTTCTGACAGGCGCTCGGGTGGCACAGTGGTAAAGTACATGCCCACCACCACAGAGTCTAGGGGTTTGAATCCACCACAGTGCATCCGACTTTGTCGAGTATCTATGTCACAGTACGTTTGGAGAACCAGTACGATTGAAGACAGAGCGCTCGTTTTTAGGCACGGGGCTCCTTCGGGGCGAGGCGGGGCTTTTCGAGACAGGGTTTATTAGCGAGGCTCGCGAGGAGGAGAAGGAGGACGCGGCGCTGCGAGGCGGGGGTTTATTACGCGAGGCTCGCGAGGAAGAGGAGCCTCCTCCTCCTCCTCCTCCTCCTCCTCCTCGCGTAATAAACCGTCCTCCTTCTCTCCTTCTCCTCCTCCTCCGAGGAGGAGAAGGAGAACGCGGAGAGGCGGGGCTTTGATGCGCCGACGCAGACCTGTCTTTTGTTGTTCCCCCCCACATAGCAACCAGGACACTACGCTAGGGGAACCATAATATCTATGAGGGGAACGCTGAACACGCGTTCACACGCACACGCTTGTCCATGACGGAGGCGCGCCGTCTAGTAGAGCTTGAGGCCGAGGAAGCGCGCCCTCGCGCCTCCAGGCGCGAGTGCCCGCGCTGACCGGCCGATGCTCTACTAGACGACTCAGCGCCGTTTGAGTTGTAAACCGATAGGGACAGAATAGTTCTTTTCATGGATCACTGTGTGTGTGTGTGTGTGTGTGTGTGTGTGTGTGTGTGTGTGTGTGTGTGTGTGTGTGTGTCTGTGTGTGTGTGTGTGTGTCAGGGAGAAAGTAAAACAAAAGCCAGAACACAATAAAAGTATCTAAACAGTCCTGCTTTCAATAAACCAAAAAAAGCATGAGCGCGTGTGTGTGCGCTTTTGTGTGTGTGTGTGTGTGTGTGTGTGTGTGTGGGTGTGTGTGTGTGTGGCCATATATGTTTGCGCACAAGCCTGGCTTGTGGCTCCCTCTAGTGCTGGGTGGGTGGTAAAAACGAGTGCGCTTTCTTCAATCGTACTGGTTCTCCAATCATACTGTAACATCTATACGAACACAATTGGCCCGTGTTTGGGTTAAGGAAGCTGGGCAGGAAAGGTGATATTTGTCACTGCACGAAGTGTTGAGCAGCAGGAGGAGTAGGACGGAGGTGCCACATCCTCCCGGCAAGGGCTCCTCACTGGCAGGTGAGCCAGTAGGATACAACAGCAGTGACAATACACATAAATGTGTGTGGGGAAGAACAATTAGCATAAGGACTAAATTGGGGAGAAAAAGTTGTAAAAAGCCCATTTAAATAAATACAAATAAGTTCTGTTTTGACACAAAAAATGTCACAAAAAAGTGTGAATATTATGTCAATATAATGGATTCTGACCTCACAATCAACAAAATGCAGGCTCCTGTGCAAAGAGAACCATTACTCTGGTAGTTAATAACAGGGTAGGCCTCAAAGAGGGGCAATAATTAAACTAGTTATGCACACCAGAGTTCCTTGGTTTTAAGGTCAAACTAATGACTGAGGAAATGAGTGTTTCCTTCTCTTCTATAAGCTATAAGTAATCAGCAGCACATGTCCTGTCAGCATATCATTGAGCTCACTCTACCCATACTTGATCACTGTTCACAATGGGTAAGAGTGCCAAGTATATACATTGTAGATTTGTGTGAATTCACTTGGGTCTTAGTTGTTTGAACTTAAATGACTGAAAGGCTTTTGTGACTACATTAGTTCTAACTTTTCGGTGACCTTTTATCCTGCAGATATGGCTCAAGCTGCATTTTACCTTTGTGCCTATGAATTTTCTATTAAGAATGAGAACTCCCCCTGGTGTCAGCTCTTTGATGCAGTTGATGCACAGGTATTTAAACTACAAATTATCATATTTTTGAATGCTTAGTGTAAATGTAGTGAGCTTGTATGTCATAAGAAGCAAGGTATGCCTACTAAAGATATAAGGAAATTAACTAGCCAGAAAACAGAATTGTTTATCTTTATATTACCTGCAAAACAGCTCACATAATAACCTGAATAATTCACCTAGCCCATCTCATAATCAAACTTGGCATAGTTTGTATTCTCTTATTTAGGAAGTAAGCAGCACTTTTGTTATGAAATCAAACAAACATAGCATATCCCACATACACACATTATTTAGTCCTGTGTGTTCTGTTCTACCAACAGGTTTTGGAGTATGCTCTTGACCTGAAGCACTTCTGGAAAAGAGGCTATGGTTACCCCATCAACAGCAAGTCAAGTTGCCTTCTTTTCCATGATGTTTTTAGCCGACTGGACAAAGCAGCCAGTGAGAACAAGTGAGTTAACATGTATAGAATAATACACAAACATACAGCAACACTTGAAAAACCTACAGATGTAGATGTTCATACCGTTTCCACTACTCATTATAGTCATGTGACTCGTTCACTTGATAATCTGATATGAGGATGACACTCTTGCATATCTATTTCCATCTAGGTCATCACGTTAGCAGGTAGAAATCAGAGACAATTTGAACAGTAATGTAGGTGATGTTTTGTGGTGGCTGTTACACCAGTGACTGTTATCACTGAATACTTGCATGCACGGGCACTCTTGCATAATGCTGATTACCGTGCCCAAAGTGCAATGTTTAGCAAAGTCTATACAGTCTAGATATAAGGCCTTGTGCTCAGCTTGCACACTGAAAATGGAAATAATACACTGGCACACTGGCATAAGTGTATGAGAGAGGATCTTTCTTTGAAAATAAAATGTATTTTTTAATTGTAGTCAATTTAAGTCCCCTTGCATCTGCATGTACTTTATCTCCTGCACATACTCTTTCCTCTATTCATGCAGCCTATCCTATTTAGTTTTGTGTACAGTATACCTTCGAGCATGTAGCCTATGTCACACACCAGCTCCCAATGGCATGATTCATATAGAATAGGGCATAGCAGTGGTGGACATTTTGTGGTGCCACAGATCGAAAGCCCATTATTCTTTCCCAGAGAGATTTCCGAAAATATTTGTATAAATTATTTTAAGCCTGAAACCAAGCCATCCAGGATCCTGGTGAATCATGACCATAAAACATTTGATTACGTGTCATTTTTTAAAAAAAAATTTCATTATATATATATATATATATACTATATTTAGTAAATAATACCCTTTTTTTTTGCGTTTTTCAAATAATCCTGAAACCCCTGTAAACACCTTCCTGTACTTTAGGTTGGGGAATGCGGTGTCTGAAGCTGTGACAATCCAGGTCGGCCATGCAGAGACACTTCTGCCCCTGCTGACCCTTCTGGGCTTCTTCAACGACAGCGAACGCTTGACATCCACCAACTATGCCACGCAAGTCCAGCGCTCATTCCGCACCAGCCAGTTCTTACCCTATGCCGCTAACCTACTGCTGGTGCTGTATGACTGTGGAGAAGATGGCCTGAGGCTGCAGCCACTGCTCAATGAGAAGCCCATGGTTTTCCCTGGTATGGATCGGCACCAGGCATCCATCCCTCTATACCAAGATGTCAGAGATCACTACAGGGAACTGCTCCAGGGCTGTGACTTTGAGACTGAGTGTCAGCTCTTCCAGGAGACTACAGGGGAAGGGTTGATCGGCTAAATGGAAGGGGTTGTATTTCCCATACATTTTCTTATAATGGGTCATTTGTAGAGCACCGAAGTCTGACATCACTGCCGCCAGAGGGCGCTATCCCCCTGGGTCACAGCGTTATTTTTTGTATTGTAATTCCCATAGGGGAATGTTAGATCACGTCATATAAGAACTGTGTTCCAGAAATAAACAAATCAGCCGGGCGATTTTACTCATATGGATATGAAGCATCAACTGACGGTAAAAAAAAAGTACACATGTATCCATAGGGTAAGAATTTTTTTTTTTTCTCCAAAAACAGACGTTATCAAATGCAACTCAATATCATACATAAACGACAGTCAGTCACATACCTGACAAAATCACCAGGATGATTTGTTTCCGATAACGCCATGGCTACCAGGGGTAGTGGGAGTGACATCAGGACTTAGGTACTCTATTGCTCTTCCTTATTGTCAATAGACAAGCTTTTACTTGAACACTTCCCTTCATAATACACCTACGTACTCTCCTGGACACAGGGTTTCCCTTAAATGTGCCAGCTACAGTATACTCAGTATACTCATTGGTTAATGAATAACCAGCATCTAAACAGTGGAGATGAGAATTTTGTATGCAGCTAATTGAATCTTGTGATTCATACTAAGTATTATGATAGACCAAAGAGCCCTGCCAAGGAATTCCATTTAAAATCGCATCATGCCAATACAGTATTACTGCTTTAGTAATAATTATCATTCATTACAGAACAAAATAAATATTAAAACATATAGTTTTGCTATATACTGTCATATTTTCTATATTTTATGCTTTAGTCATTCTTCAACATTGTCATGAGCATATTGATTCATAACACTGGTAAAGGGTGTAAACATCAGTATCATGTCTGTTTGTTGTAATACATTTCCTTACTTTAATTTGACACACTTTCTTGTGCCTGATTAGGACAAATAGGAATGAAGAATTAGGCCTATAATTTTGATTAGATTCTTAAAAAAGTAAGCTTTAAGGTCATTACACACCGGCGATTATGCGAATATACTCAAAATTCGGACTCGGTCCGAATAAATAAAAGACACTGCTTCGCTCCGCGAAACTGATGTGGAAGCTTGCATTGACTTTATAAGGTTTTAAAAATATATATATTATTCGCATGAAAAAATCGCCCCCGGTGTAAGGACCTTAAAGAGGCAAAAGGTGTTTTGATTGATTGATTGAATACTTTATTTAGAAAGACATGGTAACAGTACATGGAAGTACAAATCACAATACAAGGTCCTCTAAACTGGATCGCTCATAAAAGCACTTGGGTTATTTAAAATGAGATCCCCGTGCAATCAAATCATGATGACATTTAAGACTATATACAAATATACACTACTATGCAGAACGTCATACAATCAGCTTACATGTTACTGGTATGAAAAACAAGAAATATGTACAATAGACTGTTTTAGGAGGAGGGGAGGGGGGGGGGGGGAGGTTAGGACTTTGACAGGGGCCAGTTTGGAATTGCAGCCTCCTGAAGGTGATTCTTTAGGGCAGATTTGAAAGTGAGTAGGGTTTTACACTCCTTTACTCCTTTGGGTAGGGCATTCCACATTTGTGTTGTATATCATGAGAAAGAGTTCATTCCCTTGTTTGTGCCAAATCTGGGTTGAACATGATCAGTGGAGCTGCCTCTGGTGTTATGATCGTGGACTTCATTTACGTTTTGGAAGTATTTTGACAAATACAGGGGGATCCCAATGTTGTGTCGAATCTTGTAGACCAGGCCCAAGGCAAGTTGCCGTACTCTGTCCTCAACCCTGAGACATCCAACCCTAGCAAAGTGAGCAGGGGTTAGATGGGTTGTATGATTGAGGCCAAGAAGTAACCTTACCAGTTTGTTTTGGGATGTCTGGAGCCTTGTTTTTAAGGCCTTAGTGGTGTTGTGATACCATGAGAAGCATGCATAGTCGAAATGACCTTGGATGAGGGCCCTTGCTAGAATCTTCAGGGTATCGAGTTCAGAGCTGAGAGATTTTTCGACCTGCAGCCTGTCCCTGTCCGAGACCAGCAGAGCCGAGTCATCTGCGAACAGGAACAGGTTGCAGTCGCAAGCTGATGACATATCGTTCACATATATCAGGAACAGTAAAGGTCCTAGTATACTTCCTTGCGGAACGCCACAACTCACTGGGAGGGGGGGGGGGACAGGGTTCAGTTTACTTCGACAACCTGTTCCCTCCGCTCTAGATAGGATCTCATCCAGCTAGCCGACGTATCATCAAAACCTATTGCTTTTAGCTTATCATCCAGAATTGGGTGATTAACGGTGTCAAAGGCCTTCTGGAGGTCCAGCATGACCATGCCGCAATATTTGCCCTTGTCGACCTCTTGTTTGATGTAGTCGTTCAAATAGAGAAGGCATGATTCAGTGGAGTGTTTTTTTCTGAAGCCAGATTGGAATTTGTAAATTAGATTTTTGTCCGCAAGATACTTATCAACCTGTTCATAAACTATTTTTTCCATGACTTTCGAGATGGAGCTAAGAATAGAAATAGGGCGGTAGTTGCCGGGGTCTAATTTGCTACCTTTTTTGTACAGTGGGGTCACTCTTGCTATTTTGAAGTTGCTAGGGACCCGTCCCTGTTAGATGGAGTCGAGAGGTTTAATATGTGGGTGATGATTGGAGCAATGGAGGCGGCTGAGTCTTTTAGAAATTTGGAGGGAATGTTGTCGAGGCCTGTGGCTCGGTGTTGTAGTGCGCTAAATTTTTTAAACACCTCATCTATTTTCACCATGGTGAGTTTAAAATCATTTTTGCGTACACCTAGTTTTTTGTAAAATGCGTCAACATGCTCTTTACCGTAGCTCCCAGAGTGAGGGGGTAGTTTTTCAACCAGTTCTGAGGCTATGGTCGTAAAGAAGATGTTGAGGATTTTACTCACTTCCCGATTTGCTGTAGTGAGAGTGTCATTCACCTTGAGGCTGATGTTTGCAAACCTGGTTTTAATTTTTTTGCTGCAGCCTAGTTGGTTGTGTAGAAGAAGACGAAGGATCAAAGTGGAAGAAAAATCTCCTGCACGCTGTATACAGATGCAAAGAATAATTTAATGGAAAACATTAAACTGCACCCCCCCCCCCCCACACACACACACACACACACACACACACACACCAAGTCTAGATTCTTCACAATCTCAGTTATTATACTATTCCTGAACTGAATTGCTACCCTCCACACCCTCCTGTCTAGCATCGGGGTCTTGAGCTCTGCAGTGTTGTTGTCAGTGTTGCATTGCTGAATTGGAATGGTTGCTATTTTAATGACGTGGCGCGTACGTCGCTTAACACCTACACTACAGGTCACACAATGGACAATTGATATGCATCTAGGCTCATTCCTATGTTAATTCACCTGGTGTGAGTCGGGAGCCTTTGTAAACTTTGTTGAGGTGTGAATTTAAAGTTGTTTTAAATCTATGCATGTGCCTGCGCGTGCTCCTGTTCAAAAAGGTTGTTGCGAGAGGCACGGTGGCGCAGTCGGTACCGCTGTCGCCTCACAGCTAGAAGGTCCTGGGTTCGATTCCCGCCGGGGACGCTGTGGGCGCTGGGGGCGTGTCTTCTCCTCCGCGTCATCAGCGCCCATACCCTAGGTGGGGTTGGCGAAAGGGCCTACTCTGTGTGGAGTTTGCATGTTCTCCCCGTGTCTCCAAGGGTAGTTAATACCCTCACAAAAACATGTAGTAATCCTGGTCACTATACCGCCTCCCCCATGACAGCCGGGGCGCCTGATGGAGGGGAAGGGAACTGGTTGGAATAACGTGTTCCTTCCACACGCTACGTCCAACAAGGGAAAACTCCCCCCTGTCAGGTGACAAGAAGGTCAGTTGGCTCTCATGCCTGAAGGAAGCATGAGCTCGGCCCTGGCCTCCCTACTGTGGGGGACTGGTGTAATGCTGGTGTAGGGCTGGTGTAGCGCCCAGGATCACTTAGGAAATTGGCACCGGGTGAAAAAAATGGGTTACAAAAATCGCGGGATAGAGCAATGCAACCCTGGTTGTTGTCCCACTGTCGCGCCGCAGTGCATCTACATAGGTGGTGCGCAAATGTTTTTACTTAAGTAAAAGTATCAATACTGTAATGTAGAAATATACTAAAAGTCTGGAATAAAAAAATTACCTGAGTTAAAAGTATTGGCATCAAAATGTATGCATCGCATTGTGAGCTTGTAGATCGGCTATTTTCAAATGGCCGAAATGTATAGGGCTGAATAATGTATGTAATAATGATCAAAATCTACAAAGTAACTACTAACTAAAGTTTTCAAATAATTGTAGTGGAGTAAAAGTGCAATATTTGTCCCTGAGATGTAGTGGAGTAGAAGTAAAAGTACTTTAATTTAAATACTCAGTAAAGTAAAAAATACCTCATAATTGAGTAAATGTACTTAGTTACTTTACACCACTGGTGGTGCGCTTCTTGTCTTTCCTGGCTTTGCCCTGGGTTGGCTCCCACAGTGTCAGTTTGCTTGCCACTAGTTCCGGGTGCCTGACGCAGTGCCCTGCCAGCCTCATCCTTCTCTCTCTGACCTTGTCTGTGACCCGTGGTATCATAAAATGCTAGCATCGTCATAATGAAATCAGATTAGTTGGAGAAATTACCAATCGGGGGCACAGAACGGGTTACAAATAGGAAACATGCAAAAATCGGGAGTGTTGACAGGTATGACAGGTATTATAGAAAATAGAAAAGCAAACAAAACATCTATTCATACACCAAGAATATGTAAACAGGACAAACAGACATCTGGTGTAGACTATGGTGCTATGGTGTGCACTGCACCATAGCACTGGCAGGCAAACTGGAGAACATCCTACTACTTGAATTGAAATGACCTCCAAAATATGTCCGGGGTTGCTCAACACACGATCACTCCATTTGCCCCGAAACTTGCCACAGACTGTTGATCAGAGCTCTGGCTATAATATAGGCTTCTTTCCCCGCCTTCAATGTACTTACATATTGTACGGTTAATATAAAACTACATTTCCTACTACATCTTAACATATTAGCCACAGCAACTTTCCTTCTTTTTGGCTGCAGTATATATTTTTTATTTGTTTTTATTTTTTAGATGTGAGGACCGCGAAGCGGCCCAAACCTCTAGTTATAATAATAATAATACAAATACATTATTATAGATGATTATTTTGTAATCATTATGACCACCAGATAATCGGTTCAGGAAAGTAAGACATATCACATCTCTCGTTTGTGCCCCTATAGTTTTACAGCAAGTAGGGAGACAGAGGCAAAAGGAAAAAAAACATTTGACTTCATAACTCAGACTACTTGAAATACACAAGTCATCTTTTGATACAAGAAACTGTATAATAATTAATTATGCAAGTAGTATGTTTTCACTAAATTTCACTAAATCTCTAATAAAAGCACATCTCAAAGTAATCACATTACTGCTGTAGCATTTAATAATGTTGGTTAAGATTATTTTGTATATGGTTGAAAAGAGTCAAAGCAAAAGTCCATTTCTATTTTTGGACACCTCATTAGTACACCCTTCGCTGTACTGTGATTGGCTCATAATTAGTACACCCCTAGCATTAGTACACCCCTAGCTGTACTGTGATTGGCTGACTCTATTGGCTGACTCTATTCAGCACTGTGATTGGCTAGCAAGACACATGATGAAATAAATAACCTATAAATAGGACTATGCACTTTTTTTTAAAGTGAGCTTCCATCACTGTGATGACCACTGTGATGACCACACCGCCCACTTCACACTGGGTGTGATTTTTTATTTTTTATTGCGATTTTAGGCTACTTTAAACCTTTGTGAAATATGTTCATTTTCTAACATAAACGTCTGCTTACGTTATCATTATCCTAGCCTAGGCTGTCATTTAAACTTTTTACATCCAAAAATGTAGGCTACTTTCACACCTCAAAATATTTTTTTGTTGAAAACGTATGGCGATGTGAAATGATCCTGCACTGAGCATGTGCAGAGGAAGTGTGGTCACTCTAGCTTGTTTCTGATTGGAGGAATCGAGACTTCAGACACGGCAATTTTCGATCTGGTAGATTCATCAGGTTTCCAAGCTAGACAGCCATATCGAGAACTTACTGTGCTACTTATTGTATACCTCAATAAAATTATAGTGTTGCACATTGAAAAACAAGAGACCAATTATTTAACAAAGGTCACAATCATTAAAAGATTGTCCACCCGGCTCTCATTGACTTCAATGCATTCCATCAAATGTGGCTTTTGACTCCAGTTTGCCTCCCAGTGCCTGACAAACACCAGCTGGAATTGCTGAACTTTGTAATAGAAAGTGACATATCTGATCTCTCTTTCTTTACATATCCTTGTAATTCACCAGGTAGTCTAGAGTAGCAATCATGTTGCATGATGTATTTCATTTTCAGAATTCCTATCAATTAAAACTGCTATGCTAGCTAGCCCACCAAAAACTTGCTGACTGCTGAATGTAAAGTTGTAGGATCATAATGTGCAATTGAAAAGTCACATTCACCCTTAGTATTATAACTAAGTATCACCCTTAGTATTATAACTAAGTATCACCCTTAGTATTGCAAGGGTAAGAAGAGTAAAGACTGTGCGATGAAGATAACAGTGTGGCTTCATGTGGATCTTCGGCTTCATGTGGCGATTCAACTGCACCATTCACTTCCTTTTAGACGGCGTGGCTCTGAAAGAGTCTAGTCAATGACGTCATCTGTGCCCAAAGTTGGATAATCAGATCCCATTTGATTTCCATGATAGAAATCTATGTAAAAATGTAAGAATGAGAACATGTGAACAAAAATGTGTGGGATTCTACGTTAGCGGTTCTATTGTTCCAGCGGTTTGCTGGATTAGCTCCGCACAGACACACAGACTCAATAGATGGCTTAGCCCTCTTTTCAGAGCCACACCATGTAAAACCAAATAAGTCTTCCATTTCCTTTTTTTGTTGCCAGACCCAAGGGGTCGGCCTACATGAGGCTTTGTCGGTCGGTCGGTCTGTCTGTCCCTCTTTTCCTGTCCTGTCCCTCTTTTCCTCTGCACACACACGTCATGCGAAGTCCGGCCATTCAGATTTCAACCACTAGGGGTCTGGCAGTACCAGGTCTCCTGGTTCCCTTGTTTGTTTATACTATCCATTTTGTTTTATTTTTCCATAAAATCTGCTAGATCTCCCAACAGCCAACCAGACACCACTTATGATACTTGAACAGTCAGATATTAACAAACGTACACCTTTTTGTCATGTAGGCAAGCACATCATCATCATCAGGCCTGGGATAAAGGTTTTCTAGTTCACTCTCTAGCCACTCTCCTGGCTCTGCAGACACTGGCAGGCCCATTCAATAGGGCATTTATTCAATAGGGCATTTATCCCGGGCAGGGAAGAGCACCTCCCCTAGGTGTTGACTATCGACTAGCAGGCCTGGAGCGCCTGCCCTGCCTAAAGAGTAATGTTCCTACACCGCCCCCACCCTTTAGGCAGGGCAGGCGCTGCGGTGGAGGTGGAGACGGGGGAAGGGGCAACCTTTCTTGGTGCTCTCCCAGTTGTATTGTGGTCATGGGCCTGGGTAAGGCCTTGTGATGGTGCAAAGGTTGGCCCAGGGCCCTGTGGGCTGTTCATGTACTGGGCAGCAGGCCCTGTGTACAAATGTCCTGCTGCTGAAATTGAGTGATTCCAGAAGAGTGTGGGTAGAGGGTGTACTCCTGATCATCAGGTGCTTCTTTGGTCATCAGGCTCCTCCTCAGGACAGAGCTGGCAGGCCTTGGCCAATATGAGTGTGCTGTCGCAGCTGTGGGAACACTCCATGCAATTGCACTGGGAGATCCCTTTGTATGGCCTCATCTCCAGGTCGTCCTTTAGCCACTCCACCGCCAACTTCCAGTAGCGCTTCACCTCGTCTTTACTCATTAGGATCTGATTGGCCACGTCACATTCGCTGAAGAGAGACACCATGTGCTTGATGCACTGGTAGGTGTGTTTCTTGTTAACATTCTTGTGGATGATGTTAAAAAGCCCATATCTGTTACAGGGGATACCCATGAGTACATCATAGATCCTGTGGTGCTGCCAAGAGTCCTCTATGTACAAAATCTCCAGCAATAGGTGCAGTTTATTTATCAGGTCATAGATGCTGTAAGGGTATGCCACAATCTGGAGCAGCACACTGAGAACACTGGAGGAGAACTGTTGGTTCTCCCAGCAGCTGAAGCACAGCAGCTTGACTATCTCCTCATTGGAGTTACTGTAGTCCTTAATTATCTTTGTTATGTACATGGTGTTAGCAAACAACATATCTGCCACCTTCTGCTGAATCGGCATTACCGGAGCTGCTGGGTTGGTGTCGCCATATGGATTGGGGAGAGGGGGGTTACCTTTGGAGGACTGCATGCGTGAAGAGATGTCACAGCAGCGCACCAGCTGGGAGACCACAGTGTAGAGCATGCCCAGCTCGGCGCACTGGTACTTATCAAGACAGTAAGGCATCGACATGAACTTGGTCGGAACACTCAGCTTTAGAAGCTGTGTCTTCTCTGCCAGGCCCAGATTGGCATACATGTCAAAGAGTTTGAATAGCTGCAGGTGGCAGCCGTGCTCCGACACCTCACTATTGAGTAAATTGAGTACATCTGTCAACAGTAGGTCACTCAGACTCAGGTTGTTGCCGCCCTGAGCCGAGGGTCCAGGGGAGGTGGTGAGAGAGGAACAGGGGCCGTCGTTCAGGGAGATATGTGCGATGAAGACGATGAAGTTGGCGAACTCAGCCTGGACCTCATCGCTGGGGCACTCCAGCAGGTACTCAGAGCAGTTGGAAGAGTCAAGGAGGATTTTTTTTGCAAACCAATGGCGTACATGCTTACTGTGTCTCAGCAGAATGACCAGGGCGTCAAACCAGTCACTAGCGGGACCCCGCACAACTTTCTTGGTGTGAAAGCCTCTGTTGAAGAGGAAGCTAGCAGCCAGCTTAACACTTATCATAGCTATCTCCTCTGCCTCTGGCAGGAGGTCTGTTCCTGGAGGAGGGTTTAAATAAACACTGTTACAGGTCAGGAGTTTCTTAATGAACTGGAAATATTCCAGGCTGTATTGCATTTGCCTGTGCATGAATTGGTCATTCTGCTTGCGCACACTGCACTCGATTTTGTAGGGCATCTTGACCTTGTAAAGTTTGCTGGAGGAAATGGTCAGCTCTTTGATGTTCTTGATCATCTCGATGTCCAGCGAGTCCATGCGCTCGTAGAACAAGATGTAAGCATTCCACCAGCGCCACATCTCTCCCATGTATTTGCCCATGTATTTGCCCATGTATTTGCCGCCGAAGCACATGGTCTTCATCTCCTCCTCGACATCCATCTTGCACTCTGTCACATTGCCATCATCAAACTTGTACCAACGGTTGCACTCGCCATCACGCTGGATAATATATGAGTAGTAATGGCCACCACTGGCTTGGCCTGAGTGCACCAGCACACCCACCAGACGGTATTTAGTACTGATAGGTGGTGTGGGCTCTGACGGCTTGTTCTGATGGATCACCTGGTTCTCCAGGTCAACGGCTTCGCCCTCCAGCTCTGCCACACCAGTCACTGTGTACGGCTCCATGTCCAGCTCTCGCGGGAACTCAAAGTAGTCATTGAACTTGATGGCGCACTCACGCTCCCAGTCATAGTCAAAGCGCTTGAGCTGGATGGCCAGCACAGGTGGAAGCTTCTTAATTAACAGCCGCTTCACTGTGTCCACCTTCTTGTTGCACTTCTCACAGTGGTAAGCATTGGCTCCCTCCAGCAGGTCTCCTTTAACATACTGCTCCATAGAGTCCAGCAGGTTCTGGTGGTTTCTGACGTCAACATTCAGTGTTGTGAATGACTCTTCACACTCATACCTGTGGGGGCAACCCTGACAGATCTTCTGGTCAGCAAAGGAGCCTCCCAGCACCTGGCTGAGCAATGCGGGGTGGCCACAGGCTTTCAAAGCCTCGTCCAGACTGTCCACCAGGGAGTTGAAGAACTCCAGTGCATCGTGCTGCTCTTTCAGGTTCACCGGCTCACCCCATAACTTGAACTGGTTCCAGAATCCTGTCGGGACATAGTACTGCTGCTTGGAGGCAGCAAGGTGGCCAAAGATGATCTGTAGGTGATGCAGCACACCGATGTTGTACCCCTTTCTGTCTTCTGACTTGCCAGAGAGCTTGTGGTGGTAACTGAACGCCGGGTTGTTGACCACATTGGTCTCGATGTCCAGGATGCCATTGCGGATGGGTGGGATCATGTACAGCTGCTGTATGACAGAGTTCATGTAACACGTGGCTCCTGCATTCTTCAGACCCACAAAGCCTTTGTTGGGCCGTGGCCCTACCGGGGGCAAATACTCCCACTCATTCAGCTTCTCCTCACACTCTAGGTTGTTGAGGGCTTCAACAATCGGCTTGAGGTTGCGGACGCAGCCTATGGTAAGGGCCACCAACAGCTCAAAGCCGGCGTTGATGGAGGTGGGACTACTGCACACTGGTATCGCCTGCTCAGTATGGAACGTCCTATTCTTATACTGAAGGTAGACTTTAGACACCGGGAAGATGAAGTCATCTATCAGATCGTTGATGAGGTTAGCTCCTCCCTTCTCACAGCCAATGTAGTACTTCTTCTCTGAGGTCTGAAAAGCCAGCAGCTCCTTGGTGACACTGATGTGGCCCTCTAGAATGGTGTTCTCCACTCCCGGCTCACCGGTCCTCTTCACCTCATCCCGGATTCTTTTGAGCCAGTCAATCTCATCGTTGAGTAGCACCTCTGCGTTAGGCAGGTTGATTTTGTAGTTGTAGGCGTAGTTCAGCAGGTGTTGGAGCAAGAGGAAGTAGTCTCCTGCATGCTTGGCACACTCCTTGGCCATGCTCCCTAGCACGTTGAAGAGGATGGTGATGAAGGACAGGAGGGGTTGGTGTCCCATACCACACCTGGTGGCCATGAGGAAGAACTGTTCCTGGGCCATCTGACGCACAGCTTTGCTGGGGCAGTGCAGCACTATGTCTATGATGAAGGTCTGCCAGGACTTCTCCTTGCTGAGTGTGTCCAGAGCTGTAGGCATCAGGGCGAAACATAGATTCATCACCTCCAGCGCCTGAAAGCACACCTGCTCATCTTCCTCATCTAGCTCTGTACCCACAATCATCTTTTCATAGATCTTGCTGAATTCCTCATTGGAGCTGAAGATGAGTTGTAGTGTACCACAGCCTGACGCCCACACTATCTTCTGTACCGCCTGGATCACGCAGATGTCTGGGATGTACATAGATGACTGGAAGAAGTTATCATTAGAGATCTGCTTGGCTAGGTGGAAGGCTAGCCTCCCTTCTGAGGCAGGGTTGTGGATGTCCTGCAGGGCCTTCTGGAGGACGTTGTGAGGGGCCTGGTTAGTTGGTGAGATGGGGAGGTTAACATGACCGAGGCCAACAGCAGTGAGCAGAAGCTTGGCGATCTTCAGTGCATTGAGGTAGACCCCACGCTTTGTCTCCATGTCCGCAGAAGGAAGGAAGCTGTTCCTGGTGAACATACTCAACACTAGGGGCAGCCCGCCATTCTTCAGGAAGTTGTACTGGAAATTGCTGGCATCCCCACCCAATCTGGCACTGGCTGGCATCAGCAGGGCATACACAACCTCGATGAGGTAGAGGACTTTTGAGGGCATGGTGCCAAAGAAGCAGGAATCCAGTGTGAGGTTGAGGCTCTTCTCACTCAGCTTGGCATGATCCACACACACTGCACGCAGGTTATCCACTGTAGTTTTATGGGGGGGTATGAGGTTCATGAGTTCCCGAGCACTGTCCCTGATTAGAGGCATGTTAAGGGTACAGCCTAGGTCAGCAACCTCCCACAGGAAGGATATGTAGTGCAGGTGCAGCGATGTGATTACACTGGGCAAGGAGCTCTCAACCTCAGGGTTGGGTCCATCACTGTAGTGTTTACCAGGAGACCCAGAGAAGGAATCAGAGAAGCTGTCTGTGGTGGAGGTTATGCTGGCACTCATTTGGGTAACCTCGGCTGTGATCAATATTGTACCCTTCAAATTGAGCTGTCCAATCAGCTTCCTGTCATCAGCTGGATTGTCCAATTCCCCGGCAATGATGAGTTCTATCTTGGTGTGCGTGTCATTAGCCTTGATCAGGGTGAGGATGTCACGTCGCACAGAACCAATGGTCTTGTTGGTGTGAGACCAGATTTTCAGGTCACTCTGGTCAGGCAAACGCACCATCAGCATGATGTCTTTCCCCCAGAAAGCCCTCGACATGGGCAGTATAGTCCTCTCCTCATGGTAGTCGCTGTCACACTTGTTGATGTACTCCATGAGCACAGTGAGCACTCTGACCATGCGGATGGCCTTGTGTGTGTGGTTACTGCTGTCCTTGTCTCTGACCAGGGTGTCATAGGTAGCCTTCAGACGGTCAAAACATTTATCGATGAACTTTTCATGGATCTCCACTTGATAGTCTTGTAGTTCTGGTCCGAGGTTAGTACAAATCTCTTTCAGCAGGTTTATGGCTCTGCTCGCAATATCATCATTGCTTACTTGAATTACCACCTCCCAGAGGTAGTCTAAGCCTATTAGTTCCAGGTTATCCATCATGTATGCCCTACCTTTGACCACCAGCTTCCCCTCCCTGCGGTTGACAGATTTGAAGAACCTTTCAAAGCACTTAATGCCATTCTCCGTCAGCAGAGACGGGTCAAGCTCCAGAACATTGTTTTTGAAGAAATCCTTGGTGATTTCCGGATCAAGGTCCTGCTCGTCACCCATCAACTTGGAGTACCATTTGAAGCAGGCGTCACGGTCACAGACATACACTGCATTCTCAGTCAGACACTTCCAGATCTGTTTGGCCTGTGGTGCATACAGCCACAGCTGACCATCCTTCAGTAGGAAACTCAAGAAGTCCAGTCGCTCCTGTACTTCCTGGACATGACTGTAGCGGCTCCCAGCCCTCACTGTGTGAGGGTCAACCTCTGCCTGTTCTGCTTTGGAGAACTGCTTAATGGTCTGAATGTAGGTACACAGGTTTTCAGCCACCAGGGTAACCAGAACGTGGTTATGCTGCAGTTGGTTAATCAGGTCGTGGCGGTAGAAAATGTGCCCCCTCTGGATTTGATTAAGCTTCGGTGGAGATTCTCCAAACAGGCTACATATCTCTCTGATCTGCTTGAGAGCAGGGATTACCCACTTGTCATTGGTATGCAACTCCAATATGAAGCAATCTAGCCACTGGATCTTTTGGATGTCTCTGTCCTTTGAGAAGCTGTTGGCCAGAATGTTTATGTGGGCACTAAGAGCCTGGTCCATGATGTCTACAGGCACATCATTGCTGTGTGCTAGATTCCACAAAAGGTTGAGAACCTTGTGGGCCATCATGCCATCCTTATCATCCTCAGCCAGGCGCCTGATCAGCTCCAGTAGCTTCTCATGCTGCTTTTTGCTGGCGTTGGTCCAGCTTGCCTTGAAGCAGTCAAAGAGGTGGTCAAGCTGCTCAGGGGTGAAATTCCAAGCCAGCTTGGCTAAGAGGTTATGGACATTCTTCACAATGGCCTCATGCTTGCCAGCCTGTGCAGTCCAGATGTTATCAAGGTCCTGCATGGTAAGAGCTTTCTCTTGAATGATGAAGCGAAGAATATTCTCCAGTTTCTCCACATACTGTGGCTGGTGTAGACTATCACTCAGCACAATGGACAAGATGTGGTTCTGCTGGATCCACTCTGTCATGTGCTTTGCTGTCAGCCATTCATCCTTGGGATGGGGAGAGTCATACACACTGGAGATCACCTGGTTTACTTCATTTAATGCATTCATTTTGCCGTTAAAGGAGGAAATTTGCAATAACCTAAGAATAATTTTTAACCTAATCATCTTTAAATTCTTCACTGTCTCCTCGTGGCCTGGGATTTGTTTAGCCAGGTTTCTCAGAGACTTGATTATCATGGACAGTGCATCATTCTTGGCCTCTTTCTTTAGCTCATTGTCTGTGAGGTTCTCCAGAAACTGGGGGACCATCTCGATGATTGAAAGGAAGTACTTCTTCACTGTATGCGGTGTGAGGAACTTGTAACACTGGCCAAAAGGTTTGATAAGTGCAGCAATGATCTGAATGTTCAGTGCTTGTCCACTCGTGAAGCGATCGTGCAACATTTGAAACCCTTTTAATGTGCCAAATTTGTTTATCAAGTCTACCAACCAGCCCTTGGGCATTTGATATTCCGGGGAGCAAGCAAAAAGCTTGTCATCATCCTGCCGGGCCCTGGTCTTGGAGTTATAGATGTGGAACTCTGAGTCAGGGTTGGTAGCCATGGCCAACAGCTGCAGTAGAGGGAACGAGTCCTGAGAGAGCTTGGCAACACACAGCTCCACCAGCCGGTGAGTGTTGTATATGATCCACTCGTGCATCTCAGACTGCCAGCAATTGATTACCTCATGAGTCAGGATCTTGGTGAAGGAGATGGTCAAACCATCCTGGAAAAACATCTGGCATGCCTCAAACTTAACGTCCAGTCCCTTTTTACTAAGATCTATAGCTGCTTCCAGGAGGACCTCCATTGGCAAAAGTGGAACATCCCAGTGGGGCCTGTTGATCGTGTCATCCAGCTTGGCCAGGTCAGCATGGGGGAACGCTGGCTTCTCCTCCCCCAACTGAGGGGGTCCATCCCCCTGGTCCCCTTGATTATCTGGAGGGCTCACTGGAGAGTTCTCATTGGATGACTGAGACCGTAGTCTCTGAATTGTTTGCTGGCTCTGCGCACTTGGCGCCTTGCCCTGGCCCTGATTGTCATTGGCTCCCACCAGCAAGCCACGTGTGGTGGACATGCTTACCACAGGGCAGATCTTGGCAATCTTGGGAGCGCTAGCCAGCGGGTTAATTGCAGCCGCTTCTGCCGCAAAGCAGAGGGATTACAGCCCAAACACGAGAGGGACACAAGCACCTGGAGATCTGAATGGGACTTCCTGCCTCTATTCATGGGCCACGTCCAACCTTGAGCGATGATGGTTTTGTCGTAGTAGCACATATAAAAAAACCTCGCCTATATCACTGACTGCTCGGTTATGAGCCACAAAACAATGATGCTGGAGCTAATTGCTTCAGTTTATTATTGATGTTCAAAGATGACCATAAAGCTGGCGAGAAAGCTCTCTGCTACCTTTATCTAGTCGGACCTCTCCAGCTGACTTTAAGTGCTCATTCTGGCCACTGAGGTGCGACGTAGGTCACGCCTCTCAGCCAATCCCATGTGAGGTTGGAACATAATAACCATATATGGCTTTGTCAGAGGTAAGGGAGGGCATAAATTGTCTCAAATTATATCTGATGCCAACACCAACTATGGCTTTAATATGGAATAGTGCAGTACCCGTTGTCAGAGAGATAACCCCCCCCGGTCTTCAGCCTTGTTGTATTATACAATAATAGGCCTGCTACTTACTGCTTTGCTGCACTGGTACTGGCACTTACTAGCCTGTTTCCAGACAAATCTGCCTTTGCAAAATTGCATCGTACTTTAGCCCTCGGCAGATTAGGTCTGGCCCCCCTCAATAGAGATTTCATTTCTCTCCCTCCGAAGTCGTGAGGGACCAATCAGGGCCCAGTATCCAAATGTGGGCGGGCTTATCACCATATTTGGAGCAATGGCGTACAATGCAGGAGACTCATTTTCAGTTTTTCACAACAAAGATGGACGCCGCCATAGCATCAGTAGTAAACGCGTTATTTATAACGCGTATATTTCTTTTCTAAAAGACGAACAAACAATTGCCCTTAAAGCTTTTGTTGGAAAGAAAGATGTGTTAAGAATAGCTTAATCTGGTTACCAGACTAAATACGAGTGGAGCTAGTTTTCGTTGTTTACTATTTCAGCACCGGCGCTTGTGTGTGACGTAGCAGGAAGCACTGCTCTGATTGGTTTTAGGTCTAACCAATAGAGTCCGTTTGGATCTTTTTGTAACCGCCCTTGGAAAAAAATCTATCGTTGATAGGGACCAGACTAATATCCACGCAGTGTGTCGTGTGATATTGTCTGGCCACGCGAGGCTAGGCACTTACTGTATGTTTACATTGACATGGCTGATATCTGCTGCTAAATTATATCTCACTTTCACATGAGACTATACACATGTTGGGACTGTTCCTATATCGTTGCTGTCCGGCAGAAACCAGCGAACTCAATTTTTCCGCCTTTGTATTTTCTTTCCATAAATCAGGGCTATTGAACACCCTTTACTAGAGTTAGCTGGTTTTGCTGACTCCAGGCTCCACCCCCTTTTGACCTCAAACCTCATTGTGAGCATTGAGGTCCATTTAGCTGTACTTATCAATGATGAACAAAACCTCCTAACTCCACTCTTTGTTTTGTTTTAGTCATTTCCTGAAAAATTAACATTTTGGAGCTGGTTGCTGCCGGACAGCAGAGATATGTTATTTTATTGCTGTTTTTTTAACCAGTTCAAAGAGAAGATTGTGTGCACATCCCACGCCTGCATTTAGGCCAAGTACTGGACATCAAGGGAAGAATCAAGGAAAAGAAGAATGAAGTCCGCACACTGTTCTCAAGCTCCAAGAAACTCACTTTTTATTTGTGCAACGTTTCGACCATAGGTCTTCATCAGGCAAATATTATATCATATTTGCCTGATGAAGACCTAGAAGGTCGAAACGTTGCAAAAATAAAAAGTGAGTTTCTTGGAGCTTGAGAACAGTGTGCGGACTTCCTTCTTCTTTTCCCTGTTTTTTTAAACCAGGCACTTATATATACTGTACAGCATGTTACAATAGCTGCTGCTATTTTAGCTGCCTCGTACCATTGACATTTTTAACCATGCACCATATGAAGGCTGTCGGCTGTCGTTTATATTTCATTCTACCCATGTTTTCCTTGTTTTCTTACTATCTAATCTTTTGCCCTTTCTTGAAAACTGCAAATGATGGGAGCTTGTACGACCTGTGACAATGTGACAAAGTGGAAGTTAGAATATATCAAGCATTATTTCAGATTCGTCAATTGCATTTTTATGAATTAGTCCGATTTTTTCATTTGACCACTTTCAACCTGTGTCCTTATTTTCTGGCAGGTAAAAGATTAAAAAACAAATAATCACACATTTTTTAATAGAATATCTACAAGCTCACTAGATCGCTATTCATTGCTATTCATATATATCCATTAGGGCTTAAGTGGTTAAACTCATGCATTGAATCAATGAATTGATGGAAAAGGGTTTAAAATCTATACACTTAGATCAAAACAAGACCAGGAGACCTGGTTCTGCCAGACCCAGACTTCACATGAAGTGTCAGCCTGTGTCTATGCCCATGTATGGACGAAAGGGGGACAGACTTTTATGGCTGGGACACACGTCGTGCTTTGCACGACGTGTGTCCCTTCTATGCCCATGTATGGACAGACTTTTTTGGGGGACAGATTTTTTTTTGGCTGGGGCCGGAGGATAAAGTGACCATGCCCATGTATGGACGAAACAGGTACAAAGCCTCATGTAAGCCTGACCCCTTGGGTCTGGCAATAACCCTGAAAATAAGTTTACCTGTCCTGCAGTCAACTTCCCACACTTAACCCAGTTGTTATGGCTACTTAAATTCAGATTTGACTGTTTTCTGTCCACTATTTATAAATAGGAACATCCTATCTTCAACAGTAAAACACACATAGATAATAGAAATGCCTGTACTTGATGAAAAAACAAAATAAGAAGATTACAATAACAATTAATTAGTCAATGATTCAGATTATGTTTTACACAGACTAGAATGTATAGTTTACTTTCTCTTGCTTATCAGCGCATCCTTGAATCCTGCTGCAGTTAACTCCACCGACTCTTCACTTTACGGCTTCTCCTCGTTGGCTCCTCAGCCCAGGCCCGGTGCCACGGGGGTGCCAAAGGAGGCCTGACACCCTCAGTTGCAAATTTTGCATATAGATTTTATGCACATATTGTTTTACTATATAAAAAATGATCTACCCCCTCGCCATTTTCCATCTGCCCCCTCAGTCATTTCTTCCTGGAGCCAAGCCTGCCTCAGCCCCTGTTCAGTGTGCCTTAGGCCTGCCTTGACCCTTGACACCAACATGGTACTCCATGGCATGTCATTGTATCTGAATGCCATCACCACTGTACCCATACGCCAAATAACGAAAATAGCCGATCTAACAGTCTAGTGTGAAAGTAGCCAATCTACAATCTAGGTAAAAGTCGCCAATCTACAAGCTGAGGAACAGACTTGGTAACAGGAGAGGTGTATAAGTATCGGCCCCTGCTGAGTGCTGACAGTTGTACAACGTGGCCCATGGGGGCCTCTTCTCACGCCAGACCCCTGAACGGTTTGTGCCACGTTTGGTGCAGATCGGAGCAACGGTGCACCTTGACAATGTGTGGCCACCGGAGGTCCACCTTCTAGACAATTTTAGTATGTGGTGGTGTGTAATGGGTGGAGAGAGAGAGAGAGAGAGAGAGAGAGAGAGAGAGAGAGAGAGAGAGAGAGAGAGAGAGAGAGAGAGAGAGAGAGAGAGAGAGAGAGAGAGAGAGAGAGAGAGAGAGAGAGAGAGAGAGAGAGAGAGAGAGAGAGAGAGAGAGAGAGAGCACTATATAAGACAAAGGTGGTGTCATATTGCTATTATAGACAGGCTGAGAAACTCATTCACATCACAGCAGAAATATGGGGACGGGTGAGCAACTAAATCTCTTCTTTGCTATGTGTATCAAATTAATATATTGGTGTATAATACAGTATGGTCAGAGAATATAGCCTAATCCAAATGTATATCTTGTTATGAATTGCATTTATCACTATATCTCTGCTGTCGGGCAGAAACCAGCTATGTCCAAAATATTAACTTTTCAGGAAATGAAAAATAAAAAGGTTTTAGAACACAATACTGCCTCATCAAAGTTGGTATGGTGACTTTATACATTGTCAGATACTTCTTCAATGTGTCCTTATTATCAGCACTTTACCCAAATACAGCTCAAGTGGAGTTAGGAGGTTTTTGACCATTAATGTGGAGATTATTTTCCACCTGACTTCGTCTAATCAATGATGGAAAAAACAGCTCCAAAGTTGGAGTTAGGTGGTTTGACTAACAATTTGAGGATCCAATGGATTTAGGAGGGTTAGCCAGAAGCGCTTTTTTAATACTTTTTATTGGTTCAATATTTGTAAAACCCACACAGAGACTTAAAGTGTTCAATAGAACTGATTTATAAAAATAAATAAAGTTGAGATAGCTGGTTTCTGCCTGACAGCGACGATATTCAAAGTATGTATCCATATATTTTATAAGGCAATTGCATACAATAAACTATATTGAAAAATATGTAGAATTCTTTCAACATTTCTTCTTTCGAGACTCCGGTTACACAGTAATTTAATAACACGTCTTACGCTATTTATCAGGCAGATTACAGCTATACAATGCTACACCCTAAGAATGTGAAAGCCGATAATAGTAGGCTTACAGGTTTGATACCAGAACAATGTGGCATAAAACGCATGGTGCAGTGATGTGGCATTTAACACATCCAGTCTGCACAGTACACTAATCATTTTATGTTCGCTCTTCCTCTCTAGATTCAAACAGCACCAACTTCAGTGCCCCTGGAGTACCACCATTCTACATGTCTCCTGAATTCATATACACACTCAATGGTATATGCTGTGTGGTGTTTGTCGTTGGAAGTGTAGGCAACGCCCTGATTATCTATTTGATAAGCTTCAGGATGAAGATATCAATCAACTCTGTTTGGTGTCTCAACTTGGCCCTTGCTGACTTCCTCTTCACTACCACCCTAATTTTTAACATCCTTTATTTGCATTATAATTACAACTGGTATTTAGGGGGGTTTATGTGCAAGTTCTACGCCTTTTTGTTTAATGTCAGCGTGTTTGTCAGTATATTCGTCTTGATGGCCATGAGCCTAGATCGCTGCCTGTCCACCTGGGTGGTGGTGTGGGCGCAAAAGAAGAGAACCTCTCGCAAAGCTCAAGTTATTATATCTGCTGTCTTTTGGCTGGCTGCTGTGGCCTGCAGCCTCCCCAACATCCTTATATGGGACGTTTTTCAATATGGGCCCCATATAATTTGTACATTCGTCGTTATGGAGCCGTTATGGAGCTTAATGGTATTTGGTTTTACCATCGGCTTTGTCATCCCCTTCCTGGTCATAACCGCCTCTTATGTCGCCATATGGGTTCGTGTGAAGCGCCTCCAAAGTGAAAGGAACCAGTCTCAGAGGTCGCTCCGAATCATCATTACCATCACCCTTATATGCTTCCTCTGCTGGCTGCCCTCCCGCGTGATTTTGTTTATATTATTTGAAATTTTCACAAAGCCAACCCTCAATATGTATGAGCTTCAGATATTGACAATTGTCTCTCTGGTTTCTATGATCCTGAACTATCTCAGCAGCTGCCTCAAGCTCGTCCTCTATGTCTTCATGTGTGAAAAATTCCAGAAAAAGCTCCACTCTGTCTTTGTGTCATGTTTTGGACAGTGCTGAAGAGCCCATTAAAGAAGCAGAGGTCACAGACTAGTCCACAGAGATTGAGCAGCATTCAAAACGGGAACCAGGCAGAAAAGTGCTCTAATAAACACTATCTTTGGATAGTATTTTGACTGTTAAATAAACATTTAAGGAAAATAAAATCTGATTGTTTCCTGTCACCCCCCACACGTTATTTTGTTTCTTCTTCTAGGCATCTAAAGAGCAAAGCTATGGAGTCTCTCTGGGGCCATGGTAGAAAAAACAATTTAATAACGATGTGGCTTCCATGTTATATCATGTTGATAATGATAATGTTGTTGTTTTTTATTGTTTCAATATCTTTAAAGTATCAGTAGTAGCAACCCCCAAAAAAGCAGTTTTACACTTGCCAAAAGGTGATGAAAGCTCCTAACGGGTGACTGAAAGTGTGTGTTTTTTTTATGGCCCGAAATGACTTGATTTCATTTTGGGGCTATATACTGTATGTGAATTAAAGATATTTTAAACTTTAAAATATCTTTAAAATGTTTAAAAGATTATACCTGTATAAGAAAAAATACCTGTATAAGAACAAATATAAGCCATAAAATGCATTTTCTAGCTGCCAAAAGGTATTTGAAACATATCTCAATCAGACCCATGTACCTGTTGAAATACCTGTATAGAGCCAATGTAGGCCATAAAATGCACAATTTCACCTGCCAAAAATGGATTTGTCAGGAAGTAGGTCCAATTGGGCTATATTTCAAATGCAATAAACACTCCGATCAACAAGGCGTCAGCGCAATGCAGGGCAAGCCGATGTAGTTGTTACATGTCACATTAATAGTGTTGCTTTCCATGGCGTTGTGCTTGAATTACAGTTGGTGGTTTTGTATCTCACATGCATGTTTTTGTGGTTTAGGCCGTGTGGTGAACCAAGAAAAAGTCCCTAGAAAATCAATTTCATTCCCACGTATGGGCACTACTTTTTCAATGAATTTTTGCATAGACCCTTGTGGACTTTGGGTTAAACGTTCTTTCTCCTCAAAATATCCTGCAGGTTTTTTTCACAAGCCATAAATGTACGTATAAATGTGAATTACAAAAAACGCTGGTTTTGCTTTCTTTCTCCTCAAAATATCCTGCAGGTTTTTTTCACAAGCCATAAATGTACGTATAAATGTGAATTACAAAAAACGCTGGTTTTGCTTGAAGATTTCTTGATATTCATTTTGACAACACATAATCAAAATCTCTCTCAAACTGTCATGTATATGTGTACCTAACATATGAGACAAGTATTGATGCATTAGTGTACTCAAATGTGAATTTAGCCATCCAACAAAATTAAACGTTACACATGGTATATTTTTGAGATGGAGTGAGGTAGGGTGCAGTGAGTGAGGTGAGTTGTGTTGAGATGGGGTGAGGAGTGGTGGGTGATTTCATGTCTACTGATGAGACATGCTGTGACACTAGCACATAATTGTACAGCATATTTTGGTCTGAGTTTGAGTTGCAAGGTAGAATCATCCAATTTTGTGAGGGGGGGGGGGGGTTGGGGGGTTCTGATCTACTCATGAGACACGCTGTGACATTAACACATTGTTGTATTGTAATAAAAATGGTGTAGTACACCATATTGTTTACTCTTTCTAAGCTGTAATGCAGCTATTCTACCATTGTCCGTTTTTGGCATTATTTGAAATTTTAGGGGCAGGGCAGTATTCTGATTGATCTCTGTCATTTGGGGTCAAAGTGTTCTTTTTTATTTTCATCCTCATTACGCAGTCGGTTTTAATGTATGAAACGTGTGTTGAGCAAAATTTAAAAATGTTTTAAGCTTGGCTAAATTTCATGGTTTAAATTCACATTTGAGTATACTAATGCACCAATACCTGTCTAATATGTTAGGTACACGTATACAGACAGACAGACATGTTGAGAGATTTTGTGTTGTCAAAATGAATAATACATTTATAAGCAATTTTTTATTTCTGTAATTCACATTTATGGCTTGTGATAAAAAACTGAAATTTTACAGAACTTTTAACCTCAAGTCGTGTAATGATTACACTGTAATCTATGCAAAGATGCATTGAACAACTGCTGAACACGTTCGTGGGGACGGAAAGTAACTTTTTCATGGTTCACCACATGGCCTAGTTGTGGTGCATGTTTAAATTTTTGCCTCTTACCAGTTTCCTTTTCTATTCCAAGCCAAGTATGACACCTGATTCGGATGCTATCAATGACCTGATCAGCTGCAACTACAAAGTTTTACAGAAGAGTGAGTTTGATTCACTCTTTACTCAGCCAAGAGATGGAGTGAGATAACCGAGCATGGAGAATCAGTAGATAGTAAATGGACTGAATCAGATTTGGATGAATGTTCAATGACACTGACAGATCTGTCTATCAACCCTATTATCCAACTCTCTTCTTTCTAAGGGCCATGCACAGATGTTTGGGAGGGCAGGACAATTTCACCTGCCAAAAATGGATTTGTCAGGAAGTAGGTCCAATTGGGCTATATTTCAAATGCAATAAACACTCCGATCAACAAGGCGTCAGCGCAATGCAGGGCAAGCCGATGTAGTTGTTACATGTCACATTAATAGTGTTGCTTTCCATGGTGTTGTGCTTGAATTACTGTTGGTGGTTTTGTATCTCACATGCATGTTTTTGTGGTTTAGGCCGTGTGGTGAACCAAGAAAAAGTCCCTAGAAAATTAATTTCATTCCCACGTATGGGCACTACTTTTTCAATGAATTTTTGCATAGACCCTTGTGGACTTTGGGTTAAACGTTCTTTCTCCTCAAAATATCCTGCAGGTTTTTTTCACAAGCCATAAATGTACGTATAAATGTGAATTACAGAAAACGCTGGTTTTGCTTGAAGATTTCTTGATATTCATTTTGACAACACAAAATCAAAATCTCTCTCAAACTGTCATGTATATGTGTACCTAACATATGAGACAAGTATTGATGCATTAGTGTACTCAAATGTGAATTTAGCCATCCAACAAAATTAAACGTTACACATGGTATATTTTTGCTCAACACACACATAGAAAATGTCAGAACCTACTGTGTAATGAGAGGAAAAATTATTTAAAAAATGCCAGCTCAGGTATGGATCCCAATAAGTGCTGAACACACACTGTTGCCAAGAGCTGATAGCACCTGGTAAATCTGACTGCAGGCTTAAATCAATCCCTGCCACATCAGTATCAGGGCTCTTGATGACTAAAGATTCATATTCCTGTGCAACAGAATGTACATAATAAAACACCCTGCTGGGGTCCTCCCCACCTTACCTCGAGGTGAGATGGGATGGGATGGGATGGGGTGGGGTGTGGTGAGGTAGGCTCAGGTGGGGTGAGATGGAGTGAGGTAGGGTGCAGTGAGTGAGGTGAGTTGTGTTGAGATGGGGTGAGGAGTGGTGGGTGATTTCATGTCTACTGATGAGACATGCTGTGACACTAGCACATAATTGTACAGCATATTTTGGTCTGAGTTGCAAGGTAGAATCATCCAATTTTGTGAGGGGGGGGGTTGGGGGGTTCTGAATCTGATCTACTCATGAGACACGCTGTGACATTAACACATTGTTGTATTGTAATAAAAATGGTGTAGTACACCATATTGTTTACTCTTTCTGAGCTGTAATGCAGCTATTCTACCATTGTCCGTTTTTGGCATTATTTGAAATTTTGGGGGCAGGGCAGTATTCTGATTGATATCTGTCATTTGGGGTCAAAGTGTTCTTTTTTATTTTCATCCTCATTACGCAGTCGGTTTTAATGTATGAAACGTGTGTTGAGCAACATTTAAAAATGTTTTAAGCTTGGCTAAATTTCATGGTTTAAATTCACATTTGAGTATACTAATGCACCAATACCTGTCTAATATGTTAGGTACACGTATACAGACAGACAGACATGTTGAGAGATTTTGTGTTGTCAAAATGAATAATACATTTATAAGCAATTTTTTATTTCTGTAATTCACATTTATGGCTTGTGATAAACTGATATTTTACAGAACTTTTAACCTCAAGTCGTGTAATGATTACACTGTAATCTATGCAAAGATGCATTGAACAACTGCTGAACACGTACGTGGGGACGGAAAGTAACTTTTTCATGGTTCACCACATGGCCTAGTTGTGGTGCATGTTAAAATTGTTGCCTCTTACCAGTTTCCTTTTCTATTCCAAGCCAAGTATGACACCTGATTCGGATGCTATCAATGACCTGATCAGCTGCAACTACAAAGTTTTACAGAAGAGTGAGTTTGATTCACTCTTTACTCAGCCAAGAGATGGAGTGAGATAACCGAGCATGGAGAATCAGTAGATAGTAAATGGACTGAATCAGATTTGGATGAATGTTCAATGACACTGACAGATCTGTCCATCAACCCTATTATCCAACTCTCTTCTTTCTAAGGGCCATGCACAGATGTTTGGGAGGGCAGGTCTTGTTTCTTGCTCAAACCAGACTACTCAGGAGGGGGAAACAAAATTACCTAGCCCATAAATAGCCTTTGTATTGAATTGGAACAACTGTGTTTTGGCAAGAGAAAAACATTAGAATAATGATGTAGGCATAAACATGTAACTTTTTCCTACTAATTGGGCAGGTTCTCAGGCACTGGTTGGTTCCTATGTGTGTAGGTGCCTTAATCTATCAATCTATAGACCGCCGAAGTCTGACGTCATTTACACATCCTTTGTTTGTCTACCTGGTTTGCAGTTTTCCACCCCCGTTCTGAATCCCATAGACGTATTGAATATCGCGTTAAATAAGAACTGTGTTCCAAAAATAAACACATGACCCCGGCGGGTTGACTCTTATGGATATGAAGCATCAACTGACGGTGAGAAAACGCTAATGTTACTTCCGCCGAATTAGTTACATTTTCGCCAGAAACAGACTGTATCAAATATAAGTGACTGACTATCATAAACGATACAGAACCTCCTCCCTGACAATAACGCCGACACGCGGTGTTTATTTTTGGACCACAATTCTTATATGAGACGATTCTAAGATGACCCAATGTTATTCTCCATAGAGAAATTACTTCCGCAAACCTGGGGATGAACGAGTGACGTCAGGACTTCGGTGCTCTATTCAATCAATATGATGTATCCATCTCTGCAACTTTAAAAAAGTAAATATAATCACATTTTGGTGATTATTTTGATAATGGTATAAAAAGATAAGCAAAAAACATGAAGGGAAGATGAACATCCAAAATATGATTCATGACTCAGTTTACTTCCTCCATGCTCGTACCACGCTCCATAAGAAACCCTGCCAGTAGATCTTGTGCCACCCGTTGATGTCAGAATATGTCACCGGGTGGCAGCAGTAAATTAGGCTGCTACAGTGATACAGAATTATCGGCAAGTAATGTGGACTTTAGATATGTATGACTAATAAATGGTAATACGATTGAAAAATGGCAGTATTCCTTTAATAGATAAAACATGTACACAGTTAACTGATAGAAATAAAGTCTGCTTTTGATTACTGAATTATCTTGACATTTACAAGTTAGGTTATGGGGGTATTAGAGAAGTTCAGAAATGTCTTCAGGTAGCTACAGGCCTTCTGGAGTTGAACACCTTGACTCCATTTTGCATGGAGGACCGAGCATACTTGGTCAGGAGAGCTCCAGTGGTTTGCTTCTCTCCACACAGGTCCCTGGATAACGAAAGATAACACACACTCAGGGGACCACCATAGTTTAAATACTTCTGTAATATACAGTACAGTACAATAGTCAGTCAATCTAATATTTACAAATGACTAAAGTTGTGAGTTTTTTCCACTTTCCACTACTAATCAATACTATCATTAATTGTAATCTCAACAAATTACATTTTTAACAATTATTGATCCTGGATATTTTTTTGTCTTTTAAAAGATTGTGTTACTGTTAAAGGCATACTAGGTAACGTTTTCAACAAAACTAAAGTTAAATTGTATATCTTTTGTGAGTGGCAAAAGTTTCACAACACCCACTCCATGAATTTCACCCCCGGAAGCCTTTTATTTATATATTTTATATTGAACGTGGACTGGGGGGACTTTCCCGGGGAAATGACGTCATCTGGCCGGAAAACGGAGGTGGAAATGCACTGGTTTCCTGTTTGGCCAGGAACTACCGCAACGGTTTCCTGTTTGGCCAGGAACTATCGCGCAAATAACAAAAAGGAACCTCACGCTGATTTTAAGAGAATGTAGGATTAGAAGATCGAAAAAGAACAGAAAAAGAAAGCACAGCTCATGGTAACTAATGCTCCACTGGCTAAGAGAAACGATCCGTAGATAGTATAAAACAATTAAAAGATCGCTTTTTGAAACGCTTCCGGCTTCCGGTGAAAACGAATGGAATTCTGGGTAATCGAGGACACGGAAATTGTATGCAGTGACGGTAGTGACCAGCAGAGGTTGCTAAAAATCGTTAGTTGTGAATTTGCATTGTACAACTTTAAATGTTAGAAAAGTCATTACATACTTATTGCACTTATTTTGGATTAATTTTGCACTTATTGCACTTAATATTATGACTATTATAATGTATTAATGAATGGATACATAGTACAGTACATGTATATTTTCTGTTATTGGCCTCCCAGATCCATTTCTCCATTACAACTCTCATAACTAATGATGTTATTATTCTGGTATGATCAGACTATGATTATTTGACTATTAGTGACACCTACTGTATGTATGGAGTGATGTCCTCTTCTGTCCATTTCTCTCTGAGGGTGAAGAGCTGATTGAAGCGTTCCAGGGTGTCTTCTGGTAGATCCTCCACCTTCAGCAGAGAGATGGTCTGTGGATGACAACTACGATCCACCAGGGCTACGCTCTGGAAAACATACACAGAAATCACCCATGTGCTCAACATGGTATTTTGTTAATCTGAACTAAAGCCTGGGGAAGTCGGTTAACACCTGATGTCGTAACTTGTAATTCTCATATTCATTGAAAGTTATATAAATATTGATATAAATGACATAGCTGTATACCCCACCAAACTCTCTTCTTCTACAATAACATTATTGTCTCCGCCAGGCCGAAAGGCATGGCGAGAGAGTATGTTTTGCACCCTGTCCGTCCGTCCGTCCGTCCGTCCGTCTGTCTGCAGCTAATCTCTGGCACCGTTGGCTTGATCGCAGCGAAACTGTGCGCACACACTCCCTGGATGCCAATTCAGAACCTCTGCCCCAACATTTTCACATGGGCCTGTTATAGCGCCACCAGGAGGCTGATTTGTGCAAAACCCTTTTTTTAATATTACTCCTACAGATTGTATCCAAACGTCATACAAATCGGTACACAGTATCTCTATAGTCATGTGATCAACACGAATCTGTCCGATTTCCCAGATTCCATCCTCATTGGCTAAGGTTGGCCTCCAAAGTTTGCAGGATTGGTCCGTTTTGAACAAAATGCCTCAAATCATCATGAACAAAGCTTGCAATTTCCGTGAAATTTCACACGCACATTCCCACTAGGCCGAGGAAGAAATGCCACTTAAAATGTTTCAAATCTGCCTCATGGTGGCGCTATAACAGGCCGATTCGTGTTTTTACCAATAACTGCACCGATTTGTGTAAAACTTTGTTTGCACACTCTCTAGAGGCCAAGGAAAAACCTTTGCCCTGCATTTTTCACATTTGCCTTTTATAGCGCCACCTGGAGGCCGTCTAAAGTAAAATACATTTGTTGATATTAAGCCTTCAGATTTTATCCAAATTTCACGCAAATCGGTACACATGATCTCTATAGTCATGTGATCAAGACGGATCTCTTTGATTTCTCATATTCCATCCTGATTGGCTAAGATTGACATCTAAACTTTGCAGGAGTGGCCCGTTTTGAACAAAATGCCGCAAATCATGAACCCAGCGTCCGATTGCGGTGAAACTTTGCACACACATTCGCACTTCGTTGAGGAACAAATGCCACATTTTTAACATTGCCCTATTATAGCGCCACCAGGGGGCAGATTTTTGCAACACTTTTCTTTTTTATATTACTCCAACACATTTTGTAGATATTATCTCTGTAGTCAAGTGATCAAGATGGTTCCGTCCGATTTTTCCTATCCCATCCTGATTGGCGAATTCCGAACATTGCTAGCCCACAACAACCTACCTGACCTGGCGGAGACCTGTGCTCCGAGGAGCACTTTTTCTAGTTGTATAATGTGTTGTACAAGACACCAGTGTTCGGTAAGTTACTTAAATGTTGTAATTAGTTACAGTTACTAGCCTCAAAGTAACTGCAATACTGAGTTTCAGCATTATAAAAGTAATTAGTTACTAGAGAAAGTAACTTTTGTGCTACTTTTTCTTTGCTTTCTTTGGTAAACAACGGTTTTATATGGGCAGTTATACACTGATCTCATATATATATATATATATATATATATATATATATATATATATATATATATATATATATATATATATATATATATATATATATATATATATATATATATATATATATGTTCTCTAGGGAATCCAAATGACAGAGATATGTTGACACGATGGATAACTGTAATCCATGTGCGTGTGGCTGTGCAAGCGTGTATGTGTTTTTCTTGTTTTCCCAAGGATGCCTCTGATTGGCTTTCCCTCATTGTACCCTACTTTAATCAATCATTACTCAAAACCTTATAATCCTCTGAAAGCTATTTTTCACAAAGTAATGAGTAGGTAATTGTAAATGCGTTATGTGGAAAAGTAATTGGATACACAACTAGTTAGTTACCACAAAACATAGAGGAGTTACAGTGTTACTATATAATGTGCTACTCCTAACACTGTGAGACACTAACCTTGAGCTGGTCCAATCTTGTGTCCATGCCTTCTGGGACACTCTGCTGCCAAACCTCTTGAAACTCCTTGAGGTTGAACTTGACAGCATTCTGTAGCAGCAGTAGGGCCATGGCTCGACACACTTTATCCTCATCCAATGCATAAAGCACTACATCTGTATGTAGGATGGTGTGAAGGGTGGGAAGAGGAGATGCAAGCAGAAATAAATATGTATTGGCTGTCAATCAGAAACACCACTACAGATTGTGTAGACTGTAGAGTCAATATATTAATGAAGAATAAATGTATGTCGTAGACATTGGATAGCATAAAACACCTCAAGCACCTAGCCTGCCTGCCATTTTTCCTAACCTGGAACCTACCCGGCTAAATCAACCCATAAGTTACCGTATTAAAGTCATACTGTGCAATATTCATTTTACCAGTCTCTTTGGCGACACCTCTCGTAGCTCCATTCATGTCATTACAGCATTTGTCTATACAGAAGGTTCGCTCATAAAGAAATGCTGCCACTGCCATCCTAAATGCTTTCCTAGAACTGAGGATATTTTGGAACACAAGTTGTAAAAATTTGTATTTATTAATGTTAAAACACATAAATAAATGTATTGTGCTTCACTTGAGATGTATGCAGTATCTGACACAAAAAAGGTCATTTCACATTTTCCCTCCTGGGGAAAAATCTTTTGAAAGTATTTGACACATCTTGAACCGAGGTGTATATGTTACAGGACGATTGAATAACCAGGACGATTGAAGAAGGAGCGCTTGTTTTCAGGCAATTCTGTAAAACCAACGCTAGAGGGCAATGCAAGCCAGACTAGAGGGAGGGTGTGTGTGTGTGTGTGTGTGTGTGTGTGTGTGTGTGTGTGTGTGTGTGTGTGTGTGTGTGTGTGTGTGTGTGTGTGTGTGTGTGTGTGTTGTGTTTGTGCGCACGCGCACACGCATGCACACACATGCGCGCGCATGCACGCGCCCGCACACACACGCATTGTTTTAGTTTCTCCCTGAGACACACACACACACACACACACACACACACACACACACACACACGCACACACACACACAGTGATCCATGAAAAGAACTATTCTGTCCCTATCGGTTTACAACTCGGACGGCGCTGTGTCGACTATCAGAGCATCGGCCGGTCAGCGCGGGCACTCGCGCCTCCTCGGCCTCAAGCTCTGCTGAGTCGGCGCGCCTCCGTCATGGACAATAACTATTATCACGTGCGTGTGAACGCGTGTTCAGCGTTCCCCTAGCGTAGCTTCCTGGTTGCTAAGTGGGGGGGAATGGGAACAACAACACAGACAGGTCCGTGTCGCAGCAAAGCCCCGCCTCGCCCCGAAGCCCCGTGCCTAAAAACGAGCGCTCTGTCTTCAATCGTCCTGGTTATTCAATCGTCCTGTGACATATACACTTAATTTGGGGTCCAATATTTTTATTGCATTATTATTGAATTAATGTTAATGTTCATTTCTCAAGGTACAATAATATTCATATTAAATCTACAGCTGCAAGTTTTTCATACAGCCTGTTTCTTCACCTCGATAGGACAGACACAAACGTTGTCACTGATATCCTCGTCCTATTGGCTAAACGCCAGTCAATATCTGTGACATGTCCAGCCCTAGCTTACTGTTTTACAGGAATCACATGATATGAAGAATCAAATATGATGATTTCTGACTGTGTCATGGGGTCTTTAATGATTCATTGTAATTGTGTCAGAATTTGTCTTACCATTTTCTGTGTAGCGTTTCCCATAGCAGTTCAAGCTGTGTTCAATCATTTCCCTTTCAGTGAAATGGAGAGAGGGAACGGACATTATTAATGGAACCCTTACTCATGGTCAAGTCTCAAATGTCTCCTTCATGTTAGACTTATCTAGCCGTGACTACTCATTTTAATAGCCAGTGCAACCTCAATATTAATACAATTTTTAGCTGCATATCTCTTTAGGCTACTGCCCATTGCTTAAGTCATTATATAACTAGTCTCGCGTAGCCAGACTACTATTCCATAATCTCCGAATGCTACATAGAGTCTGGCCACACAAGACTATTATATAACCAACAACTTATTTTTAAACAACAACAAGTTTAGAGCATTTTACGTTTGATTATGACTGACAAAAGCTGACTGATACTACTGCTGCTTTTAGTGTCTCTCTGTATGGTCATTTTAAATGTCTAAACTGTAAACTTACTTAGGCTCCAGTGGTCCTAATTCCTCTAGACATGTTTTCAGATTAACCTTGCTGAAGGACCATGACTCAGAATCCACCAACTCAGTCACATGACCTAGCAGCTTCACCTCATAGTCAAACTCCAACATACGCCAGTAGCCTGGAAAAGGGAGAGCAAACAGAGAGAGAGAGTGTGAGAAAGAGACAGAAGATGACAGACAGAGAGAAAGTAGAAATATTGTATGATTGGTCATATTGACACAGCGGTCAATATGCTCTTACGTCAGGGAAACCCCACCCCGACATGGTGTTCACAATTAGCCTGGTTCCAGACAAATCTGCCATTGCAAAAAAATAATTGCCCTTGGCAGATTAGGTCTGGCCCCTCTCAATAGAGATTTTATTCCTCTCCCTCCGAAGTTGTGAGGGACCAATCAGAGCCCAGTATACAGATATGGGGGTGGGTTTATCACCAGAGGCATTTTTTTTATTTGCCCCTCGGAAATGCAAGTTCCACACAGAGATTCCAGACTAATATCTGCGCAGTGATATTAGTCTGGCCATGCCAGGCTAGTTCACAATTCCAGCAGATGTTAAATACATTCAATCTTTACATGTTTTTGTACCTTGTGAAACCCGTTTGTGAATTCCATCTACGCAATTATTAAATGAGTGAAATAGCCCAGCATACCATCTATCTGACAGGCATGGATGGTCTGAAGGTGGGTCTTGATCTCCTCCTCACTAGCCTGGATCGTCTCCAACAGATCCATCATAGTGTACTGGAAACAGGAGAACATGGAGAGAACCATTTACCACAACAATTGCTTTCACCATTCAGTATTTAAAACACAAGAGGCCTCCATTTGAGGATGATAAGCAATCATTAACTAATCTGCAGTGCAACTGATGGATTGGCAAGTTTGACACACAGAAGTGATACTGGTACAGATGCAAATAGGTTGTCAGAATGAAAAGAGCCAACCCAACACAAGAACATTGGCTTATATTGCATTTTGTTTTCCGACTGTGTGAGCCCTATTCAGTCTGAATTCTACATTTTTGGCAAAGAGGTTTGGAGTAGAGGGGAAAAAGAGCAGACCAAGTACAGAGTGAAAGGTCAGGTTTTCTAAGTATTGACAGTTTAAGTGCTTAAATGTCTGAAAATACAAATGAACATGAATCCAACATACACTGATGATGACAAACAAGTCTATGAAGCCATCTATGAAATCTATGAAAAAGTTTAACCTGCAACACAATTCTACAGAATATGTAGTGGGGGTCCCTGCTTCATCTCTCTCTCAGCTAAGGGGACCTTGGCCTGAAAAAAATTTGATGACCCCTGTGCTATTAGGTGTACCAAAAAATCCTGAAGGGGGCGTCAACAAGTGTCTTTTGGTAGCGGGGGCCATTTTGGGAGGATTGGAGCTGAGGGTTGAGGGTACATAAACAGCTTGTAAACAGTGACCCGACCGTGTTTGTTTTTTAAACTCACAGTCACAATGGTGAGGACTTGCTCAGTTCATAAGTGCCATAGCAGGTCGGGTCGAGGTAATGTGGTAGATAAAGCAGTACAATTTGTCGGCTTTCCAGCATAGAGGCAACATCACAGAGCTCAAATAGATGTAGTATGGCTTGGATCTCAGCTGTACGACGCATAGAATTAACGTTCAACAACCTGCCCAAGTACAGCCGTGTTTGTTCACTTCACTTTCTCAAAGGTATTTTTTTGTTTACCAAAAATATGAAACTGCTATTTTGTCTTTGCTAACTGAAAGTAACTAGGTAATGTAACTAGGATGGTCCAGATTGTTAGTGACTTTTTTTTCCTCTCTAACGCACTGACAGGCGCGCTGCTCTGCTCATAGACCGAACGTTCCACTACCGTGCGAGGTCTCCAACTTTAATAAAAATAAACAAAGCTATTTTGCTACTCACCGAAACTTTCAACAACACAAAACTGCCTTTGTTTCGGTGAATAGTGAAATAGTTTTGTTTATTTTTTTATTAAAGTTGGAGACCTCACACGGTAGTAGCAGCGCGCCTGTCAGAGCGTTAGAGAGATAAAAAAGTCACTAACACTCTGGACCACCCTAGGCTGTCCTAGTCTAGTTACATTACCTAGTTACTTTTAGTTAGCAGAGACAAAATAGCAGTTTCATGTTTTTGGTAAAAATGTACCTTTGAGAAAATGACGTGAACAAACACGGCTGTACTTGGGTAGGTTGTTGAACGTTAAATCTTTGTGTGGTACAGCTGAGTTCCAAGCCATACTACGTCTCTTGAACAGTGGTGGAAAGTAACTACGTACATTTACTCAAGTACTGTACTTGAGATTTTTTTTTAGGTATTCGTGCTTTACTTGAGTATTTCCAATTTCCAATACTTTTACTTCTACTCCAATATATCTCAGAGGCAAATATTGTACTTTTACTGCACTATTTGAAAACTTTAGTTACTAGTTACTTTTCAGATATAAATTATTATATTATGAAACATACATTAACCACTTCAGCCTCGGCTATTTGAAAATAGCCGATCTGCAAGTTCACAACGCGTCGCATCAAAACGCGTTGTGAGCTTGTAGATCTGCTATTTTCAAATATGTTAGTACTTTTACTTTTGGTACTTTAAGTATATTTTGATGCCAATACTTTTGTACTTTTACTCAAGTAAATTTAGAATCCTGGACTTTTACTTGTAACAGAGTATTTCTACATTGCAGTATTGATACTTTTACTTAAGTAAAACATTTGAGTACTTTTTCCACCACTGCTCTTACATACATTACATACATTGTTAGTCTCACACTGTATTCAATCTTGAAGAGGAGAGCTGCGACATGTGAACAGCTTTCTCATACACCAGCCACACATGTGCAGTGTGCACTGATCACTATGTATTCGGCAAAGAAGTTAATGTTTACAAACACAAACCACCGTCACTCTCTAGTCTCTATGTACAGTCTGACCCCCAAAGGGCTGGAGCGTCGAAAAGGGGGGCGTGGCTAACTTTTGGTGACGCGACGTTGGTACACCTAATAGACCCACATCTGATCTGGGTCGGCAGTAGAATTCTCATTTACCCTGTGTTCAGTGTTCTCCTCCTCCTGCCCCGCTAAACCAGGTCCTTCATAAGGATTCTCCATCAGAAGTCTCTTCAATTTCTTCAGTTTAGGTCGCTGCTTCCGCAGTTCCCAGTAATTGTTACAGAATCCCCAGATCTACAGTAGAAGAGGATAAAGTTAGTGTATATAATATAATGTGTGTAATCATCATCGTATCATCATCCTATAATTCTACAAAGCTCTGTCTGTGCGTCCCCAAAATCTCTTCTGCCCGGTTATCCTCAGTGGCTGTAGCAATTGATCTGCATTTGCACACAGCCATAGACCATTACCATGTGCACGGAACACCAAAGCCCGTTTTTCGCTTTCCCCAAATGTCAGCTGTTTATTAGCGTTTTTGTGTTCGCTGGCTCCCGGGTTGCCACATCCGTGAAACAAGCGGACCATCCGTGACGCACTTTGGGTGCTCATATCCCCCGACGACGGGTATGGTCTAGTGCGATTAGGCGATCATGTAATAATTGTGACAGGCCTATGTATGTGTGTGTGTGTGTGTGTGTGTGTGTGTGTGTGTGTGTGTGTGTGTGTGTGTGTGTGTGTGTGTGTGTGTGTGTGTGTGCACGTGCGTGCGCACACGTGCGTGCGTGTGCATGTGTGGTTACCTGTGTGTGCAACAGATGAGAGCTGTCCTGACTGTTAGTTAGTTGGTCTGGTGTCTTGCATTCTGGTAGAAGCAGCAGCAGGTTGGATGTGTCGGCTATCTTCAGATCATAGGTCTTGTCCCCAGTACACAGTACAGCACGCTCATCCTTATCCCCTCGAATAGTTAGACTGATTAAGAAGCAATAAGAACAGTATTAGTATCATCAACGTTATAGTTAGCCATTATGCTAGTACGAATACTTGTACTAGACAGGATGAAATAGTAGGCAACCTTTATAAATGGCGTAAAATCTTCAGTGTATCCATTTACCTCATGTACATTTATTTTTGAATGTACAAATGTAAGATCATGATCAGAAGTGGATAAATTGCAAAAATGTTTTACTTAAGTAAAAGTATCAATACTGCACAGTAGAAATACTCTGTTACAGGTAAAAGTCCACAATTCAAAATGTACTTGAGTAAAAGTACAAAATGTACTTAAAGTACCAAAAGATAAGTACTCATTATGCAGATGTCCCATATCACAAGTTTTCAAATGTATAAAATGTATACTAAAAGTAACTAACTCAAGTTTTCAAATAATTGTAGTGGAGTAAAAGTACAATATTTGCCTCTGAGATGTAAAAAAAATGGAAATACTCCAGTCAAGTAAAAAGATACCTCAAAATTGTACTTAAGTACAGTACTTAAATGTACTTAGTTACTTTACACCACTGATTTTGAATGTACGTATAGATCATGATCTATTTTAACAGTGAATGTTACCTGTCTCCAGCTTCAATGAGTTTGCACAGAGTGTCATCCAGCTCCATGAGACAGTAGTCACCAGAGGAGACATTGTCCCCAAAGGAGAGACAGTGGATCGTATTGTTCAGATCCTCCTCTTCGAGCTTGGCGATCTGCAGGGTGGCCTGAACCTCCTCTAAACTTCTCATTATTTTAGCCGACATCGAAGTCTAATCAATCAATACAATCAATAGAATAGATAAATAGATCAATAGATTTATTGATCAATACAACTTTATGCAGTGTGAGATTTGGCTGTTGACAAGTTTTGTTTTGAGCAAATGAATACAGAAGCAAATATACTACCCGCGTCGCAGTCAAATTATCCCCGGGTTCTAGGTTGTTAACGGAAGTGACCAGTGTTGCCATATTCTGTGAGAGAAACAAGCAACCAGGCAGGTCTAGGAAAACAAGCCCAAAATGTTTATCTTGGGGGGAAAAGGGAAAGAAAATGGATAATTTGGGAATATTCTAACAACGCAAATGTTGTACCCTGGCACAAATGTTTTTAGATGGGGGGGGGGGGGGGGTACAAATACATATTCATTTGGGGGTCCTTGACATGAAAATGTTTGAGAACCAATGGTTTAACAACATTAGGAAACAAGCCTAAATAAGCAACGGAAAAAACGCAACCCCCTGTTTCGCAGCTACAAATATTTACAGAAAAACAAGCCCAAAGTAGCTTATAATAAGCGGACATGGCAACACTGTTACCGGGTAGCAGAACATGTACTTTGTTGCCAAAATGAATAGCCTTTGGGCATTTTTTCAAAGTCAATTTTGGAAATGTACAATGTTCATAGTTTTGTATGAAAGTAAATATACATTGGAAAAGTTTGTTTAAGCAGCAGAGACAGAAACAAGAAAAGAGGAGGGGGGGGAGGGACCATTCAGGAACAGAGTTTTGTTCAGGACGTGTTTCCACCCGGAGGAGGAGCACCAGCACAACACACAGCCAGCGTTGCCATGTCGGCTACTCGGCTTATTTTAAGTGACTTTTGGGCTTCTTTTTAGTTGCGGGTTGCAGTTTTTGGGCAAATTTCTAAAGTGTACTTGCTTATTTATAGGCCTTTTTCCATTTTTTTGGTAATTATTATTTAAACCAGTGATTCTCAAATAGCCGATGCATATATTAAAGTGCTCATTTCTTTTGGGCTTGTTTTCCTAGACCTGGTTGCTTATTTCTCTCACAAAAGTTGGCAACCCTGCACACAGCATCTGTCACATTTGTTGGGGTCAAAGAGGAAGGATGTCTTCATAGCTCCTCACAATGTCCAGTTTCTCCAGATCTGCCCAGGTGATATTATACATTTTACATTGTACATCACACAGTAATAATGGTGGCTGTCCTGTCGTTGTTGAAGGTGTGCTTCATTCATGCGAACTCTCTCCACGTTATGTCACTTATAATGTGGTTAGCATTGATTGCTAACGAGTGATAGCCTGTCATTCAGGCTCAATTTTCATCTGGTTTGGATGGAGCCAGTGGTGGAAAAATAACTCAAATGTCTTACTTAAGAAAAAGCATCAATACTGCAATGTAGAAATACTCTGTTACAAGTATAAGTCCGGAATTCAAATACAAAATGCACTTGAGTAAAAAGTATTGGTGTCAAAATTGACTTATAGTACCAAAAGTAGAAAGTACATTATGCATTTCAAGTTTTCAAATGTATAAACACTTTATACATCTACAAGCTCATCTACAAGCTCACAATGTGAGCTTGTAGATGAGCTTGTAGATCTGCTATTTTCAAATGGCCGAAAAGTATATAGGGCTGAAGTGGTTAATGTATGTTTTGTAATATTAATCTAATTCTACAAAGTAACTAACTAAAGTTTTCAAATAAATGTAGTGGAGTAAAAGTATTGGAAATTGGAAATACTCAAGTAAAGTACAAATACCTCAAAATTGTACTTAAGTACAGTACTTTACTACTTAAGTAAATGTACTCCGTTACTTTCCACCACTGGCTGGAGCCAGGCTAAAAGGGTGACCTCATGGTTGTAACTAACAGCATATTTGTTATTTTGTATTATTGGATCAAGACTATCGTAGATGTATTTTATCGATTCTGACATTTTGTCAGACTCAATAAAAAAATCTATGATAGTCTTGATCCAAGGCTGGTACAGCTGCAATATTGGTGAGTTTAATCGCTGTTTAATACAATCGTCGGATAGGACTTTGCTGTTTCCTGAATGGGCTGTCAGTGGAGCTTGATGCAGCAGATAGCATCTAAGTTGCTTGCGGCTAGGTCAGAACACACACACACACACACACACACACTACACAAAACCACACTCCACACTCCACGACCGGCGTCAGGCTCACACTACATAGTCTGTGTGTCGTGTATGTGTGTATTTGTGACCGAAGATGTTCATAATATTGTCATTTTCTATTTATTGTTTAACTTGGTTGTCTTTCTTTCCCTTCAGCAATGGGCGACTTTTGCCCGTTCGTGGTTCCTGATTGATGCCAGTATGCAGCCACCGGGGAAGATAGCTGCTATGTGTTCTGTCAGGCTACAAGGGAAACACAAACCCATCTACCATGCACTGAGTGAGTTACACGCACACGCACGCACACGCACACACACACACACACACACACACACACACACACACACACACACACACACACACACACACACACACACACACACACACACACACACACACACACACACACACACACAGAGGATGGGACATTTTCACAGCTCTAATCCTGTCTCCAATATGGAGCATGATCTTGATCCCAGGCAACTGTATCAGCCGAATCATTTAAGCTTACCTTACCACACAACATCCACACGGTGGCAGTAGAGGATCAGCATAAACTTCATGCATTTGACCGCTGCTCTCTGAATGAATGAGAGTAGTACTGTCTGAATGTACGGATTATTTGATGGATTGGTGTGTACCGTATTTTAATTTTCTTTTAACTGCCTTTCTCCTGTCTTTCGTGGTTTGTGTGTGTGTTGTGAGGGTACTTTTCATGGCTTATATGAACACATTTTGTGCTCCGGTGGCGCAGTGGTTAAGTGCCTGCCCACCATCGCAGAGGTTGTGGGTTCGAATCCACCGCGGTGCATCCGGCTTTGTCGATTGTCTAAACAAACACAATTGGCAATTGTTTGGAGGAGGGAAGTCAGGCGGGGAGGGTGATATTTGTTTGTCACTGCACGTACTCCTACGGGCTGGGGTGGAGTCTGTCGGCGGGGAGTGTTAGGCGGGAGGACGTCACGTAGGATGAAGGCTCTACGTCCTGGCAGGGTGAGCCCTGGCAGAATTCAATGCGTTAACGCGTCCATGGCAGTCAAAGAGTTAAAAGCTGACTTTTGACCATTGTCAAGGCCATTCTATTTTATTGTTATTTCGGGGGCTTTTCTGAGCCTTTATTTGATCAGATACAGTGGAGAGAGACAGGAAACAGAGAGAGTAGGGGAGTGACATGCAGCAAATCGTCTGGCCGTCCGGTAATCGAACCGGGGACTCACTGACTGTCGGGCATTACAGTCCATGTGGTATGCGCCCTAACCACTTAGCTATTCTTGAAGTCTACGTCAATCCAAGGAGGAACTTTAAATGGAAGGGGCAGGAGGTTGTCATCGTAGACCGCCATATTATTAATTAATTCATCTTGATTTAATCAGGCTAACTTGCTTTTAATATGGCCTCTTATGTTTTCTTTTTGTAGCGTCAAACCAGCCTAAATAAAAAACGCCAACTTAGGTGGACTTTAAAATAAGGCTGACTATTGTAAGTAACACATTATTAGTCAACATGGGTGTTATCTTGAAGTCCACCTACTGGAAGTTGAGATATGCCCACCACATTAAAGAAGCACTTGACTTAATCTATTATCAACCTTATCTAATATCTTCATACAATTAGTCCTCACTAAGGCTAAGTTTTAGATGGCACAATGTCCGTTTACACACTCTGCATGTCATTGGTGGGCTATGGACAGTTCAGACACCTGCCTACCAATGACATCATCAATGGGGATTCCAAGATAAAAAAGAATCTTCCTGGAAAGTTAGCATGCTGAAGCCATTATTAATATTCTTGCATTAATACGAAAAAGAAAAAGGTATTTCAAACCTTTTTTTGTGATATTACCAAATCTGCGTACAAGGATTTCACTGGTAGCCAGGTTTGTAAACTGTCCACAGCCCTCCTCTGAGAAACGGCAAGAAATTTATTGGGACCAATTATATGAAGATAGGTTGAAAATGTGTGAAGTCGTCCTTAACCCATTAAGACCTGAGATACGATTCTACAAATGTCTTCTAAATCCTAACAGTTTTCTAAAAAACGTATGTTTCTATATCAGTGGTGCTCAAACATTTTCATGTCAAGGACCCCCAAAATGATATGCATTTGGCCACGGAACCATCTCAAAATATTTTGTTCCAGACCCACAGAAGCAAAGATTTGAGTTATATATATTCAAAGATTTGCACACATTTTCACGATTTTCCAAAAATAGCAGATCTAGTGCCGCGCTACGAACTTGTATATCTGCTATTTTTGAATAGCCAATGTGTAAAATAATCGTTTACTTTAGGTGGTTACACAGATGCGTTCCCGGTTTTAATGGGTTAAAGCTAAGCTCCGTCCCCTGGATTCCTGACGGGCCGTCGCCCCCCCCCCCCCCCCCCCCCCCTGGACCTCATGTGGGTGCCTTACAGTACGCCGTGGCCCCTACGTCCTCCTCATGTCCATGCCTGGTTACTTACCATGTTGTCACCTCTTCCCCATGCAGGTGACTGTGGTGACCACGTGGTGGTGATGAACACCAGACACATTGCCTTCTCTGGGAACAAGTGGGAGCAGAAGGTTTACTCATCACACACTGGGTAAATAATACAAACATTTTTCAATGGATTAATCATATTCCCAAACGAACTGCCCTGCAGTTTCATCTAATTTGTAGACTTGTCTCGTGCCCAAAATGTACATGAATAAATATATATGATATTTTAATGAGTGTATTAAGATCATACTCTCTAAAGAGGCTTTACTACACAATCAGAGGCTTGTTAGATTCTGCTTTGTGCTTTTCCTATGCTCACAGTTTTCTTTTTTTTAATAATTGTAATTATTTTATTTTATTGTTTTTTAATTTAAGGAGGTGTGCACAATTTAACGTTTTGCTGGTACTATGTGGGATAACAGATCGGCTCTGCACTGATTTATGACCTGCAGCCTTGGTGCCCACAAGTAGCACTGTATTTTACTCCTTTTTAACCTTTTTTCCCAACTAACTTCTGCAATGACCACGGCCCATAGCTATGAGGCCGATTTCATTGGCTAGCACTGCCTGTGAAAGCCGCAGACAGTGATTTTTTTTTAAATAGTCTATTTGACAGTGGAAGAAAGAAGGGGGAGGCAGTTTCCCGACTCTTCTGCCCTCACATCTGTGTTATGAGAAATAGTTTCTGATAACATCTTAGGCAAGAAATAGGCCATGCAGTAGCCTAATATTGTTGAAACATAATCGGTAGCAGAAATGTGTTTCGTATCAAAATGTCTAGATGCGGTCGTTGTTGACTCAATGTCGATGTAGTCTTATTTAGCCTACTTTCATTGTCATTGTACAATTATTACTGTTCTACTGTGTATCTATAGATTTCAAGAATACTTTCAAATTCAACTCAAGGCTCGTTGAGTCAAGAGCACGGCCATCGCACTGCTTGGTGCGGGCAGTCGCTCAGGCGCACCTCATTTGGCTCAAGCCCACTTCTGTCGGTGCACCTGCCTTGTTTCAAGTGATGTAGAAAGTCATTAGAAGCCAAATGTTATCATCAACCATTGTTGTTGTCTCTTTGTTGTCGGCGGTCATGGTCCTCCGGCTTTGTATTTGCGTTTAGCTCTACCCCTCATTTGTGTCTGGGTCGTGACCATGTGGGATAGTCCCGGAGGCTGGAAAAAAATAAAAAAATATGTTTTGTTCTGGTTAGCTAAAATACAGGCTGTCATTCATAATATATTGACATATATATCACATTTCTTTAACGGCTTTTATGAATTGTCTTCCATAGAAAAATACTAGCAAATGAATAAAAGTTCATACACCATATAATTACATTCATGGACTGGGCTTTGGGACCCATTTCCCAAGACCACAAAGTACTTTAGTGGATATCTAAATAACAGATTGTAGAAGTCCAGTATTGGGGGACTTTTGTGTGTATTCTGATGGTCATTCTTGTACATTACAGGGGCACAGTATGTTAGTTGCTCTTGTTTGTTCATCACAGTGTATTGTAATGCACATTTCCAGTTTTATCAAAAGTAATTGAGCTGTTCTTACATGTTTATTGAAAAATGTGAGTTTTCTCATATTTAAACACATGGGATAAATGCTAAAATACCATGTTTATCTTGTGTCATGTAAAAGATACTAAGGGTAAGCATTTGTTTTTCTTTTCTTAAGGTATCCAGGTGGATTCAAACAAGTCACAGCTACCCAGCTCCACCTTAAAGATCCGAAAGCTGTACGTATTTATCAAGGCTTGTGTGTTCTCTTACTACTGGTGCACTCCATATGACTCTTCCACAGACTATAAGGGTTTATTTTCTCCTAGGAATGATTAAACTGACATCCATAGAGATTATTTACATATTGAACATGACACCACTGTACAGAGGAGATGTTTTAATCGTTTGACACTCATCCCTCCGTCCATACATTCTACTGTATCCTTGCATATTAATGTTAAGCTTACAGAAATGGGATCAAACAACAGTGGGCAGGAGGAGGAGGTGTCTGAATAGCACTATGAGGATGCCGGCTGAAAGATAATTCTTGGGGGTTTGGTTGCATATTTATGGTTCTGTGGAAGGACTTTATTTTGTTACGGGAAGAGTGGAGCTTGGCTTGGCAGCTCTCTGAACACACATAGTTGTATTCAGCGCTTCAGTCATTTGGTCTTACTTGACAAATAACTGACAACTTATTCTCATGTTTCTATATTTAGAAACAAAGAAAGAAGCACGCAACTAATATTTGTCCATTTAGTTCCACTCATGGTTCAAATACAAGTGTTGATAATATAGCCACAAAATATAACTAAACCATGTGTCCTAAAATGGCTTAGACAACATTCCATTCAAGAAAGACTAGAGGCAACACCAACACAAGGAGCTCGAAAGGAGGTTGTACATGCACATCACATAAATTATGCCTCTTGTAAACACTCGCAAAAGGGGGTAAATGCTCACATGGTGCTTTGCAAGCAATGTAACATGTTGATTTTACATTGAAGCCATCAAAGCTGCAGCATCACTTGGAGGTAACCCATAGGCAAGAAAAAACGAGTGGAATCCTTCTAAGCTAGTCTCAAATCTTTCAACGGTCAAGTCAACAGACAATCAGCTAAATATGGTGAGCTAGCTTTCAAAGCCTCTAGTCAATTTGCATGGAAGGCTTATAAAAAAAAAGAAAAGATGTGCCTGAGAAATATTGAAGACCCCTGCTATAAAGATGTAGCCCGTGCCCATCACTTCTCATGTGGAGGACCAGCACTAGTAGAGTAAAGAAGGTGATATCGGTCATTGCATGTATTCCTACGGGCTGGGGCGGCACCTGTCAGCAGGGAGTGTTGGGCGGGAGGAGTAGGATGAAGGCCCTAAGTCCTCCTGGTGGGGGCTCCTCACTGGCAGGTGAGTTTGTAGGATACAACAGCAGTGACAACACACATGTGTGTGGGGAGGAATTAATTGGCATAACGACTAAATTGCGGAGAGAAAGGGAGTAGAAAATGATTGGCTGCTCTAAATTATAGAAAGAAAAAGAAGGGGAAAAAAAGAAATAATAAGATCCATATATTATTTCATGAGATTTTTCCACATTATGTTTTTCAGGCGAGCCTCAAACCACAGGCTCGTGGCCTGATGGTGGGTTGGTTTCCATGTGGGTTGAAAAGAAACGATAGGGAAATTAAATTGGACATATATTAGCCGTTTGTCTGCAATGCATCTGTCCAAAATGTCTGTCCAGCTGCTTGGTCCAAGCTGAATTCATGATTAACCAGTTTATTAAGTCACTTAATCACAAAAACCTGGTGATGCCAAAAAGTGTACTTCGTTTTACCCATTGGTGACCGTTTTGGGCATTCGAAAAGGCATAATCATTTAGGGTAAACCAAATTTCCAGACGGGATGAAAATGATTTCTGATGGACATTGGCCACATTCTCCAAGCGGGGAGAAAGACCCTCAGGTCTATTCTAACTAACCTTGTAAAATGTGCTTATCCCAAACAGATTGTGAAGTTGGCAATTTATGGAATGCTACCTAGGAACCTGCACAGACGCACAATGATGCAACGCCTGCTCCTCCTTCCTGATGACGTGAGTCCTATTCTTTCTTTCTTTCTTGTCAGTAACCCAGGATTTTCCAGATGGTTTCTGGAAATCTAAGAGATCGAAGAGAAATGGAACATATACAGTAGCTCTTTTCTTCAGATTCCAGTACTAAAGTTCTAATGACACCTGTGCATTCTATGTTATCCTGGTGTCCGATGCCAGCGTTAATACTGGTACATGACTTTTAATTACAAGTGGAAATAGACGTATTATGAATCCTGCAGAATGATGCGCATAGTCTCATCCGGCAGTACAGCAAGAAAAGTGTATGTCCTCTTCATTCAATGTCAATCTAACCATGAATATTTATGAGATTTTGGTGTTTCTTGATTACTATTCATGTTTTTCACTCTTGCCTGTTTTCTACTTCAGCTTGTAAGCCCGCCTGCTAGACATGAATATTAATATCGGTACACTGTGGATTCTCATGAGTATACTCCTGTGTATCAGGTGTAGCGATTACCCCCCCGCCTGCTCCTCTGCCTCCATCCGTCCCCCTGCCTCAACAACACTCCTCTTCCTCCTCATTTATTCTCTCTCCCATTTGTTCTTTTAAGATAAAACTTTGATCCCTGGGGTGAAATTTTGGACAACTATTGCATTCACCTCTTCCCCTCCTTCCTCTTTCTCCCTTCTTCCCTCTGTCTCCACTTGTTCGTTCTTTCTCCTCCTGCACTCTCTCCTCTTATTCCTCGTTGTCCTGTTCTACCTTTTCCAACTTTACCACTGTCCTTTCCCCTCTCCTCATCTCCCAGGTCATTCCAGAAGATATCCTGGCTAACCTGACGGAGCAGCTGCCTCAACCCAGAAAAGTACCCAGGAAGCTGAATGAATACACACAAGAGGAGTTGGACGCTTTCCCCATGCTGTGGACACCGTATGTGGAGACACACACACACACACACACACACACACACACACACACACACACACACACACACACACACACACACACACACACACACACACACACACACACACACACACACACACACACACACACACACACATCACGTGTGTGTTCTATTGCTCTCTAGATGTCCTCTATAAAAAGCCCAGCTTGTAATGCACTGCTGTCAGCTACAAGGTGACACAAAACATAAATCTTCCTGACACAGAATGATGGATGAAAACACTCACATATGCATTACTATGTGAGGATATCCCATTGACTTAATTCCCTAAAACCTCTTCCTAACCCCAACCACTTAATGCCTGTCTGTACTGTGACTCAATGTCTTAACTTGAGAAGGCTACCTATTATTTGAAGTAAGAACAAACTTTAGCAGACTTCCACTCATATTTTTAAGCCTCTTTCAAACTCTCTAAAGCAGCAATATGGAATGTGAAAATGGGGAATATGTAGAAATAGGGGGGAGTGGAATCCACAATGAAGTAAGATATGCACATCAGAGTACATGTACACTACAGTATCTGTAGTAAATACAAAACCGATTTACATCAAATACCCTTATCTATGTACATTAGTGCAAGTAACCGTGTGAGCTAAAACAAGCATGGTTATTTACAGCTGCATGCACTGTATTTTTTTTTTTCTTTTGCATGGTGGTGGCAGAGTGATCTCCATGTGTTTGGGTGGGTTTCCTCTTGGTACTACCATTTCCTCCCACACCAAAATAAATACTCCTGCTATTGCCCTTGATCAAGGTGCTGGCATTTCAACTGGAGTTGGTCCCCAGGCGCTGCACTGTGACTGCTCACTGCTTCTAAGTAGTTAGAATGGGTCAAATGCAGAGGACAAGTTTCCGCAAGGGGATACTTATGTACAAAATATATACAACATCATTGTTGTTGTGTGAAAATATACAGTACATGCATGTACGCATACAGTACTTGCAGTATATACATGGTGCGGATTCAAAGACTATGGCAGAGTGCCTCTAATGAGCATTGCAAAGATGTCTTTGTTCACACAGCACAGCACAATTTTGTTAATCGTGAGCCAAATCTGATGGGTTTTCCACATTCAACCAACAGTGTAAAGAGAACATAGTCACCTGTTAGAAGTCAGGGCTACTATCCCTGTGCCAATCCACTGCATGGTACTCTTGTTTTGATCTATCCAGGCATGTGGTGTTGTTCCACTTTTTTTACCATACCACTCCCCCACTTTTTGTGATGCAGTTGGCACATACACACAGCGTCCCCTGGGGTTTAATTTACATATCACAGAAAATCACGCCATGACTGACCAGTCATGGCCAGTCGTTTAATGTGATGCCCCCAGCAACAAATCAGTCAGAGCGGTGTTAACAGCTGTTTAAACAAAATCAAACCTGTTTGATCTTCTCACGAGTCCTTGGGGCGGGCTATCGTGTCCAGCCAATGAGCTCTCACTTCTCACAGAAGAACAGTCAAACCCACATTTCCCCCGACTCAACAAAAATGGTCTGTTCCAGGCTTTAAAACACACAAAAACCTTATTTTGAAGTGCTACGCATTGCTACCAAAACGAGGAGCATGCAGCTCAAAAGATGTTGGAATTGTGGTGAAGATTAGATAGCTAGTTGCCCAATTTAAGCACTTTCACCATGGTGTCCCTATTTTGGGCATGTAATTTTTCTAAATGGATCTACTCTCACAACGCTTTGAGATGCGACACGCGAGCTTGTAGAACAGCTATTTTCACCACATATGTAAAGAATAAAATGGGGCTCAAATTAAGTGGTTAAGACGTCCTTAGGCGAGAAAGAGCAGCAAGACAGTGTAGTCCTTACATTCATACATTAAATTGTATAATATGTACCAGGCATTACTGAAGATCAGAGGCTTCTGTGAAACCCTTTATAAATTGGTCCCATTTGATGCCATCAAGCATTTTTTGTCTGAGACTTACGTGTTGGTGGAAAAAGGTAGATGGTGCTATTATATAGCACCTTTATTCCAAGCGCTTTAATATCTGCATTACAGTACATTCACTCTCCAACGGCAGATGAAAACATGCAAGGCACAAGCCTGCTCATCTGCAGCAGTTAGGGGTTTGGTGTCTTGCTCAAGGACTCTTTGACTCTAACCCAGGGGTAGCCAGGATCGAAATGGGAACCTTCCAATTCCCAAGCAGCCACTCTACCTCCTGAGTCACTGCCGCCCGTTCCCATAGGACTCATTTATTTCCATTTCCCCTGGTTCTGCTCTAATTGACACTCAGGTACTGTAGTCAGGTTATGTATAGATCAATTACAGTTTTGAAAATATTCTTTCAAACTTTGGGGAGATACAGTTTCTCGTTGGGATGCTGACATGGCAACAAGAGATCAGATTCATAATCAGATTCATGGATTTTCTGAGCGGTATTTTCTGGTTGGAGATTAGACTGACATTCGGTGTGACCTGTGGTTTGCTGGCATAATAATGTAGTCTTTTCTCATTTCTCTGGTCTTGCCTGTATGAGACATCATTCTGACAGGTTACCCGGCAGAAACTCTCAAGTTTCCTATCACTCGGCAGAGTCGGCACTAGTCTTAAAGGGCAGAGCTGGAAATTGTCTCTCTAGGCTTTTGAGATTTCTATTTGCTTCCAGTGGATCAAAGATGAGGAAACGTGTAGGCACTTCAGCATGCACTAAGTTAGCCATATAGCTATGAATAGAGTATAACTATGAACTGGATGTTCGACTGCTTATTTTATTCATTTATTTTATATTGATATGTTTGTTTTAATCACTTTGTGACTGTCATTGTCTGAAAGGTGCTCTATCCTATATTAGAATTGGCTAATGGGAGGGCGGGTGGACCTCTGACGTCATTCTGACTCAGCCATAAACAAACCTTACATTTTTAAGTCAAAATGGCTCTGTGCATGACTTTAGTTCCTTTTCCAGAACCCGTTTAATTTTCCGGGTTACTTTCCCATTAATCTCTCAAGAACAGATTCTGCTCTGCGTTGGAATCTGTCGTGAAGGTTCGTCATAACGTGTACACACTGGGCTACAAGTGGGCGTGCCTTCAGATCAGGAAGCAGGCCGCGCTTTACCCAATCAAATGTTGTGGGCGGGATTTACGTGTCCGCCGATCCTTCCCCACTCGAAACCAACCAAAACTAATTTAACAATAGCGTCCGCGGATCACATTTTAACTTGCTCTTTCATCATAGAAACAAGTGGGCTTATAACCAAAACGATCCATGTTCTCTGGGAGAAGTGGTGTTAGTGTTCCGTGTAGAAATATTGTTAGTGGGAATGAAAACATAGTCGCACCACCGGAAGTGAAACGCTGAAGGCAGACCAAAACCCCGGTTTCCTTGCGCACGGGTGCTACGTCGTCATTGTCCCAGAGCCAAGTGAGATAGTACAAACAGCAGAGGGCGCTGTTCTTCCTTCTCATTTGGTTCTGGGTTCCCAGATTGCTTTCCCGTAGCTTCTTTTGATTGGTTCAGCAGCAGATTTGAACCAGAAACACATAATAAGGTGTCATGTGTTTTCAGTATCTGTCGGGTGGAAACGTCATGTCCAAAACTGTAACTTTTTAGAATTCAAATTCTAAAATAGCAAAACTAGCAGTTCTACTAGCTCTTGTAGGATCTGCTACTTTTGATGCTTTTGTGTGACGCTGTAGTATGATCAAGTAGGGCATTAATTTGCAAAAAAATATATATACTTAAGGGTATGTGCAAAGAATTGGTTTAGTCTAATTAGTATCCGTTTCTTCAAAGGATAACTTTTACTTATCTGGGTTTTAGTGATAAATAAAGCCTGTCCTTCTGGTATTCTCAGCAGCATACATTTATTAAACTTATCGCTGTATGCTGTTTGTCCCAAGACTATTATACTGCAAGTAGCCTATCCATCTTTTATTCCGAAAGCACCAGATGTTATATTACTGACTGCATTAAATACTGGTAGTGAATTTTGGCAATTAAACTCTTTATTCTGTCCTCCATATACTGAAATGGAAACTGAGCATCAAGTCAGAATAGTGTAGTGGACGTTTGTTTCCTGGTTAGAAATTAAGCATAACAAGACATGACACAGTCATGTATACCAGCATGCTTTATTTTTTCTGTGTGTGTGGCTTGTTTTCATAGACCGGGTTCTCTCGCAGAATCTGGCAACACTGCTAGTGCCTCCCCATTGGCTTAGACCTGGTTTCTTATTTCTCTCGCAGAATCTGGCAACACTGCTAGTGGCTCCCCATTGGCTTAAAGGACAGCCAATGATCGAAAACATGTCGAGAATATGTCGAGTATGACTAGTGCTGAGCATAGATATAGAAACCTAGATACCTCATTGGCCTGACTGGTATCTCAATACAAGGCTCTTCCGCAGGGCTCTTTCACTACTGACCAATCACATCGCGTTGACTACTGGCCAATCACAGCGCGTCTAACTGACTAGTTGCTGCGCGAGAGAAAAGACCCGCCCCACCTGCCTCTGATTGGCCTACCGAACACCCTGCTGAAGCGGAAGGAAGTGATAGGCTAGCCCTGCGGAACAAGGAAGCGCGTCCGAGATACGAACGCTTCAGAGCCGAAGGAGGCGTCTACCTTTATATGTCTATGGTGCTGAGCATAGACATATAAAGGTAGACGCCTCCTCTGGCTCTGAAGCGTCGGCATCTCGGACGCACTTCCGCTTCCTCTATGCTTCTGGGGGGCAGCTGGAAATTTCCGTGTGCGTCACAGAAGGGGGCGTTCAGTAGGCCAATCAGACGCAGGTGGGGGCGGGACAACTAGATTCTGACAAGTCCTGGAAAAGACGCGCTGTGGTTGGCCAGTAGTCAACACGCTGTGATTGGCCAGTGCCCGTTCCCCCCGGAAATATGGTGGCCACCATACCAAGCATGTCGCTCCAATGAACTGCAGAGGCCAATGAGGTATCTAGGTTTCTATATCTGTGGTGCTGAGTCTCTTTGTAGACCTGCATTGCATGCTGGTAAAAAAAGAGGGAGAAAACACATATTGGTGAGGTGCTGGCCAGGGCTCAATCATAACATTATAAAAAGAGTTGTTGCACACATTTATTAGATCAGAAATCATTTGATTTAATTAAGCATAAAATGACTGCCGTACATCTCGACTGAATAATAACATTCCTTACAGTACTTTGAGATTATTAAATCCATTTAAAAAACGGCAACAACAACACACGGTTCCTACTTGTTCATACCTTACTTTAAAGTGTATGTAAGGTTAACATATCTGGCTACTGTTCATTCATAACCCCAAAGTATTGTGTGTGCATGTGTACGTCTGTATCCATACATATGTGTGTGTATTTATTATTTCATTGCTGTCAGAGAGTGTATGGCGATTGAATGAGCTGTTGCTTTTGTTTTACTAGTCCAATCTTCTGAGCCAATCAATGTCTCGCTTTGTGGTCATCAAAGTCAACCCAATTCAGGTTCTTTATTAAATATGTGGGCCCTGGCTTAGTTGATATTCACTAAGAGTATTTATTTTAGCATGACTTCATCACACATATTTGTGTGTTGGAGCGTCAAAGGCGATTCAATAGTTGCCCTTTATTAAATACATAATTAATATTCTCTTAGGAAACACTGGGCAAGCAGAGGAAATAGGGCGTCGTCAAAGGCGATTCAATAGTTGCCCTTTATTAAATACATAATTAATATTCTCTTAGGAAACACTGGGCAAGCAGAGGAAATAGATTGTTATTGGAAATGCACACTACTCACACATGCACAACAAGAGCGACAGCACACACACACATTCAGAGGTATGCACTCTCAACAGACCCACACCATACAAATACAAGTACACACAAATTACCAATATTACAATTGTGTCTTTGCTACAACAGTTGATAACAAAGACATTATTAGTGTGTGCGTGTGTGTGTGTGTGTGTGTGTGTGTGTGTGTGTGTGTGTGTGTGTGTGTGTGTAAAATGGGAAAAAGTATCTGTTTTTTCTTTTTAAAGATAACATCTGTCTGGTTTCGCTTTCGTTGCATTTTCAATCTCCATTTTCCTAGCTCCTTCCTAATGTGTTGTTTTTCCTCTGCTTTCTTCTCAGACCTGAAGACTACAAGATGAAGTGAAATCATTACCAGATCAGAGACAGTTTGGCCAGGTTGTGATACTGTATATTGATGCCACTTTCCTCTCTAGAGCTGTCTTTTGCTTCAGATCTGGGTTTCCAGAAGCATTGTACTAAACATTAATACATTTTTATGTACGTTTTTGCTAAGTTATTGTAAAGTAATGCTTATCTAAACGGAGAGAGATCGTTAGATACCACAAGTACCAAAGTATAATTTTAGTTTGTCACATTTCTTCACTGAAGAATAAATAAATTATGCTTACTGTAAGCTGCCCTGCTATAATCTTCCTTCTGTTTACTGTACTGTAGTTGACACTGTACATTTAGACAGATGCTTTGAGGAGAACCAACACAGTGCTTTTGAAGATATTTTTTCTACTGTCTATACAGTATGTAAAATGTCTGTTGTGAAAATAAATAATCATTGTTGTTGTTTTTTCAGTTATACCTGTGTATTACATTATTAAAATACATGGTCAGAAATACGCTAGGGCCACAGTGTTGGTAGCTGTTCCACAAAGTACAGTGTTGTTAATTCACCCTCAAAGGCAGTGATGTAGTTGTGTCTGGGACTGGAGAGGTGTGTATACTCCAATCAACTTAAAGTGATCATTTACTCAAACATGAGAACTTCTCAACTGGTTTCTTATGAGTACTAGACCAGTAATTTGTGCGAAGTCATTTGACTCCTGCTGCAGTTAATGTTTGCTTCATCATGGTCCCACACTGAAGGGGCAGTAGGATTTTTATTTGTATTATTTTACTTAAAGGACCACTTTTTCAACCTATTGCATATTTAATTATAGGCCTATTCTATTTTTATTTTTTTTAACACTGAATCAAATGTTTTATGGTCATGATTAACCAGAAACCTGGATGGCTTGTTTACAGACTTAAAATAATTATTCTCTATGGGGAAAATGAATGGGCTTTCTATATGTGGAACCACAAAATGGCCACCACTGCTGCCCTATAGACGAATCCACAGACGCGCTGCCTGTAGGCGGCCATTGCTGCGGTGTCGCGGTGCGGAGCGTTGACACCGCAGCTATGGCTGCCTACAGGCAGCGCGTCTGTGGATTCGTCTATAGGAAGCACCGTAGAAGACAGTGATTAAGCGATTATGTTTTTTCAGCAGCCGATGCTGATATTTAGAGAATAGGGATGGCCAATGTTTTTTTTTGGCATCTAATAAAATACAACAGTACTAATGTGAAACAGTAACACAAATAACTAAAAACAATCTCGGGGGAAACAAGTTAACAACACTACACACACTGACTACAAAACTGAAAAACGTTAATAAAAACAATATGCAAGTATAATCAATCTATCAATTCTTCAGCGGTGGTCTCTTCATGTTGTAGTTTAGTAATGAATGGCTCAAGCTGCTCTCAGAGCCCCTTTTATGCCAGGTGAGTACAGGTGATGGCCCAGACCCCCACCTCTGGCACTCCTGGTACCCCATGAAGACAAAGGCATACATTTGCATCACTATATAGGCGAGGGTCGCTCTTCTGAATGGATACGGGGGTGATTAGCTGCCTGTCCGACGGCCACTATTCTGTTTGGATTTTTTTCACTGCCTGTTTTTCAGGCAGTCTTTTACTTAAATTTCTAGGGGAGGTGAGATTTTAGTTCCTGCCTCTACGGTGGGTACGCCACCGATAGCGTCACAATCATTTTTAACTTAGCTTTGGCTATTCAAAGATAGCAGATCTACAAGCTCATTGCGTGGCACGAGTGCCGCGCTATGAGCTTGTAGATCTGCTATTTTTGAAAAATCCTGAAAATGTGTGCATATCTTTGAAATATATATACATTTTTAAGATACAAACACTTTTGACATCATAAAAAACAAACTCAAATGCTAAATTTTGAGAGCTCATAAGCGCATTCAAGTTATCCAACAATTATTTCAAAATATTAGTAAAGATATACTAGGAAAACTGCAGAACTGCAGAACTGCAGAACTGCTTAAAAAAAAAATATTTGTTAGTAGTGCATCAACCTCTCCTGTTTAGTTGATGGCAGCCATTTTGGGTCAGACCACCTGAGGCTCTGTAACTACCTGCAGTGCAAATGGTATGGTCCAGGGGGAAGTGGGGATGTGTCAGATATGATACAAAAGGTTCTTGGTCCAAGTATTGATTACACTGATTTATTAAATCAGTGTAATGTGTGTATCATATATGATACGTTTGGCGTTATAGGGTTAAAATATGTGTATTTAAAATACTGCCCATCTCTGCATAACAAGGTGCTTCCCTGTCATCTATGGTGCTTCCTATAGTGCGTCCCGGTCATGGCGCTTCCCTGTCTTCTATGGTGCTTCCTATGGTGCGTTGGACGGATGAACAGTCTCCGGCCTTGGCGGAGAAATTTGATAGTCATTACTTACAAATGCATTTTTCAATTACCCAATAACCTTTTGTTTACAAAGCACACGGGCCTCCAACTGGGGGGGCCTCCAATTTTTTGGTGAAAAAAAAAATATATATATATATTATTTATTTTTTTATGATCAAATTGTTTTTTTCTAACCCTAAAACCGAAATAAAGAAACCGAAAACGGAAAAAAAACGAGCCCAATCCGCCCAAAACCGCGAAAAAAAAATCTGCAAGCGCGCGCGCTGCGTGCGCATGCATGTGTCCCGCGAATGGGGGCCTCGAAAATTTGTCTAGCCCATGGGCCTCAACTCCTATAAATCCGGCACTAGTGGTGATCCTTGTAGGATATAGATGCAGAGTGAACATGTTCCAAACAGTGGCTTTGATCCAAGGACCTTTACTCTCTAGGCTATAATAGTAGCCCAGCGTGGGCAGTGGTTGACATCTTCAGCCTCCTACCTTTACAGTAGAGTTCGCTTCTTCTTGTCCTATGCATAAAGAAATATATTTGATGCATAGATTTAACGTTAAATTCCCTGGTCAGTGTCTCATTTCTAACAGCATCTGAATAAAATCCAATTGTGATTTTTTTATTTTGACCAGTAAATGTTTAACACAGTAAAAAACACAATGCAAAAGTCTTATTACAGTTTTATTGGTTATAAAAACAAACAATAAAATAAATAACTTCTTATAGTGCCAAAGGTTTGGTCGGTGGTGTGACACATTGCATGGGTAACTGTTCTTAGTTCCTTCAACTTAAAGGGATACTTCACTTTCGGGCCGGGGACACATTTAAAAAAAATATTAAAAATAAATGAAAAAAGTTATGGAAAATTCATGGCCCCCTCACACATTAGTAGGACACTCTAATGCGTGAGGGGGCCATGAATTTTCCATAACTTTTTTCATTTATTTTTAATATTTTTTTTAAATGTGTCCCCGGCCCTAAAGTGAAGTATCCCTTTAAGTTGAGCTGGAATCTAAATTCATTCATGTTTTTATCTGGTAGAAGACAACTGGGATGATGTTATTGGTTCCATTGTGCCAGACCAGGATCAATCACACCCAGAAACATTTTACTTAAAATAACTGGATTGAGGTCTACTTCTAGCAGAGGGCTAAGGCCAAACTGCACGCTCAACAAATCGGTAAATGACTTCCACAGTGAATAGGCCTTACTTTGCATAATAACAGTAAAAAACAAAATGGGATGGCAAGGCAAGGCAAGTTAAAAAACTAAATAAAAAATAACAGACATAAATTCAGCACATTTTAACTCACTAGGTTAATTTCTTTTTTTAACCTGTTCAGAAACAAATCTCATCCAACACAGTATAATGTGTCAAACAACACAATGTAATGGCATAAAACATTAAATTATTTTGTGTTCCACAGTGTTAATTTGACACAGAATATGTTGCTTCAACACTGTCATTGGGGACAAAAAAGTTATTTCAGTTTTTAAAAAATCATATGAAAAGCGAAGCCACTTGACAAATACTGAGAAATCACTTGGAAAATATTGTCTTGACACATAACACAATTATGTATATATTCTGTATTTCCCTTTTTTCCATGTGCATGGACACAATAACGATTTTCATTATAAAAAGCAGCCTGTACAAATGTAATCAGTTCATCTTCATCCAAAGTTCATCTAGATAGCTACACACAACCAAATCAGAAATCAAGATGCACATGTCCAGTTATAATTGTCAATGGTTGGCTCAAGAGTGACATGCAGCTTCACAAAAAAAACAAAAAGAAACAAAAGGTCCTGAAATCAGCTGTAGATGGGTATGGATTCTCTTTCTTTTACATAACCCCTCAACAGTACTAGCATAAATCAGGCACTTTTTCGGATACCCCTCTGACAAAGATAATATACAAGAGTCCACTCAGCTATTTACATGGTTTCACCTGGTGGAGTGAACCACTGGGGTATACAAGGAGGGGGGCTGGGTGGTTCTCACCACAGTTTCAAATGGAGTGTATTTGGACGGTGTGATAGACTACAGTACGTATGTTATGTACATGTGAATGTAGGCATTTGTGTGTGTGTGTGTGTGTGTGTGTGTGTGTGTGTGTGTGTGTGTGTGTGTCATTTTGTGTCTATGTATGCATGTGTCATGCGTGTTCATGTTTATCTTAGTGTGCAGGGCTCAAGCACTTGAGGTGAGTCAATCCTTCCATCCTTCCTCTATGCCTCCCTCCTGCCTGTCCTCCATGACAACCACGTCGCTACTCTCTTTTCCATTCAGATCACGTGAAAGCCTGCTGAGAACACCTGGTGACCTCAGCTCCACATCGTCCGAGTGGGCAGGACTAGCACGATATCCATGACGGGGGGCCGGGGGCTGTCGAGGGTAGTACTGAGGGGGGTAACTACGATAATATGGGTCTTGCTCTTCATCCTCCTCCTCCTCCTCATCCCCTTGGTCATTGTTGTAAGCCACAGCAGCGGGGTTGTACGGCTGGTAGCCTCCATGGGGCAAGGGTTGGACTGATGGGGGATATTGTGGGTTCAGTTTGGTTAAACAGCTAAAAGCATCTTATGAGCCACCACCACGGGATGTGCTTAGCAAGCATGAAAACACTGAGGCAATGGGTTTAGTAGCAGGTTAGGAAGTTGAGTAGTTTTATAGGCAGAGTTTGCGCTGTGACAAAAGAGATGTCTGGGAATCGTATAACAGAGGCCCGTGTGGAAGATATAACTTTACAAGCACTTTAGTGACGCAAAAATGTTGTTGGTCTGGCTATGTTCGTTTCTCTGCCATTTAATAGCAACAGAAATCAGCAAATTGCCATATGCAATGGACAGGAGCCGGAGGTAAATAAGAGTGAGTGGTTGAAAAGCAAATGAGGTGAACCAACTTAATAGAAAATTAAGAGGTTTTGTAAAAGAAGAATAGTTTATAGAAGCTCGTATAGAGGTTGCAGCAGCGAAGCATTACACAAACTGTTGGATCAGACCAAGAGTTTGTTGACAGATGGCACTTAAACTCGATGGTGGTGATCATTAAAGCACATTTTTAATCCAAACGTTTTGGACTCAGGGGAGGATAAAGAGTATTTCTTTGTCTGGCGACTGACAAGTAATGGCATTGCAACCTTCAGGGGCAGCTTTAATTATAACAACCACCTGTTACCTTAAATGACGCTAGAAATGAGCCCCGTTTCAATTCCAAATAACCACCCCAGGGTGCACTTTACGACATGGGACTACCGTTTGGGAACTGCCACGCAGCATTTGGATAAGATCCAAAGGAGAGGTTGTGGGAGATTAAAACAGCACCTTGTAATGCAACATAAATTGCTAACCAAAACTACTGATCATGTGGGTCACATTTTCAAAACCTTCCCAAATTGCTGCAATGTTCACAATGTTGGGTACTTGTCAGGTCATAAATCTATACTAAAAACACTGTGAATTTCGCCAGATTGAATATACTGGCCTGTACAGTTTTGTTGGCCAGAATAATGATTTGGAAAAATGGGTCCTTATATAAAAAGTTGGAAAACCACTGCCCTGCAAGGGTCATATGTTGAAAGCCATGGTCAGGAGGACATACGGGTGCTTTGAGGAAATCAGTAAGAAATCTTTGAAATAATTTCCTCTCAATTGTCCTTGTGTTATTGGACACATAGAGCTGGATAAGGAATGGAGTTTGGAGATGATAAAAGGGGGAGGAGGAGAGGAGGACGGCTGAAGTACTAGGAGAATGGTCCTCAGTAGTCATTCTCATAGTCCTGTTGTTGTGCTTTGTTCAGAAGAAGGATGGAGAACGGGAAGGAGAAAAGGAAAAGGTGTTAGCACATAGAAGGAAATCTCAATGACCTTTGAAACCACATAGAACGTTCCCCAGATGCTGGGTCATGGTTGTGGAGGGGAGGAGAAATTTAGTGTTACTATTTTGAATGTTCATTTCAGTAGGAGACATTTGACAAAATGTTAATAACACTCGAACCCAGCATTTAACAACCCAAACAAGAGAGAAGAGATCGATTTAAAGTGTTTGGTTAAAACAAAAATGTGTTGAACCTCTATCTGTCTTTCTCTATACAAGAAAGTGAAAATACAGATTCATACACAGAAGACAGTGTTATAACACAATATGAGTGTGTTCTCCACAAGGGAATACAGAGAAATACCACCAATACCAATATACTGTAGCAATAGCAATACCAATACTGAGACTAATTAAATCAAAACCTTATAAAACAGCTATTCATTTTAAATACACAGTGCGTCTGCAGCATTTACAAAATAAAAGATCAATATATCTTTTTCGTACTTATGTGTACAAGGTATTGGTGACAGCTACACAACAAAAATTCAATCAAAGCACTTAATTGATTTTCAAAGAACATATTTATAGTGAGCACATTCAGGGGTTTCCTTGATCCCAGAGAGGCTTTGAATTTTAGGCTTAGATTTTCTTGTGGGGATCGATGCGATGTCCCAATAGCTAAAATCATGCTTTTAAAACTCATTCAGGGGTCTTATGTATGATAAAGACACATTTAAAATAATCAGTCAGTGAAACTCTTCAGAGGACCATCTAGACAGGGAAAACCATGGCATGGTTCAGAACCATGAGCAGCATTCTCCTGTCTTATAAAAGAAAAAAAGACAAGGAAATCCTATTCTGACTGGAATCCTGAATGCATTTTGGATGATGTAATGTCTCACCCGTCAGCAAGTTTTTTTTTGCTATAATATATCATGACAATGACTTGTCAAAACAGCTGTCAGATGTGTAACAGTCTGGATGAGATGACCCAAGGCACCAGTCATCCTTATTAAATCGTCACATTTATAAAGAAGCATAGACAATCCCAAAAAACGGGTGTGGACTTTCAAACACGGACAGTTTTTGTGTGGGTTTACAATTGTGATCTGTGTGTGGGCAATTGGGACTAACTGCAGCTATGGTGTGCATGCGTCAGTGAGTGCGTGCATACATACGTGTGTGGGGGGGGGGGGGGGGGTGAGAGAGAGAGAGGAAGAGACAGTGTGTATGGTACCTATGTTTATAAGAGACATGGTCACAGTCAGTGACACAGCCTTGTTAATCCATCAAAGTTTAAACTTCATAGTGGAACATTGCTATAAAATACACATTACTATGCAATTCTCTGAGAGGTTTATGAGGACAATTAACCATCTTAAAGCCTGTTGTCCCTGTGAAAAGACTAATTCAATGTATTATTTTAAGCAAAAAAAGTTTTATGAGCTGGAAAGACAGGGCAGGGTTGAACTATTAAGTTGTTTGTGTCAGTAAAATGATCAAATATTTAAAAAAAAATAGATAAAATAAATATTCCCCAAATAAAAATATGGATAGTTCACATGTGTCCTGAACAAAGTGGGCTACTTTTAAAAGTAGCGAATTACATACTGTATTTTTGACTTCATGAGAAGAAATTAACTCTTATCCCTGAGAGCACGGATAGTGTGTATGTGTGTGGGGGGGGACCGTGTGTGTGTGTGTGGGGGGGGGCACCATGGAGTCCAGCAAACGGCGACTCCATGGTGCATCATCATCAAGCTGATGTGGTTCAGAGTTGCGTTAGCCAGACTTGTTATAATTATTTATAATATAATCATCTGTCTGTTTGACTTTTACAATATTCAATAAAATGTACTTGTTGTGTAAATGAGGAGCTTCTTAAACTTACTTTTGAAAACATACTTTTATTGAATGGCCTTTCCGTAATTAAAACATTTGAAACGTTATTGATTCCGTTAATGTTTTTATTTCTCAATGCACTTTGTATTTTATATCTCATGTTTTATTCTGTTGGTGACTTTATTCAGTTTTCTTCCGTTTTATGTAACTTCATTTTGATTGAAAGTGCTTTACATGATAAGTGCAAGTGCTTTATATTTTTGAGTGGTCAAAGTCCCTGTGAAAAAGACAGTCAATTAAATAGCATTACCCTAAAGATAGTTACCTCCGACATTGTATCCCATGCAGGAGTTCTGGTCACAGTAGCCTGGTGGACCAGCTGTTCCTGTGGATCCTGAAGTCCCTGGTCTTCCTGGTGTCCCCTGGATGCCAGGCCTTCCTGTTGGGCCCTGACTGCCCGTCCTACCTTCACCTGGTAAACCTAAAGGTGTCCAACATTAACACAAGTTCTGGTGAAACTCCTGCAGTTCACTGCAAATGGAGCAACTATGTATTGTAAGGAGGAAGGGGATTATTAGGGAGTAGAGCAACGCTTCCCAACCTTCTGTGGATCAGTGCCCACTTGAAAACTCATTTTTCAAGGTATTACAGAAAAAAATACCATGACACTTTACATATCTACTTTTAATATGAATGTTATATTAACCTTAAAATCTTGTTTGTTTCAATTATTTGGGGGCCCAATATATCCTCACGGTCTACCAGTGGTCCCTGGCCCACAGGTTGGGAAAAGCTGGAGTAGAGGAAGGAGAAGGAGGGGATGCATAAAAGAATGCACTCTTAGTCCCACAAAATCATTCTGTAAACTTTCAACCTTCCTCTGTTCTATCTAGGGCATCAACGATTAAAGGGAAGCAAATTCTCCACTGTTGCTTCTGGGTACGGGAGACAAGAATGAACGTCCACATGCTGTTCCAAACACATGCAAACAGGCATAACACAAGATCCAAGCTGTGGTATTCCTCTTTAACCAGATAACCCACGTTTCTGTTTGCACAGTTAGGAACTGCTCCATCAGGAATCACTCTAACAGTCAGCAGAAATATGAAATCAATATTTCTAGGTTTTTCAGTTGCCGAGCGCTGAAAACTATGATCCCTCAAATATTCCAGTGAAGCACAGTGGATAATGCCAGAGCCCGCTACCCTATCCCTGCTCTCTCTGAAGGAGGCATTTTCTTCTTCTCTTCGTGTTATTTGATCACAGAGAAAAAGCCAAGGAGTTTTCTTGGCTTGATGTGTGAGTATTTTGATCATGGAAGATAAACAGAAACCCACACTAACATGTTTCTCATAAACACAGAAACCTTACACAGCATGCAGAGAAATCAATATGGTGAATTATATTCTGTTTAAATGTTATATATGGTATACAACACACACACACACACACGCACACGCGTGTTAATAAACTGCATAGGTGCAATCTTTTGAATGTGTTAATAAACTGCATAGGTGCAATCTTTTGAATGTGTTAATAAATTACATAGGTGCAGCTTAATGGATGTGTTAATTGTAACTGCATAGACCCATGGAGGCTGTACAATACGGTATGTACACAGTGTATTATTAACAAATAGGTTAGTTGTACCTGGGGGACCGGGTGGTCCTCGAGGTCCCTGATTTCCAACACCATGACTCCCCTTCTCTCCTTTCTCTCCAGAGAGACCTGAAAACAGACAGACCCAAGAATGTAGGGTGGAGCAAGCTAATAGTGCACCTCTGATCGTAGTACATAATTGATCAGTTTTATTTCTGGCCTACGTAAGCCCTTGCGAGTAAATCACCTATCAGCCACCACTAATGGCAATCACGTTGTTATTGTTGCATTTCAAACTTTCATAAAAATGTTCTAGTTCTAATTCTGTGGTTGCTGATACTACTCAGATGTCTATGAAACCATTTAATGTGGTGATTTCCCTGTTGTTGTTTTTCTTCATCCGTCTATGTTTATGTAGATTTGGAATTGTATATATAGAGATAGCACAGAGGCTGCACAATCAGTATTGTTATATCTATGGTTTTACTTTGCTGAAGCGCCAAGCCTATTCTGAAATCTGCTGATTACAGTAACTACCCTCCACATCAATCAATCACTCACTGACAATCACACAAGCATATGCATGCGTGCACACATGCATGCATGCACACACTTTAAATTATTTATTTTGAACAATGCATTGCCATACAGTATTAAAGCACATGGACGCACGCATTATACATTACACTAATACTCCTGCACAGACGTGGCCCTGTCTTAGTGAGTCAAATTGTGGTTGGTGGCTAGCTGGTGGTTTTGGTTTAACACCAGAATGACATGAGGTTTCTGAGTGAAACACGCAGCCAACCTTGCCTTGAGTTGTTGTTTGCGCAAGAAACAAGGACCAGTCTTTGGAGTTACCCAAGTGCTCTGAGCTCCCTGCAATAATTAGTTAGATTAATTAGATTAGACTAAATATGAGGCTGCAAAATAAGCTTTAGGTTGCAAGATGAGTTCTTTTGAAAATGGGACTCTCCAGAGAAAACGTTTGCTTTAAAGCCATATTCTCTCTCCACTGACTAGCATAGCCTACATTAAATTAGTGAAAACTTTTGTTTCAAGGTTAAACAGAATATTAATGTATCAGGCTTCCTTTGATGAATCACTTCTGCAACAGGCAAATTATCAAATTGGGTGGCGGCAATGAGAAATGCCCCAAAACACAGAAAAGGAAAGGTAACCCAGTTTATTAGTCAAAATAGTCTTTTATGAAGGTCTTGTCCATTAATGTTGCATACAATCTGCCAGCAGGTTTTATGAATAACCTCCATTCTCTTGTCCATAAATGACAAATTCTTCTTCCTACTCCAGATAATACAGTATCTATAGTTTATTTTACTATAGAACAAAGGTCCTCGTAATGTGTTTAAGGAAACCAGCTCTTACAATACTTAGAGACCTCTTGTCCCTGCCTGACCATCCAAGTATCAGCCATCCATATAAAATGACTATTTAGTTTATTTGTTTTAGAAGAAAGTAGAAAGGGCTAGCCCCAATGAAAATAAGTCTAACCTTTTTATTTGTGTCCTAGACCTTTTCTCCCTGCAGTGTCTGAATACTCTATTTTCAGTAGTCCGTGTAAAAAAATAAAGTAGTTTGTGTGAGTTGGACCAGTGGCTCCTGACTGCAAATGTTATTGGGGAGAATTACAGGGGCCGTGAGGACCAAAAGGTCTGAACCACAATTTTAGGGTAGAAGAGAGGACAACTAGTCTGGAATATGTTTTGACCCTGACCCCGAGTAAACCTGCCTCAGCGCTCTGCCCCACGAAGACCACACTTACAGTATTACTGCATTGAAGCTGTTTAGAGGTGAACAGAAAGCAAGTTGTTTGAATATAAATACTTCTCTTGTAAGGGACTGCGGGAAAAGGCAGACTTGAATTACTGCCTTTTAAACTGAAGTGACATTAAAGCGAGCACTAACCATAAACTGTAAATCTGTTGGTTTGATTGGAAAGTAAAGGAGTTCCTGACACACAGGGAGACCAAACCAATTGGGAGACAGTCTCTATTATGTTATCACGATAAGAGACACTCATCTCTTCACGGTGGCTGGCTGTTTGACAAACTCCCCTCTCACTACAATAAGTAACTGTCTAAACAATATGCTAATGTGTCTCAGATGGGGGGCGGCCATAGCTGAGTGGTTAGTGAGCCCGCCTAGGGAGCCAGAGGCCCTGGTTGCCCCAGGTACGATTCCAGGCCAGGCCAGCAAATGTGTCGATGAAATGAAATTTGTCCCTGAGCAAGACTCTTAACCCCTAATTGCTCACAGGCCCTCATTGGAAACAAGACCGCAAGGACTTTCATGAACAGACCTGTTAAAGGAATTATCCTTATCCTTAGATGTGCTGATGGTTGATATCCTTGATAACATGTAGTTGCCATGTTTTAAAACAACAAGCCTCTTTGCTTGTGTTGGAACCGTGAAACACTGATAAATCTTCAGAATGTGCTATTGTACACAGGCCATAGAGTGTAAATTTCTGAGGAAATCATTTATACTGTATAAACTATTGCGTAAATTACTATCCCAATACAAGTTCCCTCCTACCTTTCTCTGACTCTGCATCTCTCTCAATCTGGGCTGTCCATTCTGGCTAGTAAACCATATTTTATGTCACCTTCTCTCCCTCTCTCTAACCCGCCTCTCCATCACTTGGCATTTATTGCATAATTCTCATGCACTGAGTATCCTATACAACACTTTCCTAATTTTAAGTTGCGAAGATCATAGCTTTTATATGGACTCTTTCACAGTCAGAGTTGATGGTCCAAATGCTCTGCACGCTCAGCATATAACAGTAACAATAATTAAGCGGATAGGTGGCTGTGCTGTAATTGACTGGAACAAGAGATGAGCATACGTTCTTGTATACATCCCCCCCAAACTACACCCTCCTTTACCTCTACCGTCCCTCCACCCTCTTGCACCTCACCTCTTTCTCCCGGCCGTCCATTCTGGCCATTGGTACCGGGGAAGCCCGGCCTGCCAGATGGGCCCTGCTCTCCTTGAGGACCCGGGGCTCCTCTTCTGCCGGCCTCTCCAGGTGGTCCAGGTACGGTCCGGACTGACACTGCTGGCTGGGGGATCTGATTCAGGATTGAGTTGTATCGAGACAGGTGGCCTGGATGGAAAAGAGGAGAGGAATCCAACAATTTATCTTTGTAATTTCACTTTCCTTGCATACGTTACCATTGCATTGGGTAGCCTGTTTGATATTTACCATTACAAAAATAGCAGAACTAGCTGATTTACAAGATCACAATGTGTTGTAGATGCTGTGGCTATTTACGCTAAATTGTGTCCATTTCCACTAAATCCCCAAATTTGGGGATTTTTTTAAATGTATTTTCTTTATTATTTTGTGAAAACAAAGTATGAGATAATAACAATAAATATTATTATTATTATGAATAATAATAATAATAATACATGTATGAACAGTAAGATGAACAGCTGCTACACTTACTAATACCAATAACAATTACACAAATATAACAAATAGGATTCTTGAGTGACTAGCACAGTAACGCAAAACAAGAAAATAAACAAAAACTTTAGCTACAACTGTGTGGAGTCTTAGAAAAAAATAATCGGTTATTCATTGCTTTATTGCTGGTTTACTTATGTAGGGGTATGGAAGAATAATGGAAATATATGTGAGTGTGAAATAAAGTGTAAGCAGTGCTGACATTTCTTTTTTGTTTGTACTCTACTTACTCTGGATGAGCTGTTCACAGACTTGACGTGCAATGGCACGTACTGCCGCTTGGGATTGGACATCACCCTTAAGAACAAACACAATGCTGTTACAACATGACATTTTTATAGAACATTCACATCTCTGCTACAAGTTCTCACATTAATGTGAGAGCTGATTTCTAATTGCCTTTCCTTCACCACGAGCCAGAAAAATTTAAGAAAAAAAATCTGCATAGTAATTGTGCTGCCCTGCTAGGATGTAAACGTGTTTAGATTAGTTTAGATGAAGAAATCCTGTGGGTCCATCTCTAGAGTGCCTCTAGTTGGCAAAGTGCATTCCTCTAGCTCTCAGCAGATATGGCTTGGCTACTGTGTCAGCAATATGCAGGCACCGCTATGCTGCAAATTTGAGCAGTAAAGGTTGATTTAATACAGTTTACTCTAAGTTTAAGTCACAAGGGAATGTGGTAAAGAGAAGAGAGAGAGAGCTGGAGGGAGAGAGAGAGAGAGAGAAGGAAATGAAGATACTGTACAGTATATCGAATATGTATATATAGTAAATGTAAATAAATGGAGAAAGAGAAGGGAATATAGAGTTTGTTTATGAGAGACTGGTTGTAAAGTAATTCAGTTTGCTCTGAACAAGGGTGTAGAGCATTAGTAAGTAATTGTGAATCTTATGCTGTCAGCAAAATAACATCATTTCCACTGCAAAATGGAGCAATAAACGTTGATTTGTTCTAAACATTGGCTGAAGGATATGGGCAGAATGACTTACTCTCTCTCCCTTATCGCCTTTGGTACCAGCAGGACCCTGGAACATAAAAAAAGCCACACAAAAAGAGAACAAACATTAAACTGGGATGTGGTATGAAATATAGGCAAGCTCATTTTTCTCTCTATCTCTTTCTCTCTCTCTCTATTTCGCATTCACTCTCTCAGGTTGTCTTCCCATCTCTTACCTTCATAAAGAAATGTCCAGAAATTCAGACATTTCTACAGCCTCTCATTCACTTTGGTTTTTTCTTCAAATTCTTTTATCCCACGATTTTGTAACCCATTTTTTCACCCAGTGCCAATTGTCTAAGTAATCCTGGGCGCTAAACTCCCTCTGCCAGCCTAGGGAGAGCCTAGAGCCAAGCTCATGCCTCCTTCAATGCATGAGAGCTAGCAAGCCTGACAGGGGGGAGTTTCCCTGGTTGGACGTAGCACGTGAAATCTCTATGCCACTTCTCAAACTCGCTCTGTATCTATCCTGCTATGATTCAACAGCTGGTAGAAGTACAGATGCATTTAGAGAAGTGTTTCCAATTCTTCTGTTAGTTGCCTAAAGACACACACTATCATGCACGCACAATGCGCACATAATGACACACACACACACACACACTAGTGTGCCTAAAGACAGAGCAACTGCTGTTTACAACCTCTTGGATGGGGAAGTGTTTGGCTTGCACGCGCGTGCACACACGTGTGTGCGCGCACACACACACACACACACACACACACACACACACACACACACACACACACACACACACACACACACACACACACACACACACACACACACACACACACACACACACACACACACACACACACACACACACACACACTTTGCCAACAAAGTGCATGGATGCATATCTGAGAGTAAGATGCAGCAAAGTGCTGAGATGATAAAATCTGTGTGATGCTCTCACAGCCTGTTAAAGGACTTTGTTTGTCTTGGGGGAAATATATAGTCATCCAGTCCTAGACTAAAAGAAAATTCTAAGAAGACCTCCATTGAAAAAAAGGTTTGATTGTGATTGTGTGTCTGTGTGTCTGTGTGTCTGTGTGTGTGTGTGTGTGTGTGTGTGTGTGTGTGTGTGTGTGTGTGTGTGTGTGTGTGTGTGTGTGTGTGTGATCTTCTGAGTCTCCCAGGCCTACAGACCCAACAAGTGGACTTGAGAAGAAACTACATGGTGGAAATCAAAAACAAATCTATCATAACTAAACAAACATGTACTAAACAACACTGTGGCACATATTAAATAGAGGAAAGCTGAACAAACATGTACTGTTCTAAACAACAGTGTTGTACATATTAAATAGATATACTGTAGTAAAGCTGAACAAACATATTAAACAACACTGTGGTATTAACTATTAAAGAGATCAATATTTCAATATTCTATCTATTTTAGAAATAGTTCATCTTTTTAACTCAATAGCCCTATGGAATGTATGGAATGCATGTGCTAATAAAAAGCATTTCAAATATTGCTTTGATGCTCATATTAACCTTTTTTATTAACAGTTTTTTTTTAGTTAGCACATGCGCTCCATACATTCCAGGGGCTGGACCACACATGGACAAATGACATCATCAACTTGCGACGAGAGTTGTCCTTTTAAAAAGAACACTTTACCAACTTTCAGCCATATCTTCATATAATTGGTTCTCACTAATGCTCATTATAAGATGGTACCATTTCTGTCTATTCATTCTGTCTCAGAGGTGGGCTGTGGATAGCTCAGAAACCTGCCTCCCAGTATCATCACTGATGGGGATTCTAAGCTAATGAAAACTACAGCCTCCCACAGCACACTGAAATAGAAGCAACTTTTGTTGTATCCATAAAAAAACAAGACAGGGTCTAATAACGGTAACGGCATGGCTTCACTGTGGATCTTGGAATTCATGTGGTCAGTCTGTGACATCAGTCACATATGACACATTTTGCCAAGGTTTCGGCCAATCCAATCCCCACTGACTTCCATTATCAAATTATCAAGTTAAATATATATAAACAAGGGAACCAGGGGACCTGGTACTGCCAGACCCCTAGTGGTTGAAATCTGAATGGCCGGAAATCTGAATGGTTTCTAAACTACGTCACGCTAAGCTTGGCCAATCAAAAAGAGGGACATGTAAGAAAACATTTTCGTCCATATATGGACGAAAACGATAGCAAAAGGGGACCGACAAAGCCTCATGCAGGCCCGACCCCCTGGGTCTGGCAAAAATCACACCCAGTGTGAAATGAGCGGTGTTATTTAAAAACAACAGTGGTCATCACAGAGATGGAAGCTCACTTAAAAAAAAAAGATTTTTTTTTGAAGTGCATGGTGCTATTTATAGGTTATTAATTTCATCATGCGTCTCGCTAGCCAATCACAGTACTGAGAAAAGGGTGTGAATAGAGTCAGCCAATCACAGTACAGCGAAAGACAAATTTTCACGACGGTCTTTTCATGACGGTCCCAAACCCACTTATAGGAGCGGCTACACCGCTCAAAGATATGTATGTGTGGGCTATATAGGGAGTTGCGTCATGATCCAATGAATCCAGGGAATTTTCTTTTTGACTGTACGACCTACGATTCAAGAATTATAGGCCAAAACGAGAATCGACCTGTTATAGTGCCTCCTTGATTTGAAAAAATGCTAGGTTCTTCCTTGGCCTTCTGGGTGTGTGCTTGCAAAGTTTCACACTGATCGGTCAAGCGGTAACCGAAATTAGCTGCGGGATCACAGGAGCGAAAACATTATCCTCGGCCGTTCTGGTCTGGTGGAGATAACAATAATAATGGTGACAATAGACATTTTTCCACCTCAGCCATATTAGCTTGAAATAGTAGGGTAATTTTACATCCTTCACATGTGTTACCAATGATGCTAATTAAGCCTCTGTTCCGTTCAGGTCAAACAGAGTCAGGGTGCTGCTATTGTGCATGTTGGCTCACTGGAAAAGCTCTGTTACACGAAATGGAATGGAGCCTTAATTATTATCATTGGTAACACCTGTGTTTGCTCAATTGCTCTACTATGTAATGTCAATATTGGAAACAATATTAGACAAATATTTCGACAATAGTAGAGAAATATTTCGACAATATTAGAGAAATATTCGTACATGTATGTTGGACACACTCAGCAATATCAAGTTACTATGGAAACCTGCACCAGCCCTCATATACACTGTCAATGCTTATTAAGTTAATAAGAAATTAAGTTATGTCAAACATGAAAATGAGCCTTGTACTGTAAATCTGAAATGGTTTTTTTTCATTATTTCAAGTATTAAAACTACATAACAAGAGCTGATATATGATGGTCAGGTGGTTACACTAACATAAGAGAAACAAATGAAGCAAATCTAGTAGTCCCAGATTAACACTTCGGCTCAAATCTTTTCTGAGCATGAGCCCAGATCGATTGACCATGACACGTAATAACACAGTGGTCTCCAAAAAAGGCCATGTCCAATGTTTCACATTGGCTGTTAGAATCCAGAGTTGGAGAACGTTTTACAGTTGGAAACACTGTAGCATTGTGTAACCATCCTGCAGTGGTACTTTGTAATTGTGTGCATGTGTTATGCCACACAATCTCCTATGGGTGGCGGTGAGGTAGAGACAGATCTCTTTAGTTTTGCCTTCTTTATTCCACATTTTTCCTCTTCTGTCTAAACTCCATCCCCGATGGTTTCAATCTTTAGTACAGGTCGGAAGAATATTTGGTGGTCAGCTGGTGCACTAATGTAATCAAATTAAAGAAAACCTGCACACCAACAGACACACGTTTGCAGATTTATTTAGGTAACGTACCGAGCCACCAGGCTCTTCCACTTTAAAAGAGCCTGGTGGCTCGGAACATTACCTAAATGAATCTAAGTCTAAACAGGAGTCTGTTGGTGTGCGGACTTTCTTTAATTTGATTACATGATGACATTTGATCCAACATCCAGCCACCCAGGGATGTGCGTGTCTTCAGCACTTTTTCTCAACTGGAGCAGTCACTCACCCACTGTCCACACGTTAGCCCCGCTCCCCCCCCCCCCCCCACATCTCTGGTCATCATCTCACTCATGAGACCTGACTTGATGAAGACCCGGTAGCGGTCGAAACGTTGTCCTAAATAAAACCATTCCTGGGAGCTGCAAAACAGTATGCGGACATCTTTCTCTTCTCCCCCCTGACAGCCTTGTAGGCAAACCGCCTAGGTTGCCTATATGCCTATATGCCTTGATACAACCCTGTGTTAAAGGATTGCATAAGCAACAGCAGTGCAAGCATAAAGTAGATATCTGCAAAGGCACTTGGCAAGAAACTAGCCATGATTCATAAAGTTTGACGGGAGCAATCAAATCAAATACTCTGAATCAGATTGTGTGAATCAGATTGCAGCACAGCTCAGTACGCTGCAGAACTCGTAGAGACTGCTCCCAGTAATGCTTCTTTGGGGCCGATAGAGGCATGACGCGGCAAAAAAAAAGCACCTCTACAGATTGAAACTAGGAAGGTCTCCGCCAGGTCAGGTAGGTTATTGTGGGCCAAGTTTCGTCGGCTCTAAAACATCCGCGACATCTCCCAAACAGCGTAGTCATAGGTTTCCCTCCCATAGGCCATAGCCTGACAGACGGTCCATCCAATAACAGAACAGATAGACAGATAACACTTCCGGCGAGAAGACGAGAACAGGCTGAAGCCTACACTCGATGTACACTTGCTGTTTGACGTTCCAAGCGGCTTGGAGAGCTCACCCGCTCCTCCACTCGGCTCCTCCACTCGGCTCCTCCACTCGGCTCTTCCAAAAAGCAAATTACCAATTGGGACAAAACTATTTCCGGGTTAAGCTGGAGGACCGAGTGTGAGTGAGCAGAGATTTGGGGTATTGGAATTTGGCTAATGACTTGAGAGAAGCTAATCCTCCATTGGAACCGTAATCTGGCAAAGGCTTGAAGGGGCAGAACAAGGACTGACAGAGAGAGACATTTTAAAGCTGCGGGAGACGTTTGAAGCTGGACACAAAGTTGATGAGAGAAAGCTGTGGGAAAGTTAGTGGTCAGCTTGCTCTCCCTTTTTTGTGCATTTCTTCCTCTCTGCATTTGTGTTTGTGTACTTAATAGCATTATGTGACTAATGATTTATGATCCGCTGTCTCTCATCCAGACTTTGCACTTGGCCTCATCGGAACTGTACTGGGTCAGTAATGATGACCATCAAACTGTCATCTGTTCTTCTATGCATCACAGAAATGTAAAACAAATTACACCAGCCAAAGTCCTCTTTTATTGTTCTTGTTCAGTTGTCCTATCTCTAGAGAGAGAGAGTGTAGCGGTCACATCCTTCAACATTTATAAAACCTTCAAACCCTCGTGGATGTTGTCAGAGATACATAAAAACTAGTTCATAGTCCATAGAAAAGCTTCTCTGGCAACACAAGACTCATACTAAACATGATAATCAAAACCTGCATGTCATGCGTGCCTAGATATTATGTGGCCGGTTTGGTGTAAACCTCAGTTAATGAAATCCACATTTGAGAACGCAATCACATCCAGAGAAAAGACAAATAATTAGCAGGTCAGTTTTCATTCAGGAGCTCACAGAAGTACCCCAGCATTCTGTGTACTGGCTTAATGCAAAACATCAGAACAGTGAAAACAACGTTTATATGTTTATCAACCATTCCCTTTAATACGATGTGTTCTCTTTGCATTTACTGGCCCTTGATAGGCCCCTGCACCTGTATAGTACAACACTCAAGACCTATCATACCATTATACTGTAGTTTCCATGGACGCTGTTGTAATATTGTACTGTATTGTAGTGTAATGTACTTACAGGAATTCCCTGATCTCCTTGTGTTCCTGTAGGCCCATTTGGTCCTGAGGCCCCTGGCGCTCCTGGAGACCCCTGAGAGAGAAGAGACAGACAGTCATTCAGTTTATGCGTCTGACCTGCCATAGAATATACACCACAGAGATAGATGACTGATGACTTACCATAGGTCCTGTATTGCCCTGTCTTCCCTGTGGTCCATCTTTACCAGGTAGACCCTGAATCACAGAGAACAGTTACACACTGTACAAAATATAAGGAACACCACCTTTCATTTTGAGCTCAACTTTATGTTGCACAATCCATGTCTAATTTGTTCTACAGTATGTGGATCAAAAAGAAACAGAGCTGTCAACTGAAGACCATGCAGTAGTTTGGATGTTCTCTTGCTCAGCCAAGGGCTCTGCTCCATTGGCAAACTATGAGTGTGTTACGAAAAAAACTGCTCAGCCAGAAAGTGACATCAGAGTCCCTTCTGCTGGGGTCGTGGTGGTGTCACACTATAATACTGCCCCAATTAAACCCACCTAATGGGCCTCTGGAACTGGCCTTGGCACAGCTGGTGACAAGACTGTGCACAGCACAGACATTTTGGAGGGCAGGCGCTCAAAGACAGAAAACAGGACAGCAGCAATGCCCATAAAACTGTTTAGGGGGCTATTATTGTCTATGTTTAGCTGATTTGTTCATGTGTTTTTATGTGACAAAGAGTAAGCAGAATTTTTGTACAGCATGTACAATATATGAAGACATTATGCAGTACTTTATCCGTGGAAATGTTAAGGTGTAAAGGTCCTTACACACCGGGGCGATTTTTTTCATGCGAATAATACGTTTTTTTTAAAAACCTTATAAAGTCAATGCAAGCTTCCACACCAGTTTCGCGGAGCGAAAAAAGCGTCTTTTAATTATTCGGAACGAGTCCGAATTTTGCGTATATTCGCATATTCGCATATTCGCCGGTGTGTAACCGCCTTAAGTGTGCATATGCCTAGATGGCTTCTACACAGTAAAATACTTATAATTTAATACATAATATTTTACAAATGTTTTACTCTGAGCGGACTCTTACTCATCCATTTAGTTACATTTGTACACCCTCTCCGAATTAACCAAGTTAATATATATTATTACATAGAGCTTTATCAGGTCCGCTCCTTTTTTCCAGCTACACCAAATCTCTTAGCCAAAAATATCCAATCTACCAACTCACAACGTATAGATTCACTCTTTTTATTGTGTACTGCTGGTCTTACACTAGGTTGTATTCAACAGTATTGAGATGACTCATTTTAATGTTAGGCTAAAGTAAACTTGGATTGGAAAAGAGCGCACACTCAGCAAGGTGCCAGCTAATACCTCATAGGCTACTGTTATAAGAATACAAATGACAGGCTGCAGATGCACTTTGTTGAGGAATTGGCCAAACAAAAGGACAGTGTGCATCTCATATTTCATTCAAGGTTGTGAAAATGAATTAGTTTGTGTTTGTTTGTTGGAACAGCCACAGACTGACCTTTAGCACAGGAGTGAAATAACGTGTTGTGTGAATTCTGGTCACAGACCCACCCTATCTTGGGTGACCATTATACCTCAAGTCAATTCTTTACTTTGTTTTCACATTACATTTGGAGCAATTTTCAGTTCTTAATATGTACCTCGGTTAACGAATGAAAGGTTGAAATCAGTAGGAAATCATAGCTTTCAGTTTGCTTTGGTCAGTTAAATTAATGGAAAAACGGATACAAAATGTTGTTTGGTACAGTAGCATACAGTATCAATGTTACCATATACAAAAGGCATTTCTTGATACCTCTGTGTTTTTCATGTTATAATACACAATAATTTCAAAGCATCTCACATTCATTGAGTGTCATTCAAACTCCCCAAACATGGCTATATCTAATTTCCAGAAAAACCTTTTAGAATTGTAAAAAGACACACGTGTTGTGTATACAACATGACATATTTAGGAAAACTCAAGAAACGATAGCCCTCTACGAGCTTCCTGCTCATAGTTAATTGAGTTCAATTTTCATAGCTGATAATTTTGACCGCTCCATCACCCTAGTATTAAAGGCAATCAAACCTACTTAAAGCACGATTTAAAAGCAGATGGATTGGGCGAGCCATGAGGAAAAAGTATAATCTCAGATAATCTTCTCATTTCAGTTTATACCATACTCTGTGCATATAATAAGACTGGAACCCTTTTTGAGACACACTTACTTTCCGGCTCTCACTTTAGGCTGTGCCATTGGTTGAAAAAGAAAAAGAAAATCATATGAATTTGAACAGATATTGGTATAGCTGAGGATAAAGCAGTACACTTAATATCCTTGAAGTGCAAGCAAATTAGGTTAAAGGCATGGCAAGGCCATGTAACCAACTCTAATCCTCAGATAGCTGTGTGGTGGTTTAGCGTGTACAGTTGGGCTATAATGTTGGGTTTAATAGCAAATCTTCAAAGCCTTCTCTGTTAGCCAAAGAAGAGCACCACAGTGCTTAGTAGGGAATTTCCCTGTGGAGCCACATTTAAAAACACTCCCCATACTATAGCTACAGCCTTGAGCTCTACCAAAATCATATGGTAAACTTTAGCTTTCAAATGAATACTGTATTTTCCTAACAATATGCATTTATCATGGAATAATACAGAAATGCATGCATGTGCTATACAAGCTCAGCCATAATATCGTCTGCTGGGGTCACGGCGTAACACACTATAAACACTACTAACCCTGAATGAGGTCTAAGCAGAGGTTTGAAATCTCCTATACTAAAGTATCTGAAGGTCATACATTTTGCTTTGAAATGGTTTTAGATGGAACAAATATATTTGGGGGAAATTGAGTTATATTAAGGCCAGTGATGTAAATATATCACAAGAAGACACTATATGAGCCCAATGTTATAAACGTCAACCTGGTGTCACACTATAAACGCTACCCAGTTACACCCACTAATAGGCTCTGCAGCTGGGGCTGTGGTGGGACTATACATTGGCGAGAACATAGCGTAAGATCAATCACTCACAGAGTTGAAGTACTACAGGCTATATGATGCTATATCATGCCCAAGGTTCTAAAAATGTTTTAATAAAAAAAATACAAGAAAGAGTGGGTCTCATGGATGAACCATCATGTGTGTGGTGCATGCACAAGATGAGAGGGTGATACCTCAGGTTCCTTCTTTCATCTTCTTTCATTCATCCTTTGAATGAAGACTGAGGAAGACCAACATCTGACGGTACCGATATTCTGGGAGGGGGATATCGCCTATTTTTTTGGTAGCATGTTGGAGAAATGCTAATGATATCAGCCATTCGCCAGTATAATTTTACCCACTACTTCCAGCACCCTTGCTTGCTCTATCTACTTAATTGTAATCTCAACTACACAGTACACCTGCAAAGTTTCATGACTGCATCTTGCACGGTTGTGATGCTATATCACTGACAAAATATGTCACAGACAAACACCACACATCACAAGGTGAAAGGAACACCAGCCACACTGGTGTAACAGTGTTAATGTTTTAATAGGCCAGGAACTCTACTGTCTATAGTACAAGACACATAACAATGATTATCATTAATGCATGTGACTGTGAAAAGTATTGATAAAACGCCCAGGAGAAAGTTATTGTTCCACATGACTGATTTAACTGGCCAGTACAAGTGCTATATTGGCCAAGCATTTGTTTTTTTACTTCACTCTCAGCCAGACAGACTGATTTTACAGTTCAGATGAGTGCTGTAAAAATTGTTTACTATCTGCTTCAATCACCGTTGTGATCGCCGCATGCTATTTGTGCATGTGTCATTGTCTAATGGCCTGTGTGACGGGCTCAAAAGGACAGACGACAGCCATGGACAAGGTTTTCTTCATCTCTGAGTAGCATACTGCTTGCCATGCCTTTGTTGCACGAGATAAAACCCCACATTATACCAGACCTGTCATAACAAAGGCATGTGTGGGGATGGCTGATTTATCCTGTGTGCATGGATTCGTTTCATGCACAACAGGTGTAAAGTCACATATAGCTCTGAGCCCAATTGCTAGGACTCAGGCCATGTGTGACTGTGTAAGGGGCTGTGTCCACAGAAAGCAATTTTTGAGCTGCCAGCGTCTGTCTGCCATGCATTTCTATGGTAAAAAGACGAGCTGGAGCGCTCCTCTTCTCAGCGCCGACGCCGTCGCCGAGCATTGCACTTCAGTGCTTTCGCCGTCCAGTGTTGTTCAGAAAATAGTTCAACTTTTCTGGCATCACAATCAAGATCACAGCTTAATATGATTGAGAATGTGTGACAACCTTGTGGAATGAATGGATGGAGACATCACATCAAACTCTAGTCGTCCGTTATATTATACATGTTTTCTGCTGCTTCAGTAACAATAGTGGGTGTCAGTGACACTGCTTTGAGATGGCGAGATAACAAGGGTAATTTTAGGTACATTGTTAACCACTGTCAATATTTTGGGCATGTTACTATAGGTGAACATTTTCAATGTATTTCTTTTTATAAAAAACCCAAATCTAATATTTAAAAAACAATTCAAATATAAAAAATGAAATAGTGAAAATAGCAGATCTACATGCTCACATGTCGTGATGTGACAACTTGTAGATAATCAATTTTCCCTATTCATCATATGACAAAGTAAATAGGGCTTAAGTGATCAAATCGTTGAAAAGTATAGTTAAGAATAACTCTGTCCAATTTGTCCAACACCGTCAGCTACTCACTGCAACTTTTTTTTAATGTCAAAGAGTGTAAGTGTAAGGCTGAAAGGCTGGCAACAGAGTTTGTATTCTAATGATGATGTATCCTAATGATGGCCAAAAACAAAAATAATATTGCTGACAAGTAGCTTGTTGGTGGCTGTTCATTTGAGACAATTTGTGGAATTCCATTTCAGATATCCCACAAAATCGCAAGGATTAATTCACACAGGCAGAGAAGCAATGAGCGAAGAAAATGAAATGAGCTCATCAACAGCTAATCTAAAAGGATTTACTGTGTAGAATTCAATGCAGATTTGTTTTCTTTATATTTTTTCCATTTTCGCCCAATTTATCCGTCAATTCTCCCATGTACTGCAGTCGCTGTCACTGCTGACCCCTAGAGTTTTGGTCTGAGGAGTGTTTACTGTAGACAATGTGTCTCCTCCGTTACACATGACATCGCCAGCCACTTCTGTTCACCTGACAGTGAGGAGTCTCACCAGGAGGACGATAGTGTTCGATGGAACGCCTGGCCAAGCCAGATCGTAGGCTTAAAACCTCAGTCTCTGTCAGTGGTGGAAAGTAACTAAGTACTTTACTTAATTTACTCAAGTACTGTACTTAAGTACAATCTTGCTGTATTTTTACTTTACTGGAGTATTTCCAATTTTCAGTACTTTCACTTCTACTCCACTACATCTCAGAGGCAAATATTGTACTTTTACTCCACAACAATGATTTGAAAACTTTAGTTACTAGTTACTTTGTAGATTTTGATTATTATTACAAAACATACATTAACCACTTCAGCCCTATATACATTTCGGCCATTTGAAAATAGCCTATCTACAAGCTCACAATGCGTCGCGATGCGACGCATTGTGAGCTTGTAGATCTGCTATTTTCAAAAGATTTTTATACATTTGAATACTTGAAATGGGACATTCTGCACAATGAGTACTTTTACTTTTGGTACTTTAAGTACATTTTGATGCCAATACTTTTGTACTTTTACCGGACTTTTACTTGTAACAGAGTATTTCTACATTGCAGCATTGATACTTTTAAATTTGAGTACTTTTTCCACCACTGGTCTCTGCGGTGGTGGACAGGATCTTCACCCCTGTGCCACCCACATGCCCCATTGCAGATGTTTTAAATGCCTGTTTAACACTTATAAACTACACAAATATGTTTTAATGTGTCCGCTTACATTTTGAGAGCATGTTAACAGGTTAAGCATTTTAACAATCAATCAATCGATTGTATTCCGGCTTTGATCAGTGGAACTAGCATAGTATACTTTAAGTTCCTATTTATTGGTATCACAAAGAAAACTAACCTTTCAAGGTCATATAATAGGATAGTGTTATATCATTTAAATCTTAGTGTTTTGCCAAAAATGTGGGGCCTCACTTGCAACATCCTCATGGCCCACGGCCAACTGTAGGCCTTGGCCCACAGGTTTGGGAATCGCTGTATTACATTATTTGAGTGAATCTTCATGCTGCTGGGGTACACATTGAGCTGTGGCAGAGCTGGTACGGTATTTATAGCTCTGCTGTGTGAGATGTATCTATATTACACTATCAACATCAATGATAGCAAGCTGGTATCACAGAGCATTTATGAATGAGATCTTGTTTAGTGTGTGAGCGCAGTGGTGCGCTCTGCAGCTGAAAGGCAATATGACAAACATTGAAAATATGTAGATTTTTTTTACGAGTGGACATAAAACTGAGCAGATGAGCTTTCTGGCACTCAATCACGCCGCGAGGACAGATAGACAGATGGGCAATCGCAACCACTTTAACAATTTACTCAAAGTTATTACATGGACCTCAGAAATCTATTAGCACACCAACATTTCACTGCACATACTTGTATGAGTGAGTGACAAATAAACCTCTTAAATCACAGACACTGCCGATAGCAAAGGAAACATTATATGAAGACTGATATAACAGTCTCTCAGATTTTATAAACACTTTGCCTCACCATATAGAACAGTGGATATGCAGCCGTCAGATGGCATTGGTAAAGGTGAACGCCCTTCACAGTTCCTTACCCTAACTTTAACCCAGCAACAGCAACAAAACAGGAACATGTTTATGTTTTTAGTTTTTATAACCCTATATTATATCCATGTCACATCACTCACCTAGAACATCATGTTCATCTTCCTCATCACAAGTTTCAATGGCAATCGTAATCAAAGACGAATAAGTAAAGAAACTAACACTGTGTTAATTTAACTCTGATTATACTATGTTCATTATTGTATAAAGTAATAATAATATTCAGAGTTAAATTAGCACTGTGGATTTGACTTTCTGTGTGGAGAATCTTACCCTTACTCCCGGTGGTCCGTCTCTCCCCGCCGTTCCCGAACCCCCAGGAACACCCTGAAAAATGCACAGACAAGGTGGATGTCCCACATATTATTGTATGGACCTTACACAATCAAGCAGAGAGATCATTTAACTGTGTAAAAGTAGCAGTTGAATATAGTGTAACCATAAATGTAAGGGTATTCCGAATTATTATCTCTGCCAGCCGAAGGCAGGACGAGAGATTACGTTTTCGTCCCCGTCTGTGTGTGTGTGTGTGTGTGTGTGTGTCTGTGTGTGTGTGGTGCTAATTTCACAAACCACTGTACCACTTAGCGCCAAACGTTTTGTGCACACTGCCAGTAAAATGTTAAGACATGCCATAACCACACTCTCCATTCATTATTGTCACTGCAAGCACCATGATGTTCATGAGACTTAAACCTTTCATGCAAAATGGGTAAAGTGATGAGCAACTGTGAAACCTGACATTATTAAGTATTATAATATAAGACGTATAAAGCCTTATAACTGTTGATATGAGACATCATACAGCAATATGAAGGCTTATATAACCTCTTCCCCACAGGTCACCCCGTTATTGCATTCCCATCCACTCATCTGCAGTGGGCTGCCTTTCCAAAGTATAATGATAATGAATGTGTTAATGTGATTTATCTCTACTTCAATATGAGTGGAGGACCCATAAAGTAGGGCAATTAAGGTCTGTAGGGGTCTCTAACGAGAGGAGAGGAGAGAAGAGGAGAGGAGCCAACTACTAGCACTCAGTCAGTAGTATAATGCAAATCTTTGCCAGGAGGCATTTCCCAATCTCTCTCCATCTTTCTCTCTGTCTGGGGAATGCGATGACAATGTTTTGGGGTTGTGCTTAAGTATGAAAAGGCACCGGACAATGGGGGAAGGGATATAATAAAGGACATTACATCATTACAGTGCAACCAGAGTAGACTGGCTGTATGAAGACATCAAAAAGTAGTGTGGCATGTTGTCATCACTACTGTAGAACAAACGTGAAGTTACAATGTTATAGCATTGCAATATGTGCATGACCCTCCCATCTACGATGTTAGTATATTCCCACACGTAATTCTGGACAGATTGCTGTCATTCAATGTTCTGTGTAATCTGCAAAGTGTGATTTTTTATAACTTTTCATAAAATGATGTTTGTATCACAGGATCAATCAAAGGTTACAATTTTAAATGTAAATGTCGGGTTTCCACTGCCCCATAGTCACTTTGTTCCACTGCCCCATAGTCACTTTGTAAGTCCTTCGCGAGAGGTAGTAAGCACATTAATGTCATTTACATTACAGCTATACTAGTTGACAGTCAATTGTACATGAAACTGAAAAATAAAGACATGTATAATGAGATGTACACATATTGAAAGGTGACAGACCATGCCATCACAGTGTCAGGAAAGAGACCTCAAACCTGTGTTTACATGTGTGACACTCCACATGAGATGGAGAGAGAGGGAAAAGAGACAGATTGGTCTCTCAACCCATACATCATGGCATGAAACATCTATAAGATAAAAATCGTTTCTTTCTACAGGCAATCTTAAGACTGTTGTGAATGCTCTGGTGTATTCTCGCTTAGATTACTGTAATGCCTTGTACTCTGGTCTCAGCCAAAGCTTAATACATCCCCTGCAATTGGTTCAAAATGCGGCAGCTAGGCTCATCACTGGTACCAGGAGATTTGAGCACATAACACCTGTTTTAGCTGCACTTCACTGGCTTCCAGTCGACTTCAGAATTGTTTTTTAGATTTTTCCTGCCAACTTTTAAAGCTCTTAATGGTCTAGCTCCTAGCTATTTGTGTGATATGGTAGAACCCTATGTGCCAGTGCGTACCCTTAGATCATCTGGTCGGGGTCTACTGGAGATTCATAAGTTAGTTTGGCTACTTTGGTGACCAAAGCCTTTGCCATAAAGGCCCCCAGACTCTGGAACAGCCTACCAGAGGAACTCAGGTTAACCATTAACAAGTTTTAAATCCCTCTTAAAAACCCATTTCTACAGAATGGCCTTTTCAACTCCTTGAGATAAATCTTGTTATTGCTCTGTTGTTCTATTGTTAACTTAATATATTACTGTTATTGCATTATTGCATTGTTGTTGTTTGATTGCCGTTTTGATTGTTCAAGCACTTTGTAACATTGTTTAACCCTTCCATTGTGTTAGGGTAATTTTTTACCCGTTTTCAAGTTTAATTAAGTAAAAAGTACCCTTTACATTTCTTTATTGGAACAAGGCTTCATGATATCCTCAGAAACGGCTATTTTAACGCAAAAAAAAGGTGTGAAGACACACACACACACACATACACACACACACACACACACACACACACACACACAATGCATCGGTAAAGTGCGCGCTATAGGGTATGAAACATACAGACGAGATGATTGTTCATAGTTGTCCTGTGATCAGTCAGTGTATCACATCTTTCTGCCAAAACTGATAGTAGGCTATAACTAGCTGCACTAACACTCCAGTAGACCCAGTCACTGCGGGGCTATCTGTAGTCGCGGGTGCTGCATAGTTAGTCTGTAGTCTGCACCCGTGCACCGGGTTCACTCACTGCTCTGCGGAAGATGAATGTCAGAGACTGGCTTATTATTTGTTTTGGCTGATGGTGCGTTCAAGACAAGGTGCATCAGAAACACGGGATAGTATGAAATACAACATGAAAAAAATGATGTATTTTACCGATGCAGACATGCAGCGAACGATGCATCGCGATTTCAGCCGTAAATTGTATCCGATGCACACTGAATGAACCGGTGCAGTCGCATCGCGCACGTTTATATCGATTCACCAGTCTGCAAGGACCTTAACTGTGGACACACATACGCACGTATGGTAATATGTTCCAACAGACCCAGGATTTAGCTGATCAACGGATTCCGTTTCATCACATTCACGTTAGACCAGGATGCACTGCACGCTGCTACAGGTAACACAAACAAACGCACACATGCACACACAAACACACGCATGTGCATGCAGATACACACACAGCTGTAAGTGAAATAAATAAAATTGGTGTCAGTGGTGGAGATGGAGGTTAAGAGGGGCTACTTCATACATCTGTGCAAAATCTGGGAAGAGACAAAGTTTAAATCATTCCTTACTTAGCCACTTAATCACACACACATGCATAATAGACAGAAATGAACACAGGTGGGAATGTGTGGCGTACGGACATGCATACAACACACACACACACACACACACACACACACACACACACACACACACACACACACACACACACACACACACACACACACACACACACACACACACACACACACACACACACACACACACACACACACACACACACACACACACACACACACACACACACACTTTGCTATTCATTGCAGCTGCTGTTGATGCATTATTCACCGTCAGACTAAAACAGAGAGAGGGGACTACTGATGACAAGGTTACATTGTATTTACTACAGTGAGAGAGAACAAGAGGAAGAGGAACAGAGAAAGAGAGAGGAACGGAGAGAAAGAGAGAGGGAGGGGAGGAATGATTTAAAGTAGGGCAGAGGAGGAGGAGGAGGAGAAGAGGGAGAGAGAGAGACGGTAATGGATGTTTTAGGTTTGAGATATTCTCTGTGGTGGGTTGTATATTACAGCAGGGCCCTGGAAGCTGCAATATTCCCTACCGAGCCACACCAGTACGCACGCACGCACGCACGCACACACACACACACACACCTGTTGGCATGCACGTATACACACATACACACACACGCGCGCGGGCACGCACTTATATTCCCCTCTGACAAAACACATTATTACTTGGTAACAGTGCAGCACAAGGCTGCAGCTTTTATTAATAGGACAATGCAGCATGATAGTGGTGCAACAGGAAGTATAGGGACTCCATGTGAGCTGGTCTGGGGATTGGTTGCTCTCTTCTCTTCGACACAAGGCTGCCACCCTGCCAGCTAAACAAAACAAGTTGTAAGATATGCTACTACTGACCATGTTCACATGGTGGCCATTTTCATGTCTCTTTTTCTTTTAGAGTAGCATTTTTTGTAACCTTTTTTTCCCCCAATTTAGTCATTCTGGCAATTAAGTCATCCAATAACTTTTTTATGTTGCCAGTGTTCCTGTACCCGATCCCGATCCCCGATTACCCCCCTCAAGATCGGCCGATTCCAATCTTATTATTTTAAATGTATTAATTTGGCAACGACCGATCGAGTCATTTGGAGTGACAATCGGCAGATTTAATTCAGTGCCAGATCGATCGAAGAATCACTATTTCCCTCCCCTGAACATGGCCAGTTGTGTTTGTATACTACTAGAGGTCCGGGCGCCCTACGGGCCGGGCCCCCTAGCCGCGCACAGGGCTCTAGCGAGGGCTCGCTTATTTTGGGGTTCCAAAATGGTGGGATAAAGATTTCCCCAAAAAATGTTAAAAAAATTATAATAAAAAAGAAATACATGGGGGACCCCCTGGGAGTCTTGGGACCCCCGTGAAACATTGCGGACCCCTTCGGCTGTTTTTTTTGTTCATGAAGGTGGTTGCTTGTTTCTGGCGCACATCTGGCAACACTGACCTGTCTGCCCCCCCAACGTGGCAACCCAGACTGCCGAGTCGGTGTTAGCGGTTGCGTTCTCGCGCGCGCGCACACACACACACACACACACACACACACACACACACACACACACACACACACACACACACACACACACACACACACACACACACACACACACACACACACACACACACACACACACACACACACACACACACACACACACACACACACGGTGCAAGGGGAAACACGCTCGCGCGCAGGAAGGGAGAAGCAGCAAGCGGCTATGATTAGCTCTGTGTTTTTTCATGAAGCTGCCCACGCATGCGCAGTTTGCAAACGGACGAAGAAATTGCAACCTAACTGCAACCTAACTGCGACCTAACTGCAGAGGCACACCACCGCGCATGGGCAGTTCTGCCAATTGTATTATAGGATAGACGCTCAGCCAAACCGGATGCACTGCGGTGGATTCAAACCCCTAGACTATGCAGTGGTGGACAGGTATTTTACAACTGTGCAACCTGTGCACCATCCTCTTTTGTTTGCTCTTACGTTTTCGTTATGCTACTGTGATAAATAATCTAAATGGTAATAAGGTGGGCAAAATAAGCTTCGGCTTCAGCCCATACCTTTTCGGCCAAAAATGATCTTGTTGACTTTATTGTACTGTATGTCTAACTGTTATGTTAAAGAAATCATGACCGAAATAAGTAAACTACTACTACTACTACTACTTGGACTTGGATTCTCTTATCTTGATATCTCCTTGTTCACAGACTACTCTCAGGCCAAACAATCAACAGAACATCACATAAACAACAGCAATTATCATTAAATACTAGGAGGGAATAAAAGACTAACTAAAATAAACTTTGTTGATCCCTTGAGGAAGAAACTGTAATAGCCACCTCACACACAAAATACAGAACAATGAATTCACAGGGCAGAAAGATACCCAGGCACACACTCCTAACGTCAGAGACATTATTATCTGAATCAGCAGAGCAGCACATTATTAAAATGACACATTATTATTATTAAAATGATACATTATCATTGTGATCATTTTGACTGCCTGGGCACAATAATTTACTATCCATTTATCTCCCTCAGCACAATACAACACTGGCCAGTAAAATAAATAGAGTCATTATCACAAGGAATTTCATCTCTTCATTAAATACAGTGACAGTTGTGAGCACACAAGACGTCTTGTATTGTTCTGGGAAATGTTGTGGAAGTGGCATATGGACAAACTTAAAGTTCAAATAAAGTTCACATACACCGGACTTGCTGTTCCACCATTTACAGTATATGACAACTTTTAAATCCTGTGATGGACAAGGTTCCTGTTTGATCCACCTGGTCAAACAGAAACTTTTCAACAAATAAATCCAACTTTTCAAAACTTAAAAAAAAGAACAGATCTAGATTCTCACAACGGGTTGCATCGCAACACGTATCACAAAGCTTATAGACTGGCTATTTTCTTTTTTTTTTAAATTATTATTGAGGCTTAAAGACATTTAAGGTCATTTTAACATCTATTCTGGTTTCTGTGAGCACCCCAGACAGTTTCTACTGTAAGGACAGCATCTTTACAAATCAAATAGAAGATATAATTTCAAAAGTTATATATTATAAATGGAGCACAAGAAAACATTTCCCACAGGTAGAGTTATTATCACATTTCCTCCCAGTCTCTCCCTGTTGTCCAAAGATCTCAATAAAACCCCATTAAATTAACTCAGCATTACCCTTCTCATTGGTTCACTGCTCAATAATGAAGAGATGGGTAATGAGTATTCACATCTCAACGATTCCATTAGGCTACTGTGTGTGTGTGTGTGTGTGTGTGTGTGTGTGTGTGTGTGTGTGTGTGTGTGTGTGTGTGTGTGTGTGTGTGTGTGTGTGTGTGTGTGTGTGTGTGTGTGTGTGTGTGTGCTTGAATCATTTCAAAATATATACACTGCAGTAGATCAAAGATGTATCTGACGCCTGCCTTGACGTTATTTGCAGCAGACCCACATCCGACGTGACACCTAGGGTGCATTCGGAAATGTGCACCGGGAGCGCACTCACGTATTAGTTTGTATTGGCCAGTGTGCTCAGTGCTATATATCCGAATGCACCCCTAGTTTGTAGAATCTACTTAGGCGAAAATGGGCGTGGCCTATATGGGGAATTTCAATTGTACTGTTCAAGAGTAATAGGCCGTAAAACGTGCCAGTGTAGCACCACCATGAGGCCTATTTGAAAAATGTGGGTCAAGTGTCTTTCTTGGCCTACTGGCTCTGCGCATGAAAGGTTTGGTTCTTATCGGTCCAGCGGTTTGCCAAATAACGAGTCGGAATATGTTTTTTTGTGCGGGTGGGTTGGTTATACGAGATAAAATCAGGCTCTGCGTAACTGGATTTTTAGGTTTTATTCTGACAGTGTTTACATACAATGTCTTTAAAAGACTTTATAGATATAAGTTCACTGAAGGACAGAATGGAGAATGGAGTGCTTAGAAGTTCTACTGTACTGATACAGTGACAGTGGACACTGCTTCCAGTAGATTTAATCTATTGTGTTGGTCTACCCAATTACATGTGTAGACCAACATATAGGGGGCTATCACAATATTTCTGGCTATGCTAGTACAGTAGTTCAGAGGTCAAGTCTAGATGGGTCAGCCTGGACGGCTGGCGTAGTGGTCCAGGCACCTAAACTCAGTGTGGCCTGACAGCGCGTCGCGGGTTCGAGTCCCGAGCCCGACGGCCTTTGCTGCATGTCACTCCCCATCTCTCTCACCCCATTTCCTGTCAGCCTACTGTCCTATCAATAAAAAAAAGGTCTGGATGGGTCAAGCCAGAAAATCTTTATTTATTTATGTTTTGCTGCTGCTGCAGTGGAAATGTTACGAAGTGAAGCTCCTTCACCCCTGCACATTGACCTCCTTTGACACCTGAGGCCCTCATTAGAGTGCAAACTAGTAAATAAATTATGTTTTCATTTCAACTGGTTCAACTCTGCTCTCGTCGTTGAGTTATACTGTAGCTGTAACATTTTAAAGTTTTAACATAAAATTGAATTGCATTATATTGTAGACACAAACACTCATGCACGTACACACACACGTGCGCCTGCGCACACAGTTAATAATACCATCAGACACCGACAAAGGAAGAAGGTACTGTTTCTTAACAAGACAACAAATAATGCCAAGAGTCAGCCACACATGAGTAGGCTACATTTAAGTCAATATACTGTACTGTACTATATACTGTACTGTAATATACTCGACAATGCCTTGGTTCAGATAGACAGACAGACAGACGCCATTCATCTTCATGATACAAGGACTGAAATAATGTATATTCATGTAAATACAGAAGGACTCCTTTGCATCTTATTACTGCCTTTTTGACACGTCAAGATCACGCCGAAGACAAACATCCTTTGACTCGTACATCAACCACACAGGAAGCCCGTAGCACTTGTCGTAGCACTTGCCCTAGCCTTGACGACGTTGCATGCTTATGCAAAGGCTAAAATGTAATTTAGATAGCATGTTACGTACACGTACACTGTAGACATACTGTATGCCAGGTCATTTGTAGACCTGGCATCCTATAGTGTGTATAGTTTTCAGATTTTTTGGTATTATACTGTTTAGACTGAAGATAGGTTCTTGGTTTAACTATGATCCTAGATTGTTATCTTGTGTTTTCCTTGCTTACTGTAAATCGCTCTGGATTAAGAGCGTGTGTGTGTGTGTGTGTGTGTGTGTGTGTGTGTGTGTGTGTGTGTGTGTGTGTGTGTGTGTGTGTGTGTGTGTGTGTGTGTGTGTGTGTGTGTGTGTGTGTGTGTGTGTGTGTAGCATTATCCTTTCTTCATATTTAAGAGGGTATATCTCACCATAGTCCCTGGTGCACCATTCTCTCCTCTCTCCCCTTTCTCTCCAGGAAGACCCTGAGGAATAAAAAAACAACATGACAATGACATTATAATTCAAATGGAGCTTTGACTATAAAAGATGGCTATCAATGTAAAAGGGAAAACAAGACACAAGAAATGGTATGTGTAATCATGGGAATGTTAGACCATTACAGGCCCCTAGAACAACTTTACTGTGGCTTGGCAAAAGTCCTACAACTGTCTGGAACTGGATTGAAGGGATTCATCATTAATTGTTGGTTTATTTTGGCAAAGACCCAAAAACTCAGTCCCCAAGCTGAACTCCTAGCCCAAGTGCCCTCTGTTATCTCACTAAATAAAAACATGAGGGAACCAAATGGTACTGTGGTATATCGAACTGCTACTAACCAACTACTGCTTTGTATACCCTCTTAGAAAAGACTATGTGCACACACGCGCGCACACACACACACACACACACACACACACACACACCGAGGATCCTTGAATAGACAGCCCACTGGGTCCCTGTGGTCCTGGGGGGCCTTGGGGTCCTGGAGGGCCACTGTCTCCTACTGTGCCTTGTGGTCCCTGCAAGGACAACAAAAACAATTATTTAGAGTTCATTCTACTTTTGAAATGGTTAATAAATGATGCAGTGCAATGATCAGTTTAATAGATATTACCCACACTCCTGACAAGCCACCAGTCATTTTAATGTATCCTACAGTATATCAATTGGTTAAAAAGGGGTGTAAGAGATATTATTTTTGTTAAAATAAGTGTTAAATAGCTCTATATTCTGATTGCAGTCATTGCTATAGATTATTTGTTCAGTAACATGGGTCTCCCCATCTCTCCAGCACTTTAGTAAACAGAAAATGCATTTTCAGGTCGTAATACTATAAAGAAAACATCACATGGATGCACCTGGGACGTATCATCAGTGTTGTAGCCTGGGGTCATCGGGTGTTTCGGGTCTCGCAACAACATACACCCTCGCCCAGGTGACCCAGCCGGGGTTGATCAAGCCCCGACTTACGTCCCAGTAGCTACCCACGGTCAGTCCTATTAGGGAAAGACAGGGCCACTGAGTCCGCTTCTCCGGAACTACTCTGCCGGGACTACTCTGCCGGGACTGGGGGAGGCTCTGGCACGTGGAGGGACTAGGCTCCTCCTTTGTCTCACCAGGTCCAGGACCTGAGCGCTGCACCAGACTCCCCCCGATCCAAACAGCTCCTTGGCGTGATGGCTTCTTGGGCCGTGGTGGTGATGCAGGCTCCACTTGCCAGGTAATTTTTTAACATGATTCTTATAACCATGATTCTTGGCATTTGCCAAAAACAGCAGATCTACAAGCTCACAACGTATTGCGTCGTGAGCTTGTAGATCGCCAAATTTTTCAAAAAAGATTTCGTGTAGACGGAAGCAAGCGGTCAAAGTCTAGTTGTAACTCACGTCCAGTTGTATAAGACTAGACAGTTAAAGTGGTTAAAACGTGTCTCCAAAGATTGTGAAGAGAGGCAAATTGCCTGCAGCATAATGCTGCATGCAACAATGTGTGCAGTACTGTACTGCGGTAACTCTCATTGCAGTAGTGATGAGTACTAAGTCCAACAGAGCCATCATCGAAAATCTGATGCTTAACTCTGTTTGACTCAGCAGCTACCCTTTTCTTTCCTGGTTTACCGAGGAAAAGTAAACCACATCTGGGTCGAATTAGGTTAAAAAATGTACAGATTTCATGTTCATGTTTCAGACCAGCCTCCACTGCTTATACTGAGCTGCAAGGCACTGGGACGGGCAAGTTGCATTTAAAAGGTGTTATAATGAGATGTATATGACAGTGAGGATGTTTTCTTTATCATTATATCTAATTCAAACTGCACACTATGTCAAGCACAATAACAGAAGATAAACACATGCAAGATGCTACCCTCCCCTGTCTTGTTAAATCTTCAACACAAGCAAGGTGTTTCGGTTTTAGAGCCACTGCCAACTATCGAAACACCACCTTTGCCTCTGGCAGCCCACTTTATAATCACATGCAATTTGCATGAAGTTAAACACAGGTGACCCTTATTACAACCAGCTCATTTGTATTCACCGTTTTCACACTCATGTCTACTCCAGGAAATAGAGTTAGGCATGTGTCATCCCATCCATAATCAGGTTATGCCAGCGGTCGTCATGGTTCATTGGATCAATGTGTATATACAGTACACGTGTTGAAGATGCAGAGCAGCGAGAGGCAGAAGTGAGTGCTTCCAATCATGTACACTTGCACATTTATTGTTCCACCGGCAGTAATAGCCAACGTAACCTTCATCCCTGCTCTGCTTTATTGCTTTACTGCTTCATGTCTTTCCCAAATAAAAAGAAAGCGTAGCGAGGCATACAAAATTGAATACATGGATCCATTATAGTGAAATGTAGATATTAGCCCGTAGCACTTGACCTAGTCTTGACGACCATGCAGACTTATGCATGTTAAAATGTAATTTAGATAGCATGATATTTAGACAGATGCTAGGTTCATTGTTTACCTGGTACCCTATAGTTTCAATGTAGAGATTGTTATTTTATAGAATATTGTTTAGACTGAATGCTAGGTTCTTGGTAATCCTAGTTTACTGAGGCACTACACTGTCTCTCTGCATCTGATGCATGTACTGTATGTGTTTACCTTGCTTATTGTAAGTCGCTCTGGATAATAAGAACTTAAATCTGATGCCCTTTATCTTAATAACAGAAACACATTTTGTATTTTGAGGTAAGGCTGCAGTAGGTCTGACATTCAGAGACAGATACAGATGAAACTTGCAATAAAGTACAACTTGATGAACACCAACTGTCCAAATGAAGGTGCATACTGCCTAACTCAATTACTACAGAAGCTATGATTAGCCCTGAGCTAAAGTAACCAGGAAAATGTCACGCGTGTGTGTGTGTGTGTGTGTGTGTGTGTGTGTGTGTGTGTGTGTGTGTGTGTGTGTGTGTGTGTGTGTGTGTGTGTGTGTGTGTGTGTGTCTGTAGTCATGCAAGTGCATATGTGTGAGTATGCAGTAAAGTCTGGAGGGTTAATATTGCCGTCGTCGGGCAGAAATCTTTTATCTCCATATATGACATTTTTATGTTTTTCCTTAAATTTATGCCCTACTTCATCATACAAGAGTGTAGTGTCGAAGTAGTGGAAATAACAGCAATGTACAAGCTCACAACGCGTGGCTATTTTTCTTTTTTATAATAATGAAAAAGGAATGGTTTTGAAAATATGAGGTTTCCACCTGACAGCAACCATATCAGGGTACATTATTACAGTCAGTGTCAGAGTTAAATGAACACTGTGTATTTTACTGTATTATAGGTTTATGAGTGTGTGCCATGCTTCACCCCTGTAAGAGAGAGAACTGTGCCACACTCCAAAAGCAACAGAACTATATCCTTCACACACATGGTGTATATTTACACGCTCTCATTGTTTCAATGGAGGTGGGGAGGGATTAGACCAAGTTCTGGGTGGGCCCGTCCATGTCCTGTACTTTACATTAGTGGTTCTCAAACGTTTTCATGTGAAGGACCCTGGAATTAATATGTATTTATTTTGGCCGCGGACAAGGTTAAATTGCTTAAATTTTATTGGATGCAATATTATATTAACATTACATTAATTAACAGTGCTTTACATGATACATCATTGCATTGCGGATGAAAAAAAACTCATATCTTTCCAGAAGTAAAACTAAAATAAAACTATGTTTGATTTGACATGCATTCATTGAAATTATACAGTGGGCTTCAAATGGGTTCTCATGGGTTGTGGAGCCATGAAGCATTACTGTGCACATAAAGGCCTTTGTAAGATTTCTACTAAAAGAGAAAAAAGAAACATATTTGCACAAACCCATACTGCTTTTTCCCTACATGTCAGCAGTAGCCGTGTAATCAATGTAGTAGATGTGTATTAAGGGCTGTGGGAGGTAGTAACAGGACTTGTGCTTCTTTATTCAACAGCACTTGTGCTTCTTTATTCAACAGCACAGTGATCCTCAACCTGTTTAATTTCAAGGACCCTTGGTTTTATATGCATTAGGCCTTTTTTGGAGGGGGGATCTACACTGTAAAATAGTCAGTACAGAGTTAATTTAACTCTGAGAGCGTACAGTATAAATGGAACCAAGGTCCATTTGGTTCAAATTGTATACTCTTTGAGTTACAGACACGTAAGGGTCCATTTGGCTGCTAACTATCAATCATTTAGCTGGAGAACCCCTGGAACCCGCTCAAGGACCCCCCGTTGTGAAGTAGTAACTGCAAAGAGGCTAGCAGTGGTACTGAATCATTTCCGTTTTTAGCTCTACATGGTCCAACTTTTACTCCTGGATAACTTTTAAAAGTCAAAGATAAAGTACAGCATACACTGTACAATCCAGTGTTAATCTAACTTTAAGTGTACATATGGACCCATAAACGGTAGATAACCAAATTAATTAATTAAGTTGGTTACACTTTACACACTTAACACTGATTACTTTACTGTATATGGATGGATAGACTACTCAGCATATTTGAAACTGAGCATGTTTATCTCAGAGCTTGATGGCATAAGATAGTGACAACAGAATATGAAGTAACTTTATTTTACTGACCGTCACCCCAGGCTCTCCCCTGTCTCCTCTCGCTCCCCTGATGCCGGGACCACCCTGGAAAACAATTCAAAACCACAGCTGAAACTAGACAGGCAATGTTGCAAAACAATAGTTTACCTGAGCACAAAAATAGTGTAGCATTTAGTGTAGACCCCTGTCTCTGGGTCAGCACTGAACTGTCTGTTTCAATAAAGTTAAAATAGTAAGGCAGCACCCTTGAAACATTTAATAACATCCAAAGCATGTAATTCTGTCACAGAGTTCAAATGTATTTTTGCATGATGCATGGTGGTCATTTGCGATCTGTTTTGCAGATTACAGATCAATTTGACTGCATCTGCAAGTACACTTGTTGCAGAGAGGATTCTGGGAGTTTTAAACCTTCAGTTGACCCTACTAGCCCCAGGGTTTAACAGTGGCCAGGCCGCACACATATGCTTGTCATCAAACCATCTGGGATACTACATCCTCTTCCTGTGTTTGCTTTAATAGGTCCCTCCAGGGACAGAGAGGGTGGCCAGGTAGTTCCTATATGGCCACAGGGGATAGTAGGGACGGTGGCAGGAAGGGTGTGGGGGGAGGTTGAGCAGAACCAATAAGTAGCAGAGAAAGGCCTTATTTAGACTTGGTTGCACGGCGGTGTCGCGCATCGGAAATAGCCAATCTACAAGCTAACAACGCGTTGCAGCGTGATACATTGTGAGCTTGTAGATCGGCTATTTTCGGTGTGTGACACTGGCCCGCTAACTAAGTATAAATCTGGCAAAAGAGAACAAGGACGAGAGAGGAACATTAGGACAGAGGAAGAGGAAGAAGATATTGAAGGAAAATGACGATGAGTGTGGAAAAAAAGCTAGGAGGAGGGGATATTCAGATGTGATAACATCTAACTAACCCCAATGGAGGAATCCATCTTTCCTCATGTGTCCAGGTGCCTTTTCTATAAACGCCACGCAGAGAAATAAATAACACAAAGGAAAGGAGAAATCGGAAATGTGATTCAAAGAGCAAAAGTTACGCATTTTAAGCAAGCCACGGTTCAACTCCCCAGTGCATAATTTGTTCAAATTTCCAGGCCAGTGGCGTTGATATAATTTTTGTTTTTCTTAGCTTCCCCAAAGGGATGCGTTATCCCTCCCACACACACACATACACACACAAATGGATGCATACTCAGAACGGTGGCAGCTGGACAGCATGGTAGCTGTGGTTATCATATCTACATTAAGCCATTCATCAACATCCATCTGTTATAGTTATAATGTCATCCAAACCCCATTCACTGCCTGCGCCAGAGACCTTCTGGGGGCAGACAGAGATTATCTGCAGAAGACAGAAAGATCCACATCTCTGCTCTTTGAAAAGATGTAAGGAAAATAAAACAGACACAAGAAAAGAGAAGGGGACAAAAACGACAGAGAGGCAGACAATGGCATAAAAGAGACGTAAAAGGAGAGAGACTGTGAGAGGAGCTGTGTCCATATGCTTCAGGCATGCGTTAGAGATAAATGGGAAAATGTAGGAAAAAGAGGAGGAAAGAGGGAATAACAGAAAAGAGGATGTCTGACACTGTACTTGCAGGCAGGTATGGCGAGACGAGAAGGGGAAGAGAGCCAAAAGACAATGACAAAATCACACTGAGAGAGGAACACTAGTTGTCTGCACTGCAGAACTCTGGTACCGGGATGAAAAGAGAGATTTTGAGAGTAAGAGACAGATAAATATCAGAAAGGGGCAAAGAGGTTAAAGTGGATCTGGCCAGCCAGACAGAGAGGAGAAGAGGGAATTGTAATCGGCTGTGATAAATGGAATCTCCACATAATTACTTTTTCAAACACACCACTGTTGATCCACACTCCTGGACCTCAGTACCCCAGGAGCAGAGAGAGAGACAGTGAGAGATGGTGAGAGAGAGAGGAGAGAGGGAGGTGGGGGGGGGGGATGTAGGAAAATACTTCATAACAAGGAGCAGTACAGGAGAGAGGAAGAATAGACAAAGGTGACTAGACTTAAATGAGCTCATTTATTTGCTCTCATTTTTTAACCCATATCAGGTTTTATTCTACCTGCTGCTGCGTGAGAAGAATGCAAGCACCTCTCTGTCTCCAGGAGAAGGATACAGCCTGATTTATACTTTGTCATACGATGCAGCGTGCCGAAAATAGCCAATCTTCCAGCTCAGAACACGTCGCATCGACACCGAATGACATAGATAAAGTGTGTTTCTACTGCTGGTCCAGGAGAGAGAATCAATGAATAAATGACATAGATAATGGTGTTCTTACAGGGGGTCCAGAGGGTCCTGGTGGTCCTTTGCTGTCCTGGGAACAGGTACAGGCATGAGGCATGGGAGGGCATTCCTCTTCAACTCTCTATAAAAGCAGACACACATGTACAGCAAAGTGAGAAAATGTGAAACACACCTTATCCGATCGCTAGCACTATGGGTGTGGAAACACAGTTAGCTCGTAAAGACATAAAGTTATCACTTTCTATGTTCCTTGATTCATATATAATATGACAAAAACACTTTTAAAGACATAAAGATAGGCAAATAAATGAGCCCTCTAGTAAAGCCATTAATGGTATTGGCTTTCATGCTTTTATATGCATGCTCATTTGAGAGGACGCATACATCACCACTGTGCACAAATCTAAATGTGAAATGCAGCCCTGACTCTGTTGGCCAAGACTGTTGGTGGGGAGAGAGAGAGAGAGAGAGAGAGAGAGAGAGAGAGAGAGAGAGAGAGAGAGAGAGAGAGAGAGAGAGAGTGGGTGGGTGTTAAAATGTTATATTCCCCACCAACTCACATCTCACCCAGTACCACCAACAGCTTCCTGTTGCCAACTCTTCCCACCTCGAGCTCGCACAGAGAGCTCCAACGTTTGTGAACAACTCTCAACTTTAATTAAAGCCCAAAGGTTTGCCACAGGAGAGTTTAATCCAAAACGTCATCTGTTCTCATCTTGTGCAGGTGTCCAAAATGTGTGTATGCTATTCTGAAGACAGGAAAACTCAAAACCATGGCCCCAATCATTGTGAACGGCTGAATGCGAGGGGGGATTGCTTCACGTGATAACCTATTCTGTCCACCATAGCATGCCAACTCGGATGGTGGGCTTGTCGAGTCGACGTGCGAGGCCATCAGCTGTTAGGTGAGGGCATTCGCTCATCCTTGCTGTCAGCGCACCTGCCCTGTTCTCAAAGCTCAAGTGAAGTCAAACGTTTGTTGTAAAACAAACATAGGCAGGACATTGAGTGAACCAAAACAAGCACTCCCTGAATAGCTTCAGAATAGCATACACACATCCAAAATGCACAAAAGTATTTATTCTAAAATAGCCAAATGCAATGCCAATATTCATTTTGTATATCTAATATTACCAATATTAATGTATTGTTGGCATATTAGAAACATTTAGTTCTTAAAGATACAACTTGAAGATTCCATTTCTTACCAGTGCTGGAAGTTCACAACACTTGTCTCTACTGGACCACGATGTGCTGCAGATGATGTCAAACATCTGGAGCTGGAACTGAACACACACACACATACACACACACACAGACACAGACGCACGCACCCGCACACCCGCACACCCGCACACACACACACACACACACACACACACACACACACACACACACACACACACACACACACACACACACACACACACACATCAGTATACCCCTCAGACATGTATTCAGCCACAAATAGGCATACATGTACAGTCAGATGCACACACACTTAAACGCGCAAAGAACTAAAGCAGACTAAACATTGGAATTGAAAAAGCATTGGAACTGCCATGGTATTTTGTAATGTTAAGATAAGATGTGTGTTTCCGTGTTGATAAGAAGCCAGGATAGAGACAGTCTGGCTGCTAAACAGCACAAATGAGCAGCAGAAATATGCTGGAAGATAGTCAGAGAAAGTCTGGCTGTTAGCAAACTAAACAATAACAATTTACAGGAGTATAATTTAACTGAGAGTGTTCATATTGTATGTAATTAAATTGACTTGTAAGGGTATTGGGTTACATGTGTACATTCTCTGAGTTATAAATACAAAAATTAACACTTGAGGATTTTATGGTGTAGTGTTTCTTCTATCGTTAGCACTGATTTATTTCTAAAATTTGGGCACTTGAGGTTTAGGGTTTAAGTGGGATGTGTTATTGAAGAAGAAAAATTGTCCTTGCTGACACAGGACTTGAAAGCCCATTTCCACTCATTTACATTTCTAGCCATCCAAAAATCCAGACACATTCAATAGCTATAAACCTAAACTCAGTATCTATCCTACATTGAACATGTTATCATTGTCAAGAACATGGCTTAAATATATGGAAACCCACCACTGAGACACTGACTGACAGTGAATCTGGCTGTTTTATTTTGGGTATTAAATAAATAGACTTCAACTACTGCACTGTACTGTACTGTACAGTAGAGAAACATGATTCCACACACCTGTAAGAGGTTCTACAATGGCCGGTAGAAAACTGGGTGTAATTATTTCTGTGCCTCCCTGTTGCCGTTTCAGTGAAATAATAATCCTTTTGTTTAGGAAAGGTGGTTTCAGAGTTAAATGAACACTGTATTTTGCTGATGTGCATACTGAATGTTAGCCCCTGAAAGGCCACAGGCCAACAACGCATTAGAAGCTAATCCCAGGGTTTTCAATGCTCTCCATTGAAAATGTCTAACTGTGGTTTTTCACCTAATTTAATTCCTTTACAGGACCCTGTAATGCACCCATTACAGAGTTTTGAAACTGTGCACGCACACTCCCTGGATGCCAGAGCAGAACCTCTGCCCCAAATTTTTCAGATCGGTCTGTTATAGCGCCATCAGGAGGCCAATTTTTGCACAAAAAAAATTGAGATTACTCCTGCAGATTTTGTCCAAACCTCACGCAAATGTTATGTCATGTGATCAACACGCATCTGTTCGATTTTTCATACTGCAACCTGATTGGCTAAGATTGACATGTGAAGTTTGCAGGAGTGGCTTGATTTGAAAAAAATGCCTCAAATCATAAACGCAGCGTCCGATTGCCGTGAAACTTTGCACACACATTCCCTCTAGGCCAAGGAAGACAGAACACCATTTTCACATTGTCTGTTATAGTGCCACCAGGAGGCAGATTTTTGCCAAACATTTTTTTTAAATATTACTCCTACAGATTTTGTCCAAACACAACACAAAGCGGAACACATTATCTCTATTATATAGTCATGTGATCAAGACGCATATGTCCAATTTTTCATATTCCATCCTGATTGGCGCATTTCAAATATTGCTGGCCCACAAAAACCTACCTGACCTGGCGGAAACCTGGGCTCCGAGGAGCACTTTTTCTGGTCCAAATTTTGCCAATTTATTCCAGCCTCGGGACGCAGGCTCATTAAAACAAAGAGGTATTCATGTGGGGATGCAAAAGATGAAGACCTGCTGTGACCCATTTTCAGTATTGACCTGTTGCTTAAGAAACTAGTGGGGTTAATTGAAGCCTTCCGTGACAATCCATAAAAATACCAATTTTATTGATATATGAATGCCATTCACATCTAGTCACCTTGCTATGTCAACAAAGGCATGCCACTTGCACTTATTATAAACACTTCAATCAAGGTTCAATGTGCTTCCTGCATACTGTTCTGTGTCTTCATTAAATAAGACTCAAGTTGAACTTGAGAATCAAGTTACTTTCTGTTCAGCAAAACATTCACAAAACTAGAAAAAGTGCTCCTAGAGGCACAGGTCTCCGCCAGGTCAGATCTGTCTTGATCGCTTGACTAAAGAGGTAATATGTACCGATTTGCGTGATGTTTGGACAATATTTGTAGGAGTAATATAAAAAGAAATGTTTTGCAAAAATCTGCCTCCTGGTGGCGCTATAATAGGTCAATGTTGAAAGGGTGGCATTTGATCCTCAACGTAGTGCAAATGTGCGAGCAAAGTTTCAGCACAATCGGACACTGCATTCATGATTTGCGTCATTTTGTTCAAAACGGGCCACTCCTGCTTTAGATGTCAATCTAGCCAATTAGGATGAAATATGAAAAATCAAACAGATCCGCCTTGATCACATGACTTTAGAGATCCTGTGTACCGATTTGCGTGAAATTTGGATAAAATCTGAAGGAGTAATATCCAAAAATGTGTTTTACATAAGTCGGCCTCCTGGTGGCGCTATAAAAGGCAGATGTGAAAAAATGCAGGGCAAAGATTTTTCCTTGGCTTCTAGAAAGTGTGCATACAAAGTTTTACACAGATCAGTGCAGTTATAGGTAAAAACACGAATAGGCCTGTTATAGCGCCACCATGAGGCTGATTTGAAAAATTTCAAGTGGCATTTGTTCCTCGGCTTAGTGGGAATGTGGCGTGCGTGCACAATTTCAGGCATTTTGTTCAAAACGGAGCACACCTGCAAACTTTGGAAGCCAATCTTAACCAATCAGGATCGAATATGAAAAATATGAAAGAGACGTTTAGTTTAATGATTATAGAGATACTGTGTACCGATTTGCGTGATGTTTGGACGAAAGCTGTAGGAGCAATGTCAAAAATTTTTTTTTGCAAAAATCGGCCTGGTGGCGCTATAACAGGCCCATGTGAAAAATTGGGGCAGAGGTTCCGCTCTGGCATCCAGGGAGTGTGTGTGGCGTGTGCACAGTTTCGCTGCCATCAAGCCAACGGCGCCGGAGATTAGTTGTCCACAGATAGAAGGAGGGACGGACGCACACACACACACACACACACACACACACACACACACACACACGGACGGACGGACAGACATGGTGCAAAACATAGTCTCGGCCATGCCTTACGGCCTGGCGGAGACAATAATAGATCAAACATGAGAGCAGGTAAATTATTGAAGAATCCTGATAAAATATCATAATGAAGTTCAGCACACGTTGTAAATAAACATGTCAGAGGTGTTTCAAAATTCAGTTTTACAGTGTTGCTGATAGCACAACTTATTGTGCAATGCACTTTGCATGCTTTTGTTCAAAGGCAACTGAATTGAGAGTACTACAGTATACAGTGATACACATGTGAGAATTCATACTGACTGGAGCAGAGTTGTCCCGTCGGCCTCTGGACCTGAGCAGCCGTCCCAGGATCTCCACTCCGTCTATGGTGATGTTACCAGCTGCACTGATGGCTTTCTCTCCAACCACAGCGCAATCTAACACCACCTTAGCTGATGTCTTACTGATGGCTACATGGAGCTGTATGGAAGAGATGACATGTGGGTATTAGATCATATTAAAAGCTTCTCTCAAATCCCAGGCAACCCGGAAAGGGCAAAGCTTTTTTCTGAGGAAGGGTTAACCCCTTTCTGGGCAATATGTCAAATAAAGCCAATGGTAATTCAAGGTTCAAGGTTAAATTATATCATTGTCACCTACAATTACAATATACAGTATAAATAAATATATAATTGTAGGTGACAATGATATAATTGAACCTTGAACCTGGAATTACCATTGGCTTTATTTGACATACTGTATATAATATATAATAGCAGTGGTGGTAAATTGAAAAAGGCAGTATAACACACTGAATACTGATGTTGAAAACCTGCACCTCCAGACCTACCCTTAGATGATATACAATCAAATACAGCAAGTGGCTTTCCTCCTTCTTCATCCTTGCCTCTACAACTGGTATATGCACCATACATGGGTGTAGAGTTCCCTTTGTTTAGCCCTGGAAACTAGCCCCTTGAATAACTCATTTTGCTTCCTACCAAAATTGTGATCATGCCTCCTCAAAGCAAACTTTTGCCAGCCCCATCAACCATGAAATTCAAATAGTCTCGTAGTAAACAAACAAATGCAAGCGGAAAATGAAAATGAGACATTCTTGGAGCTGGATCAAGACATTGGAAGTAGGACAAGCTAGACTATTATTATCAGCTTGTTTCACTATTATTCTCTCTCTTCTCTCTTTCACTCGCGCGTGCGCACACACGCACACGTACACACACACACACGCACACGCACACGCACACACACACACACACACACACACACACACACACACCATGTGAAGCTAGTGCGGAGTTCATATTTGAGTGTCAGAGCTCATTTCTCTGTGGCTGTCTGTACAGCTGCTCTATAATGGCTTTCTGTTCTCATAGTTCTAGGTTCTTTATCCATGTGAAAAAAAACGATGAAAATTCATTTAGCACTTATGGTTAAGGTTAATGTCACTTGGTTAGAGCGTGTGGGCACGGCAAGGCAATGTTCTGAGTAATACAGCCAAGTGACGAGTGTGCTTTTGTGATGATGTTGTGGCCGTTGTTATGGTACTGTAGATGTAAAACAAATTGTACCGGATAATGTGATTTGGAGGAAATGAGGCTGTCACTTTTGAGGAATCTACTTTGCTGCACTTACAGTAAGAATGACTGCATGTGCACATGCATACTGTACATGTTAGCATACATACATAAGCGTACATACATAAACGTGTGCTCATTTATGTGTGTGCATACCCATACTGTATGCATTTGAATAGATGTCAATATCTTTACATGAATTTGCTCGAATGCATGTCAGTGTTTGTGTATTCTATTTATTTGGTCATTTTCCTGTTGTTTGTTGACTAATGTAGAATTCAAGCCATTTACGCTGATCTCAATCTTGTAAGTGCTAATAATGCCTAAAATGTAAATTGTAAATTGCAATTGTCCATTTGTGAGTAGCTAGGCATATAAGCATAATTATTTGATAAAGTGCACTTTACGGATAACGGGTAATTTAAATTATTATACTAATGCAGATTTAGCTTTTCAATTTTTTTTTATATTACTAGGGTGAAACCCCTAGCAAAGGGAAAAGAAGTTCATTATGGAAAAAACGAAACAAAAAAAGGTTGAAGTACAGTATAAGGGGAATAAGCATCATGGTGTTTTGCACCCTGTGCTGTTTCTGGCGGGTCAGATGGCTGACTGTGATTTCTCTAATACCACTGCCAGCACAAGATTAATTAGCCTATTTGTCTCTCTCTCTCTCTCTATCACACACGGACACGCACGCACGCACGCACGCACGCACGCACGCACGCACGCACGCACGCACGCACGCACGCACGCACGCACGCACGCACGCACGCACGCACGCACGCACGCACGCACGCACGCACACACACACACACACACACACACACACACACACACACACACACACACACACACACACACACACACACACACACACACACACACACACACACACGAACGAACGCACACACACACAAGCACACAGGTGTGTTTTCTAATACTAGTGCTGTCACAGATATCAACAGTATCAGTAATATAAAGTGCCTCATTTGTTTGTTTGTTTGCTTCTGTCAGGGGTGGTTCACTTTTTCTTTCCGACTCATTGTTTCTCTTATCTTTTTTTACAACCACTGAAAAATGTCATTTTCCTAATGCACATTTTCATTCTGCGCTACATTATCTCATTGTTGCTGCAACATATTATTTTGTAGCAGCCTTGCACATTGAAATAACAAAGAAAGTGTACTTTGATGGATACTGTAATTTAATTCATTGACTGAGATAACCTACAGTATGCTGTAATCTCATCTAAACAGCAGCATAAGAATATATATTATAGAATTTCACATTAGTGGGAACACTGGACTTACTAAGTGCCCTCAATTGAGTTTTAGAAATAGTGACAGTTCATCATAAATAGGACCGTAGCCAGATTTATTACTCAAGGTAGTAGATCTTAATAATGGATCTTCTATTTTTGGTGCACATCACCAGAGCGAACTAAGTGTAAATCACCATTAACTCAAGTAAAGTGAAAATGGAGTGTTTCTATTATTTTGGGATGACACTAAAGGCTGAAAGTGTGTGCGCATGTGCGTGCGCCTAACCTCCTTTTCTGTCCACTCCATTCAGCCGTATTGGACTTGTCAGCTCCAGGGTTGTGCGTTTACACAGGCTAAATTACACTCAGCTGTTAATCGTATAAGCAAATCTCAGAGGAAAAGTTAGCTCCTTCAGCTTCAGCTCATAATTCTGATTAGCCAAAGTCTCGTCTACTACACAAACCCTGCATAAGGAGGATGACTATCTTTAATTGGGAATGGTGCCTTCTGTTTTGTATAACATAAACTGAAATTGTAGACACATCAAAGTTGGTGGAATTGCCAAAGCTTCATTAGCAACTTGGACAAAGTTACTTGTACTAAAACAGCAGTTTGATTTCTTGCCAACACAGTCATGGCAACAATAATACATTCCTCATTGTTATCTTATCTATGGCTCTGAGTCAACTTGGAAACACAACATTTTAATTATAATTATTTGTCAGTCTATTTATGGTTAATCTATAGGATTTCAGACAGCTGCCCTGAAAGTTTCAACATTTGTGAACATCCAATTTGTAACAGTTGCCCTGGGAAATGATAAACAATCAGAGAAACAAACTGCTACTGTGGCTATGCAAACTAACAAAAATGACTGTACCATGTTTTCATCCATTACTAGCTATTTAGTAATTTTGGTTTGCTTTGAGCCTTCAATTTATAATTTGCAATTTACATTGTAATACATGCCCTGACACCATCCATTGAAGGATGTGTATTGTTTCTTTCAAAATTGGCCTGAAAGAAACATCTATCAGGAGACCACAAGGGGAGGTAAATGTAATTTTCCCATGGAAAGGAGGTGTCATTCACTACCGCTGTTCTTACATTCTTTCTCCTTTGTACAAGTACAGTACAAGTACACTTGTTCAAGTCTTTGTATTTGTTGAGGATTTTTATTCCCCAGGGCTTTTTTGTTTTTTTGTGTTCCTTTTATCCTTAATGTCTTACTGTACCTCGTGCTGTTTACATTTCTGACTAATAAAGTATTCAATCAATCAATCAATCAATCAACCAATCAATCAATCAATCAATCAATCAATCAATCAATCAATCAATCAATCAATCAATCAATCAATGTCATGAAAGAAACTTTCTCTCATGTTCCACAATCTTTGGACAGCAAGAAAGCTTGGGGCAATTGTGTGGTATAAGTCATTCACTAATGTACAGTGTACAATTTTAATTTGGGAGAAGGTTATTCTTGTTCACTAATATGAACTGATTTGTCTCAAAAGAAAAATTAAATAAAATAATCAGTAAAATAAAATAATAACAATTGCCAATATTAAAATATCATATTATTCAAATCACAGGTCAGCGTATCCTGTCAACTACTGCATCAAGAGCAATCAATATAGAATGAATAAGATCTCTCCACTCCCCAAATTTCTGTTTTCAGAGCTACTGTCTACATTTGGATTATACATCAAGACTGTCACCTTTAAGTGACCATATTCTGACACCTCATTTACAAGCCTGATAGCAATTCCCCCTAGTATCACCTTATCTGTCAGAAAACACTGGCTCATCTTTTCCTTCGAACAATGAATACATTTCTCCCATTCTGACTCTTAGTTTTCCTCAATGACATACTTTGCTTTGTTTCTCCTTTACTTTGTCTATTTAATCATTCTTGCATTTTTTCCTCTTTTCCCCTCTGGGGTCAAAAGTAAACATCTGAGCTTTCATAATTTCAATTATAAAAACTTGAAACAATGTGAATGAAACTGAATGAAAGGTTAAACATTTTCTGAACCTAGAATTGTTGCAGTACATGATGAGGCCAACATGAACTTGTATCTGAGGACATTATAGTGGATGAGGATAGAACTACTTGACACTTTCGCTGACTGATCAAAGTTGAACATTATGTGAACTGTTTCCTCTCTCTGTATCCTGTCTATCTCCTTAAGCTCTCTCTCCCTTTTTCATGGTGATTCCCCCAGCTTTCCTCTGTCACTCTTCCGATCTCTCTTTCCTTGCCATCTCTGTTCATCATTTCTCGGTGAGTCTCTCCTTTCTTTGCCTTTGGTCTTTGAGGCCTTCTCCATCTTATGATCTCTGTCAGTGTGTGTGTGTGTGTGTGTGTGTGTGTGTGTGTGTGTGTGTGTGTGTGTGTGCGTGCGTGCGTGTGTGCGTGCGTGCGTGCGTGTGTGTGTGCGTTAGTGCTGCACGATTCTTGCTCAAATGTGAATCACGATTTTCCTCCATAAGAATTGAGATCACGATTCTCACACGATTCTCACACAATTCTCTTGTAAATATAAAAATATTAAGCAAAAAAAAAAAAATCGTCATAATTTAAAATCGAGATCGCATAGGTGTCTGAATCGAGATCACGATCTTTTTTCTGTGCGTTATGTGCGTGTGGGCCTGTGATTCATAGAGTAGCGACAGCTCCTGCTGTATATTCCTGCACTCTCTCAATGTGTCTTCATGTGCTTCTTGTTTTCACATTGTGACCAACAGAGAGAGCAACAGAAAAGGAAAAAGTCTGATGTACGGCTACTCAATGGCATTTTGACTGAGAGAGAGAGAGAGAGAGAAACCAGATGGCTAGACTTACTTATCTGTTCAATGTTTTTGCTGATTTTATTTGATTTGAAAGAAGTCCCAAAGGAGTCTATTAGACACTACTCTTACTCTGAGAAATATATAAAAAAGTCACACAACATGTCTTGCTTTTTGTCAGGGAGCTGGCAGTATGAACATTGGTTTTGTTTGTTAACTAACTTGCAATGAATGGTTTAAAACACAAACTTTACGATACAATGCATGGTATATGCAATGAATGGTATAGAAGATGATGGGATAACATACATTTTATGATTCTTTTTTTACTGCACAGCTTTGTACATCTATTTCACATGGTGTTCTAAGGGACTCAGGAAGTAGAGCGTCGGCTGGATATTGAAAGGTTTACCGATGGTTTACTGGATATTGAAAGAGTTGTATGACACAATATAAATTAAGCCTTTGAGTGGATAGAGTCTCGATGTCATTGGTTAAGTGTCAGAGACCAACCTTGTGGAAGCTGCCATGAAATATCTTGTTGATCTCAGATCCTTCAAAGGTGACTGTCTGGAAGTCTCCTTTATAGTCATAGTTGAAGAAGGTCAGGGTCTTCCCAGAGTCTGAGGGGTGGGAGTTGAAGGACATAAATATTAGCAGCTGTAGTTAGACCCCACTGAAATTTGGTAAGGGAGAAAAATTTGGAACAAAACCTGATTTTAAAACATCATTCTACTATACCTAGACACATCATCAACACACCCAAACCATTGATTATTAATGATAATGAACTGTCAGCATGTAGCAGATTCATTTTCCGGTAATGATTTGGTTTCTACCCCAAAAATTGCTCCAGACTGACTGAAGTTTCATCTATCATTAATGTTCAGTTGAAGGGAAAACAGTATGTACATGAGCATGTTCACAGCAGGGACCAGCCAGCTGAAATCTTGTCATATTGCAGGGGTCTTCAACAGGGGGTCCGGGACCCCTAGGGGGTCCTCAGAGTTACTACAGGGGGTCCGCCAAATCTTTGTGTGATAGGATTTTTTTTTTTTACACTAAACACTTGAAGCCTAGCATCCCTTTTCTGAGGAGAACTTTAGCCAAAAATAGCAGATCTACAAGCTCACAACGCCTCGTTGTGAGCTTGTAGATCGCTATTTTGGCAAAGAGCAATCTGGGAACCCATCGCCAACTGAAAATGAAAAACAGCGCCCTCTGCTGTTTGTTCTATGTCTGTTGGCTCTGGGCGGACGAAAACGTAACACCAGAGCGCAAGGAAACCGGTGTTTGTGTATGCCTTCAGCGCATCACTTCCGGTTGGTGCGACTATGTTTTCATTCCCACTAACAATATCTCTACACGGAACACTAACACCACTTCTCCCAGAGAACATGGATCGTTTTGGTTATAAGCCCACTTGTTTCTATGATGAAAGAGTAAGTTAAAATATGAATATCTTTCCGTGGTTTTGTCTGCTCCGCGGACGCTATTGTTAAATTAGTTTCGGTTTGTTTCGAGGGGGGAAGGATCGACGGACACGTGAATCCCGCCCACTACATTTGATTGGGTAAAGCGCGGCCTGCTTCCTGATCTGAAGGCACGCCCATGCGCACACGTTATGACGAACCTCCCCGACAGATTCCAACGCAGTGCAGAATCTGTTCTTGAGAGATTAGGCAAAGAGTAATAGGTGTAGAGGGAAAAACAGAGCAGCAAAAGTTTATTCTGAAACACAATTTTATACAATATAGAGGGGGTCCCTGCTTCATCTCTCTCTCAGCTAGGGGGTCCTTGGCCTGGAAAACATTGAAGACCCCTGCTATATACTGTAAATCGGCTATTTGAAAACAGACAATTTAAAGGTTGCAGGCGTTGCAGTGTGATGCGTTGCAACGCATTGTGTGCTTGTAGATCTGCTATTTTCAACAAATCTTGATTTTTAATTTTGCACTAATCCTTGTATGGGGTCCGTTTCACAAAATATTTTCGGATGGAGGTCCACGGCCAAATTACAATTTCCTTGACATGAACAAGTTTGAGAACCAATGGTATACAGTAAAGCAATAAAAACAAAACATGAAAACTCACTGTCCAGGATCAGTCCCACCAATGGCTCATTGTCCTTATCGAGAATTTCCCACAACGCAAAGGGCTCCTGTGGGGTCTCAGGAAGTAGGCGGAGCATTATGGAGATGGTGTAGTCTGACGGCAAGCCTTCTGGGTGGAGGTATCTGGTACACACACACACACACGCACACACACACACACACACACACACACACACACACACACACACACACACACACACACACACACACACACACACACACACACACACACACACACACACACACACACAGATATTCAGCTCATCTGCATCTTAAAGTCAGCAAGTTCTCAAAAGTCCCTTGTAAACTCATAATGAAATGACCTTAACACATTTAATCTCTGTCAATACCTTACTCTAAGCCCATTTAGCATAGTCTTAAATAAAACAGATGCCATAACAGCTCCTAAAAGTCTCCTCTGCTGTTATCTGAACTATATAAGATCCATATGAATCAAACAGTCATAGGATACTTATAGGTTCCGTATGGGGAAAACAGACATGATCCCTACTGGTCCGAGCTAGTGTTTAGGATAATATGTGCATAGCTCAGCTCAACCTGGACACATTAAATAATTAAGAAAGGCAGTCACCCGCTACCATAGGAGTTAAAATAGTTCATTTAAACCTGTACCTGCACTTTATGGGGTGGACTGCATTAACAAAAGTGAAATCCCGTTCTAGACACCCGTGGACTTTTGCAGGAAGGCAAATTTTGTCCACCACTATGTACACCAAACCTACAGACAAGAATAGCCTGTTACATGCCACCAGTGCACACCCCCCTGCTTTGAAGAAAGGCTTACCATTTTCTCAATTCCTTAGACTAAAACAAATTTGTAGCACTTTTGAGAAAGAGACAGATATCGCGTATGGACATTTTGTTGAGAGCGGTTACCCTAGAAAGTGGCTTGATTCTGCTTTAACAAAATTGAACAACAAGAACCAGGTTGTGTAGACCAAAAAGAAACATTCATGTGCATGCCTCACTACCTACAATCCATTGAGCAATGATGTACGTAGTATCGTAGAGAAACACTGGCATGTTCTGTCAGCTGATCCTGAAGGTGCCAAACTGTTCACTGAAGCTCCTCTTTTCTCCCATTATAGATCTCGAAGCATCAGAGCCTATATGGTGAAAGCAGACTGCTACATACTCCCCCAGCAACGCACGGGTGGCTTGATGGAGTCACTGGCTTCTACCCCTGTCTACACTGTGTAGCTTGTAAATATTCCAAGAAAATTAACACATTTAAAAGTGCAATCACTAACAAACAATACACCATCAGACAATTTGTCAATTGCAGTTCTTCCAATGTAGTCTACATTATTTCCTGTAAATGCAATCTCCAGTATGTAGGAAAACATCCAGACGGCAGACGCATTATAGAACACATGAGTGACATTAAATCTCCCATTGCCAGACACTTTATGGAAGCCGGTCACTCCATAGCAGATCTGTCATTTATAGTGATAGAACAAGTTAAGAAATCCAGAAGAGGTGGTGATTTAGACACCTTCAACAACTCCTTCAAACTGAATCCATGGATTTTCCATTTACAGTCTGTTAACCCGGGTGGCATGAATGAAGACCTCTCCCTTCAGTGCTACCTATAGGAACCCTGTAATGAATATCCTATGTACTATGTTGTAATGTTTTTTCAAAAAAATCTTTCAAATATATATTTTTTCAAATGCTAACATGTCTATATGTGAAATGGTCTGTACAATGAACTTGATGATTTCAAATGTAATACGGTGTAATAATATTATTGTCTCTGTCTAAGGAGTCTTCCTTAATATTTTATGCAGCGAGCAAGTGTTCTTCTGACAGTTTTCCTGGACTGCATGAAGAAAGAATATATTCCAAACAAACTGGAGGGTTTCTATCTATTATAATTGCAACTGAACATGCTCCATTTAGCAGCAGCTTTTCTGTCAATTTGACTTCAATTTCAAAGTCAATTTGCTCCATTTTCAGTATTAATTTGCTGTTAAAAAAGGCAGGAATTAGTGAAGCCTGGATTTCATCAATCACAATGATCTATTTTCCGATAAACATACATTACATTAAATAGTTTAATGCAGTAAAATTTTAATGATTTTGTGAAAAGGGGCCTGATCACAATTAACCTAAACCAAATCATAATTTCCTACATCTACTGCTAGGCGGCCATTATATTGAATTTAAATATTAAGATGAATGTTTGACCAATTAGCCTGCATGCCAGACACTGAGACTTGGTTCACTTGGTTCAATGTTATTCTGACAGAGAGAAAATATCACAGACAAGAAGCTCAAAATACTACAGTACCTAGGGATCAATGTTCAAAGCTGTTACTGTTTGTATATGTGGGAGCTGCAGAACCCATAGCACAGCCCAGGTGTTACGTGTGGGACTTGAAACCTGGTTCATTTGTAAGATAAATACCAAAGCAAAACAAAAGGAAATCTCACAAAAGAGAAAGCAATTTTCATTGGCAGACATGTTGAACAGTTTGAGGACCCATAGCGTATGACTGGCTGGCTGGTGATTCAAAGTGTGCAGCTGCATCCTGCAGACCACTAAGACTTACCACTCCCCATTTAGAAGTCTCTGGATAATCTCTTTGTAAGGAAACATGGGTGGATAAACACTAAACTGGGCTATAAATAATACATGGAAAGTGTTTTGTGTGTAGGATGAGACAGCGTGGGCTCATTTATTGGTCCTGTATTGGCCGTAGCTTTGTCCAGAATGAGATGATAGTTGAATCAACTCAGTGGATAGTTAACTAATTGACTAACCTGTTCATTCATTAACAACTGTTTCCCATTTTAACACAATATGTGGATTGTGACAGGATTAGGCCATCCGACTGAGTAACTAACTTTTTTTATTTATTTATTTTTTATGCTTTTCTCTTTTCTTTTTTGGTACAAAGTGTTATTTTTTTTCTCTGTATATTTTTTATGTTGTTATTGAACTGTTTGGTTCTATGAAATTAATACCCAAGGACCTCAACGGAAACAAGTCCGCAAGGACTTTTTTGGACGGACCTTTTAGTATTATAAATGTAACTGTGATGTTTTACATTCTTTTTGCCTAACAAAAATCAATCAATCAACAACCTACTTGGTGGGCTGAGACACCAGGGCATCTCGGTGCAGCCTGTAACAAGGGAAGCTGTTGAAGGAACCCGGCTCCAGGGAAACTCCAGGCACGGTGCTATACTCCTTCTCCACTAGGCCAAACATCTCCATCATACGGAAACCTGAAAGGAGACACATCATCATCATCATCATCATCATCATCATCATCATCCTTTCTGCTATCATCACCGTCATTGTTACTATGAATAGTATCCTCATTGACTGTAATAATCATCACTGTTGCTAGTGTCACCACCATTCATCTATTCTTCCTTTCTCATCGTTACATGCTTCAGATTGTGTGCGTGATTCAAGTGTCTCACCTGCCATGGTGTTTCCACTCATCAGAACAGATGGACAAGCTGGAAGACAGGGATGTTTCTGTAAGTCATATTATATATACAGTATGTGCATATTATTTTAACAGTCACTCACCAGAGTAACTAGAATTGGGTACCAAGCCATCCAGCCCATAGGTCAGGAGTCTATGTCCTGTTTCTGCAGCATGTACGAGTCATACATCCCCCGGCCATGATGTACAAGTACACCCCCTGGACATGTCGCAGGGACTTACCCCCCATACAACCATTGACGCTCAGTGCCAAGCACGGTGCATTGGGTGCCATTTTTATAGTCTTTGGTATGATTCGGCCGGGGATTGAACCCCGACCTCCTAATCTCAGGGAGGTCAAATATCAAAAAAATCACGCCTTTGCTCCTGCACTCTCTGTCTCTCTCTCTCAGACACACACACGGGCACACACACGCGGTCACACACACACACACACACACACCCACACAGTCAGCACTCTCGCACTCGCACTCGTACTCTCTCAACTTGCAGAACATTTTGGAGTTCAGTCTGACTGCTTGTCTATGTGCGACACTCTCTTTATGTTCTCTCTCTCTCGTTCTCCTGTTGTTTCATTTCATTCTCTCATCTGTTACTCACTAGCAGTAGCAGCCTCACAGACGAAGGTGATGAGTTGCTCCTCAATTTTCTTCACAGCATCCAGATCGTCAACAAAGAAGACATGTCTGTCACTGGGCTTACTGGCAATGTTCACCAGCTCCCCATAATCGGCATCAGCAAAGCCAATGGCAAAGATGATATAACCTGGGAATGAAGTCAAACACCAAGAATCACTATACCGTATGTTGAAAGCCAAGGAATATAATGAAACTCATGGTTAACCACATGAACCCTACAGTCTGGTGCAGTGTACTGTATATGTATCATTCTTTGGAACCTACCCTCCATCTGCATCTCCTTGGACACCTTGTTGACATCGTCTTGGGAACGGCCATCAGTCAGGACGACTAGGACCCTGGGAACGCCCCTCCTTGCCCCTCCCTCTGGTGTGAAGATGGACTCCTTCACGTGTTTAATGGCCCGACCTGATGAAACAGAAGGATAATTCACTCCTCACCACACAGCCTCTAGTCCTGGAACCTCGTACAAAACAGGTACTGAAATAAACAGCTTTACAATTCTTCTTTACAGAAGAATAATTTAATAACAAACAAGAATCCTATTATGAAATAAATGTTATTATCCTCTATTATATTTATATTATGCACACCTGTCTCTACAGAGCCACAGCATTGTTAACCACAGTTACAGCACAAACAAATAGGCCATTCAGTTTACCTCTATAATGCATTCACTATATTTAAATTGAGTCGGTCCACTCACTAAAACTTGTGCATGCATGCGCACACACACACACACACACGGGCGCACACACATGCACGCACGCACACACACACACACACACACACACACACACACACACACACACACACACACACACACACACACACACACACACACACACACACACACACACACACACACACACACACACACAAACACACACACACACACACACGTCTTGGCTGAAATACAGAACTTGGCACTATGTGGTCTCGGACAACAACCTGGCGGATGATATAACCAGGGGAAAGACACTAGCCGGAGCTGAAACCGCAGAGCAACTGACTGGTACTAAGTAGGGAGTAAGGACCGCCCTTTCTTCAAGCGGCACCAGACCAGTGGCCAGAGACTCAACCGATAACACACCTTGCCAGTGGAAACCTCAGGAAGCCAACCCTATACAACCTCACCACCATAAACCCTTGTTCCGGAATACCTGATGTCAACTCATTCACATCACTTGGCAGACCTAATTGAAGTTCAGTTCAAGCCAATGCTAAACCTCCAGCTAACATCCAAAGACATTGATGGGGCAGCCAGATCCAACAGCTCGTCTATCCTGAGTTAGACCTGTTGGGTCGGCATAGACGGATGGATACACAGTCAGATGCTAGGAGATCATTAAAAAGACAAGAGAACTTCACATCTTCAAAAAAAAAAAGCTGTTGGAAAGACAAGCACAAACCTTAATAACAAGCTTAAAGTGGTGGTGCCATGGTTTTGCACTTTTTCTGTTTTTCATGTGTCTATGAGGTTGATAGAACTTCATTAAGCCCCCTGGTGGTGTTTTTATGGTGTTTTATGTCTACTCTGACTATTTTGAGTTTCTACCTGGAGGCTGAAACCTTGAGGGTCAAACGTGCCAATAGAAAAACAGCGCTTTAGTGACATAGTAAGAATATACCCTCCCCCTCATTATCATAACACAACAGGTGTGGGCATGAGGAGGAGGAGGGACTAGGACAGGTGCGTGGTGCTAAGGTGGTGGAGGAGGTGCTAAGGTGAGAACCAGGTATACTTAATGAACTGGAGGCGTGTCCACATTAAAACATAATTTTAATAACTTCTGTATACTTTTTTGAAAAAAATCTTCCTCCTAGTATAACCATAATACCTGATGATTATGTTTTAGGGGGGGGGGGGTGGAATCACTGAAAATCACGGCACCCCGCCTTTAATAACAAGCTCACAACGCGACGCGTTGCATCGCATTGTGAGCTTGTCGTACTGCTATTTTCAACGAAAGCTTTCCCCACAATACCGATGCTGGGGTTTAAGTGGTTAAAGTAGTTTGGCCCTGAAGTGGGGAGCCGTATAGAATATTGTTGTTGTTTACCCAAATATGGAGTTCCACACATCATCAACATTTGCCAAATAAATATTAGTATACGACTAAATACTCCATATTTGGGGAAATATTTGATGATGTCATGAAATACCACATCACAGGGCTCCGGACTGTTTATAAAATAATATCCACCACGGGAAGAACTAGTCACGTCTGCTCCTGCACAAGATTTGCTGTGTGGTCCATCAAGCAGACTCTGTGTTGTGGCCTCTGTCATCACATTTTCTTAAATTTTCTTACATTCCCCCTTTCTCCAAAATGGGCAAAACGGACGAAGAGGTGATCATTAGAATCTCCAAGAAAATTGATAAAATGGCTCAGAAGAAAAGTGAGTCTGGGGCTTTGGACCTACTGAAGGAGCTGCGATGTGTCCCCATGTCTCTGGACTTGCTTCAATCTACTAGGATTGGGATGTCTGTCAATGCCATCCGCAAGCAGAGTGCAGATAAGCAGGTGTCATCCCTAGCCAAGGCCTTGATCAAATCATGGAAGAAGCTTTTAGATGAGCCTGCGGGTAGAGACACATCTTCAGAGACGAGGAAAGAACAGTCAACGCCTGTCTCTCCCTCACAGGGAACCCCAGAGCCCAACGAGGAAAGCAGCTCCAACAGCAGCCCCAAGAGTGAGCCTGCAGATATTCCAACCAACACACTCATCTCCACGTTCCCCCGCGCACCCAGCACCTCTGACCCGGTTAGGAACAAGTGCCGGGAGTTGCTGTCCAGCGCTCTGCAGACAGGAGACGACTATATTGCCATTGGGGCTGACTGTGAAGTCCTGGGGGCACAGATCGAGCAATGCATCGCCCAAGAGTTCAAGAATACCGACGTGAAATACAAGAACCGAGTTCGGAGTCGGATCTCCAATCTAAAGGACGTGAAAAACCCCAACCTGAGGAGGACTGTGCTGTGCGGGAACGTGTCCCCTGAACGCATTGCCAAGATGACAGCAGAGGACATGGCCAGCGATGAGCTCAAAGAGATGAGAAAGAACTTGACCAAAGAGAGTGTAAGGGACCATCAGATGGCCACCCCCGAAGGCACAGAGTCTGAACTGTTGACCTGCGGCAAGTGCAAGAGAAAGAAGTGCACCTATACACAGATTCAGACTCGTAGTGGTGATGAGCCTATGACCACATATGTACTCTGTAATGACTGCGGACATAGGTGGAAGTTCTGAATTAACAATATATATATCCTTAGAATAAAAAATTCCCGGACCAGGAATCTGTCTATCTCCAACAGATTTTGTTTAAAGTGGTACCTAGCGCACAAATTGCCATATAAATATACCACTGCTTATTATTTGTTGTTCCCTTGCCCCCTTTTAAACATTTTAACATTGTGGTTCTCTGTAAGAGACGAGACGTCTACAAATGGGTCTGTCTGTCTTGTCTGTTTGCAAACCACTGGATCGATCAGCACCAAGTGTTCTGTGCACACTTCCAGTAGGCCAAGGAAGTACCGCCACAAATTTTTTTCTTCACTTTTTAAAATATTTTTGGAAATATTTAACATACATTCTGTTAAGTGAATTGGATAGCTTTCAGACCTGCCCAAATATGGTCATATTATAAATCATAGATACGTCATACTGTAAATGACTGCCATCACAGACTGGCCACATGAAGTCTGAGATTCACATGTTGAGTCAGAGTTGTTCTGAACCGCTTTCCCTCGGAACCTTACATCTGACACAAACCTAGACCCCGAATAGGTGCATGTGCGCTCGCACACACACACACACACACACACACACACACACACACACACACACACACACACACACACACACACACACACACACACGCGCACACACACGCGCACAATGTATTTACTACTTAAATGTACCAAATATGCTTATGATCTTAAGCAACACCTCCAAACAGACATGGCCTCACAACCTTTGGCACAGTGGGTGACCTTTGGCACCCCCTCCCTCCAAGTGGGGAAACACTGTGTTAAGCTATACTTGCTATTACACCTTTCTTCTAGACCCTGTGTTGTTGATCTTGGTATGGCGTGGCTCTTTAGGAGGAGAGCCATCAATAAATGGGTCTGTCTGTCTGTCTGTGTCAGGGGCTAATCTTGCACACCGCTGGACTCGATCATCGCCAAGGAAGTAACTCCCCAACCTCCTTAAGTGGCTGGATGTCTTTAAATAGGGTCTTTAAACACTTCTTAGCTTGTGGATCTGCTATTTTTTGCAAATGTTCCCCTCAGAATGGGCATGCTGGGGTTCAAGTGACAAGTGGTTAAGAGGGTCTGCGTGCGTGCGTGCGTGCGTGCGTGCGTGCGTGCGTGCGTGCGTGCGTGCGTGCGTGCGTGCGTGCGTGCGTGCGTGCGTGCGTGCCTGCGCGCGTGCCTGCGTGCGTGCGTGCGTGTGCGTGTGTGTGCGTGCGAGCGTGCACGTGTGTGTGCCCGAAGCTAATCTCGCAAACCTCTGGACCAATCAGCATCAAACAGGCTTAAATATCTACACAATTATTTTCTTTTTTTCACATTTTATACTTTTTGAAATATTGAATAATAATGGAAATAAATGCGGGTGTGATCATGCCGAAACCCTGCCCAACTTTGGAGGCATACTGTAGGTCATAGATATGCCATATACGACTGACGTCCTAGATGACTGACTGACGTCCTAGATGACTGGCTAGCCACATGAAATCTGAGATCCACATTGGAGCCACGTCCAAGTTTCACATATGAGCCATGTCAATTCTATGATCCAACATTTCCTAGTTTAAATTACTTTAAAACACAAAGACAATCAATAGCTGTCAAAACCCATAGTACTGACATAATAGATGAATGACATCATATATGGTTGAATATGACTGCTGTAACTTCTAGTTATATAAATACTAGGGCGATACCCGTTGGGAACGATGCCAACTGTTATTTCTGCCAGCCCACCCTAGCTAGAAACGGCACTGGAAGCCACTTTATTAGACCCCTTGTTATAACATTGTACAATTTGCCGTGGCATTCTCAATCAAGAAACTGCTGCTGTTTGCCTTTGTTACTTTACAGGTTATTCTACAGAATAACCACACAGGCAGTCGGTTTACAAAATGACACAAACCTCTGAATTAACACGGCAAAGAACTAAGCTAATGACAGTTTATTTTACAAAATGTATTTGGTTATTTTACAGATTCACTAGTCATTAGCAAAATAACATTTTTATTGTCTCCGCCAGGCCGAAAGGCATGGCGAGAGAGTATGTTTTACCCCCTGTCCGTCCGTCCATGTGTCCGTCCATGTGTCCGTGTGTGTGTGTGTGTGTGTGTGTGTGTGTGTGTGTCCGTCCGTCCTTCTGTCTGCGACCAGCTAATCTCCGCCACCGTTGGCCCGGTCACTGTGAAACTGTGCACACACACTCCCTGGATGCCACAGCAGAACCTCTGCCCCACATTTTTCAGATCAGCCCGTCATAGGCTAGCGCCACCATGAGGCCGACTTTTGCAAAACACATTTTTTGCTATTACTCCTACAGATTTTGTCCAAAAAACATGCAAATCGGTACACAGTATCTCCATAGCCATGTGATCAACACGGATCTGTCCGATTTCCCATGTTCCATCCTCATTGGCTAAGGTTGGATTCCAAAGTTTGCAGGATTGGTCCGTTTTGAACAAAATGCCTCAAATCATGAACGCAGCGTGCCATTTCCGTGAAAGTTTGCACGCACATTCCCACTAGGCCGCGGAAGAAATGCCCCCCTTTTCACATTGCCCTGTTATAGCGCCACCAGCAGGTCTACTTTAGCAAAACACATTTTTGCAACAAAATGCCTCAAATCATGAATGCATGCACATTCCCACTAGGCCGAGGAAGAAATGGCACCCTTTTCACATTGGCCTATTATAGCGCCACCAGGAGGCCACAATAACGTACCTGACCTGGCGGAGACCTGTGCTCCGAGGAGCACTTTTTCTAGTTGTATTTACTTTTTCCTAAATGACGTTTCCTGCATTCATAGTTACATATAGTGTGTGTGTGTGTGTGTGTGTGTGTGTGTGTGTGTGTGTGTGTGTGTGTGTGTGTGTGAGAGTGTGTGTGTGTGTGTGTGTTGTGTGTGTGTGTGTGTGTGTGTGTGTGTGTGTGTGTGTGTGTGTGTGTGTGTGTGTGTGTGTGTGTGTGTGTGTGTGTGTGTGTGTGCGTGCGTGCGTGCGTGCGCGCGCGCGCGTGCGTGCGTGCGTGTGCGTGCGTGTGTGTGTTATATTATCTCTCTATCTCTGAATTTCTAGACCATTTCAGCCTCAACGCCCCCTCCCTCCTTTTTAGTTTACTTCTTCACTGAGCTGTCAGAGAAGACAAATGACAGACTTCTGGCTGGTAAACAGCAGTGTTGTCAGAGACCTACTGTACCAGTAATACATCTGTTTCTACACCGTTCTATCATACTGGGTCAGACTGGAAGTAGCCAGGCATGAAAAGAAAGGAGAGGAGAGGAGAGGAGAGGAGAGGAGAGGAGAGGAGAGGAGAGGAGAGGAGAGGAGAGGAGAGGAGAGGAGAGGAGAGGAGAGGAGAGGAGAGGAGAGGAGAGGAGAGGAGAGGAGAGGAGAGGAGAGGAGTGTTAAAAGGCAGAGGAGGGATAGATAGAAAGATGCACAGAGGCAGAGAAGGTGCACAGAGGCAGGTGCACAGAGGCAGAGATTTAGGAGAAAGAAAGAAAGAAAGAAAGAAAGAAAGAAAGAAAGAAAGAAAGAAAGAAAGAAAGAGCAATAGATCAGGGGTCTTCAACAGAGGGTCCGGGATCCCTAGGGGGTCCTAAGAGTTACTACAGGGGGGCCGCCAAATCTTTGTGTGATAGATATATTAGTTTTTTACATTAAACACTTCTTTTTTTTTTACATGAAACACTATTTTTTTTACATAAACCACTTAGCAGCACCCTAGCATCCCTATTCCCTGTATAAGGGGAACTTTAGCCAAAAATAGCAGAGGCATTGTGAGCTTGTAGATCGGCTATTTTCGTCAGAGAGGTTTGGTGTAGAGGGGAAAAAGGAGCAAATCAACTACAGAGCCAAAGGTCAAGTTTACTAAGTTTAAGTTTAAGGGTTTAAGTGGTTAAACGTCTGAGAATACACAAAAAAACATACATTTACACAACACTGATAGTCAGTGAAGCTATCTATGAAATGTATGAAAAGGTTTGATCTGCAACACGGTTTTATACAATATGTAGTGGGGGGGGGGGGGGTTCCCTGCGCTTCATCTCTCTCTCAGGGATCCTTGGCCTGAAAAACGTTGAAGATCCCTGCGATAGATAGATGTCCAGGGGTCTTAGGATCAACGGCCCATCATAAATCAGCTGTCCCTCTCTATGTGTGTCAGTGCCCTGTGCTGCATCAATTCTCAGTCTGCTTCATTCTCAGGAGCTTTTAGCCTCCAGTCCCACAGTTCTCACTCTGCTGGCTGAATCAATCCAAACTGTTCAACCAAGAGCAGACACACCCACCACCGTTGTTACAATGCTGGCTGAAGCGATCCAAAACTGTTCAACCAAGAGTACACACACTGTAGAATAGAACTAATAAAAATTCAAATTTTTAACATAAATTATTTATTTTATTTGCTTGTTTCACGGGTGAGCTACTTACTGCTTCTGGCTTCCTGGATGCAGGAGGTGAACCATGAATCTGTATGTACAAATTATGATGTGCAGTATAAATAATAATTTCATTAGACTTTACTGTAGGTTCATCAGCCTACAAACTGTGAATTTGAATTAAAAATATCAAAGTGTCACTATCCTACACAGTAAAATCCACATTTGTACACTCTTTAAATTTAAATTTAAAGAGTGCACACTTACTTTTCTGTTCTAGGTTCTCAGATTGGAGCTCCATTTTCAATGCTTTTGCTGAAAGAGTTGGATAACCTATTAAATGCAACCCCCTTACACTTACAGCCCTCTTTGATGTTCAAACTAAAGATTGAACACAGTCTACCAAACAGCCAGTCTTTTTACACTACTCTAGCAAGAAGATGAATCCTGTTAAATTTAAAGGAAAGCTCCCCTCAAAAGTTTAACCACTTAAAACCTATATACTTCTTGACCGGGGTCCACTCCTTCTTTCCTCTAAACCAAACAATGTTGTGAGCTTACAGATCTGCTATTTTTGCCAAATACATTTATCCTTCGTCAACTGAGATTTTGAAGTTTGGTTAGTACCTTTTCTTTTTTCAATTTGTCTTTCTCCTTACTAACGGGAATGAGTTGATTATCATGTTCATACAGTACATCATTTATCACCCACAGTAATGAAATCATTATGTTCTTCTCACACATCAGAAACACTGCTAGAATAAGAAGCATAAGGAGAGGGAGGAAGCTAAATAACACATTGAGGCCAAACATGTCCCAACTAATCTCTCTGTGAAAATGTATTCCTGAACAGCAGAGGATTAACACTACAACTAAGGCTGACACTGGAATTCAGTCACTCTGACACACACACTCTCGCAGGGATTAACACTAATACGACTATAGTGACTGGAAATCGATCATACCAAAATACAAAATATTCCCACAGTCGCACAGGAGCACACACACACACACACGGAAAAACACGGAAACACACACGCGCACCCACCCACCCACGCACGCACGCACGCACGCACGCACGCACGCACGCACGCACGCACGCACGCACGCACGCACGCACGCACGCACGCACGCACACAGTTTCCTCTACATAAATACAGTGGAGTAGAGTCAGGGATTAGTGCAAATACTTCTGTAGATACTGGAAATCAATCATACCAACTCACACATACAGTACATGCAGGGATAATCACTAACACAACAACAGCTACTTCCAATCAATCATTCCCACCAACACGGCATGACAGGGCTAAGGCTAATGCCTTAATGAAAAATACATAGTGGAAAGCCAAACCACAGCATATCTGCTTCAGCACACTGGACCCCATACATGCACTTATAGTAGTGGATAGCGGGAGTAGCACTGTATACAACATGACAGGAATTAACACAGAGGGGGAAAGGAAGATGATAGAGTTTCTACGACAGACAACTGTTCGCATTTGTGGCACCCCCTATGGGCAGATGTGAAAGCGGCTTTGGAGGTGCACTCTATAGAGGCCCCTCAACATGCATTTCCAATATGGGTATGAAGACGACAGCTTCCAATCCACGCGGCCTCCCCTGCGAGTAACGATAGATGGTGCAAGACCAGCTCTCCATGTTTGCTGTTAGAAAACGTTTGACTCTGAAGTGCCCTCTAGTGAATATTACTTAAAATCCATGCAAACGTAAAGGACACGTGGAAATTATGTGAGCAGTGACGGTTGTATTGTTTGAGGGAGTGGAAATGGGCCTATAGAGGCTAGCTTGTGATCACAAGGTCGCAGACACAAATTCCCACGCTAACTGGGATAGTTTGAACAGGGAAATTGAATGAGTATGGCCTCTCGTTCCCAACATCAACCACGAGTCACACTAAACCCCCGGTTGCTACTGTACAGTGGAGCTGCTCTGTGGCCAATCTAGAGAAGCCTGCTGTGATATTGGAAAAACTCCCAGGTCAGTAGGATTGTGAGACAGGGCAGTACTTAGATACAGCACAGTATGCCTGGCAAAAGTTCCTCAGTGTAACGTTGAAATCCCTCAGTAGTCCCGGACCGCTGACCTAGCGGTCCGGGCACCTAGGCTGCTACTGTATGTAGCCAGACAGCGCATCGCGGGTTCGAGTCCCATTCCCGACGATCTTTACTGCATGTCTCTCCCCATCTCTCTTTCCCTATTTCCTGTCAATCTCCACTATACGCCATAAATAAAGGCATAAAAGCCACAAAAAATATCTTAAACAATAAATAAATCCCTCAGTAGTGCAGAAACCTGAAAAAAAAATTAGGTCATCAAGAGTGGACAAACTGTCCACTAACATTAATACAAATGTAATGTATTAATGCATTTTTAACGCTTTAGCCTGTCAGTGTTTATGAAGAATTTTATTAATCCAACTGCAATTATGTTTTAGGGTTAGGGTTAGCCTCTGTGTGTGTGTGTGTGTGTGTGTGTGTGTGTGTGTGTGTGTGTGTGTGTGTGTGTGTGTGTGTGTGTGTGTGTGTGTGTGTGTGTGTGTGTGTGTGTGTGTGTGCGTGTGTGTGTGTGTGTGTGTGTGTGTGTGTGTGTGTGAGAGAGAGAGAGGCTAGCCTAACCTACCCTCATGGGAGCTGTGTCAGGAAGGTAACATCATGGTTGTTTTTTTCTCTGTGCTGCCCTCAGAGAAAAAACACACGAGCGCGTGCTCTCTCTCTCTCTCTCTCTCTCTCTCTCTCTCTCCCCAGTTCTCTCTCTCTCTCCAGCTCCAATGTGGATCTCGGACTTCATGTGACCAGTCTGTGACATCAGCCATCTATGACGTCAATTGACTATGACATCTTTGACGTATGACTCCAACCTTGGGAACATTTCCCACCCAGACCCATTGACTACTAACTACCATATATAAAATGTAAGTTAAGGTATTATTAGTTCAAGAAGAATAAAACATCCATGTACGTATGTGAAAAGTCTAGTATAATGGAGGAACCTCTGTGGTCTTATGATAGGAGAATATTAATATTCCAGAAAAACAGCATTTCAGCATCTGCCTGGCCTCCTGGCCAAGGCTCGAGCCCCAGCAGGGCAAAAGCACCCAGAGCACCACCACAGCCTACTGGCAGCATGACACACACACAAAACCTCTCATAGACAGCTAGCCTGTTGCAGAGGCAGAGCCACACAGTAAAGCCCTCTGCCGACAAATTTAACCGTATGTTGCAGAAACAAGTTTATTTTTTGGACCAGTCTTGTCTAAATTATTTACACATGATCTCGGGAGTCATGTAACGACGTAATTGGCTTGAAAATGTTGTGGGAGGGGCCTATTTCTTTTAAACAAAACAGCATATATCTTGCAGAAAATATCTACTCATGGGCCTCTTGGGTCTCGACGGCCACAAGCCACACTTGCAATTTCCTGAAATTGCACCTTTTTAGTTTCTTCTAACTTCTGACAACAATACTGCAAAAACTTCTACTGTTACTCCTGTAAATGTGCTACCAATACGGCTTGTGATACTCTAGCCTCGATCTCCAGGCTTTTATTGTTTAGTTTTGCTAAAAAATAAAAGCCTGGCCCAGCCCGTCGGTGTACTCGGTATGAGGAAGTGTTTCACTTCCCAACCAACCAGAGTGCAGTGGGCGTCGCTCGTAATGTTGCGTTAACGGGGCGGGGGTTGACGGACAGATCGGTGAACCAATGGGATCAGGCGCAGTCTCTCGCCGTACACCCGCCCCTCTATACACGAAATCAGGAGCGTTGGGGCAGTCTAGTGATACTCTGACTAAAGTTTGGTAAAACTTTAGAATCTAAAGCAACAACTGCATGCCTGACCTGTTTTGGTGTTTCCTCCTTTGTATCGAATCTTCTGGATGGCCTCCAGCAGCGTCTCTTTGTTGCCATGAGATCTCAGCTGGAATTCTGTCCGTGCATCGTCACTGAACTGGGCTATGGCCACCTACGGAGACAGAGAAACAAAAGTGTCAAAACAAATCATAACAAGCTTGAAGCTTCGTACTCTCCCTAGTCCCTACACACACACAGTCACACACACACACACACGCACACGCACACGCACACGCACACGCACACGCGCACACACACACACACACACACACACACACACACACACACACACACACACACACATTTTCCACACAAAGCCCGAATCATGTGGATATCGGGATCCACGTGGGAACGGCATGGCTCCAATGTGGATCTCAGACTTCAAGTGGCCAGCTTGTGTCATCTTTGAGGTATGACTCCAAATTTGTGAACGGTTTCCAGACGTCCATTAAAAATGCAAGTTAATTATTTAAAAAAGCATAAAACATACGTTAAAAAAGAGAGACATTGGCCTACTGGTTGTGTGAATACGAAGTTTGGTGCTGATCAGTCCAGCAGTTTGCGAGATTAGCTCCAAACACACACAGTAGACACACACACCCTCCTACAGTAAAGACGTCTAGCCTCCTGCAGAGCCACACTGTAAATCAAGCAACAGTAGCAACAACCTCATCTGCTGTATGTACTACTTCACAAGAGAAGTGGATTAAATACAGTAGGTGAAACCAATACGGGATCATAGCTTTCACTGAAAGAGCTGGTGGTCCAGGCTTTTTAGACACTCTGTATGAAATCTGTCGACTGGGAATATCACATTATGGCCTCATTTTGCGAAAAGCTCTTTGAGCGCTTGATGAAAAAGCGGTGAAATATATATTCAGACTCATAAATCAGAGCCATAATCATCCTAATCACCTTACTCTAAGACGGCGATCAACTATCATTACCCCCGGACTGCTAATGGTGCTGTTGTTGGCATGGGCTGGTTTACATTCACCAGCCAGCTCACTCTCACATTCTCTGTACAGCCAAGTCCCCAGCTCTCTCACATTACTGCTAATGTTTTGCTGTGGGCAGCACCGCCAACCAGTTATTTTCTATGGTGTACAGGCAAGGCAGCAGACTGAAGAGCAGCAGGGAAGAATTGAAGCCTTCGAGGGGGGAAGGCTTCAATAGCAGGGTTTCGATAGCAGGGTTTAGTAAGCACCTCTGCGTTGGGTGGCGAATGAACAAAAGCTCTTGTAACATTGGCCTAGGGATACAGTATATGCTTGGGTCTATTGAAAGAGCCCTGCAGAAATGTATATAACAGTCAGCATTGGTGGCCAAATTTGAGCTCCGATCACTAAGACAGCTGGTAAAACAGTAGTCTGAGTCTGGCACGGCAATGCTCCCACCATGGTCACTTTTCACAGCTTCTGGGCCATTATGCACAGCCTTTTGACGCAGTGGAAATTGGTGATATTCACAGCACAGACTGCACTCTGTAACACAACAGACTTTAAGTTGATCATGTTGGTTGGTTAAAGCTTCTGTCATGTATTTATAATTTGCTGATAATAATGACAATACACTTCTACAAGTCAATGATACACAAGATGAAACCAGGGGCCATATGTATGTAGTGTAATGCATAAAACACTGCAAATGAGCAAAAATGTATGCAAAGATCTGTATTTATGTAAAGGAAACTTGAAGTGAGACAGTGTGTACCTCTCCGCATTCTCTGCAGGTATAGTGTATGCAGATATTCAGGGAGAATGTGTTTTGGGGAAAAAGAGGAGAGATTATGCAGGAACAATCATAAATGTGATGTGTTTTTTTTTTTACTGTTTTTTACACACTCAGTGTAATAGCCTGTGTTCTGAGCCCAATAAAATGTCAAAGTAGCATTAACATTTATGCATTTTAATTTGGTGGCAATAAATGGTTGAACTTTGAATCTTGTTTACTCTGTTTAAGTTCAGATAAGAAGAGGATACGTTATTGCCCATTATATTTACATGAAATAGAAAATTCTCCGCAAAACAACAGGAAAAATACTAAATGAATAGGCCGATATATTTCTCAAAAAAACTGTTGGGTATTGATGTCTCCGTGGATGTTGGTACAATGCCACTGACAGCTGTTTGATCCAGGATACTAGCCATTAGTGATGTGCGGGTCGGGTTTTTTCATGACCCGCCCCGCCCCGCCCCGCCACGGAACCCAACCCGCCTCAACCCGCCCCGCGAACCCATATATAAATCTATGGCTCAACCCGCCCGCGACCCGCGTGGGAAAAAAAAGATAATCATCATCATAATAGCTCAGATTTATATAGTGCTCTTTTAAGTACCCAAAGTTGCTTTAAATGTCTACAGTAGCACAACATTGTCATGGGCTAAATAAACAAGCATGTCAAAATAGTTTTTTGTTTTTTTTTGCGGGTGAGCTGACCCGCTCACCCGCAGCCCGCATAATTGCCTCTGAAATCCTGACTCGACCACCCGCGCCGCGGGTTGACCCGCGGGACCCGCGGGTTACGGTCGGCCCGCTCATCACTACTAGCTATGCACTGGTCCAGTGAAGAGAGTGCAACAGTCTCCTCTCCTGGGAGGTGACACTTGTCTTGTGACACTTTCTGGCCTCTCTTTATTGCGTACATTATACGTTGTGACAAACCAACGTTATTAATATGAACTTAGACTAGGAAATGTATATGGTATTAAGTTAACTGTGGGGACATTAGGGGTACAAATGTGTGTGTCCATACATCTGATGAAAATCTTCTGTACAGATAAATGCAGAACAATGTACAGTATGCGTCCATTTAGTGTGGATGCCGTGCAAACCTTCATGAACATGGCTGAAAGGCTATGAACTAGCCTTCTCTTTAGCATTACTCACAGATTTCAGACCTCTAGAATAACTTCTGTGCTCATGTTCTCGATATTTTTGAATGTTCAGTAATTTTACATACAGTTTTGAGCCAGCTAATACACAGTTTGGCTCATAGAACAACATTGATTTGCAGGGAAAACGGATCAAATCAGACTTATTGGAGGCTTTTACAGACACAACCTTTATAGGCTCTGACCTCACTGAATTGTCATAGCGAGGCCAGTGACAACAAAGTGAAACTCTACTCTTCTAATATCCTAATAATGCAAACTCTCAGTTCCTATTTGTTTGTACTGTATCTTTGCCTAAATCCATCTCTCTCTCCTTCATTCCATCATTTATTCTCTCCTGGTCTTGGGTTAAAACACTGAAATGAATACTGTAAGTACCATTAAAACACTTTCTCAACACAGCCTAAAAGTAATAAAACAAAGGTATGAGCGGATGATGTTTGACCCACTAAAGGTAGCTGCTATATTGTTATATATATTATTATATTGTAGTCTGTAGCCAGCCGTAATGAACACATTTTGCCGGTTCTGGTGTAGTATGCAATAGGCTTTAGTATGTAGATAATGGTTTGCTTATTTAGATCCCCATTAGCTTCTGTACTGTAACAGTAGCTACACCCATTAGTATTTTTAACAATACTTTGATAACACACATCAAAACACATCCGTAAACTCACAATAAGATTCAATATATTATACAACGACTAACACACCAAACTCAAAACCTGTCTAATTCATATGATTCTGGTGCTAATGAGCCAACATTCTATTTTTCTTCTGACTACACAAGGCTTAGCTAGATTTAATATTTTTTGCATAATTGAGTCTTTTATTTCCCCAGGTAAACCACGCCAAAGATGAATAAATTACTAGATGTCTCACTCTGTCACCGTTCTGCACGTATGCCATGTGGTGGTGAGAAAAACATGTTTCAGAGACATTATGCTAATATGCTTTTTAAATTGAGTTACAGAGAGAGAGAGAGAGAGAGACAGAGAGAGAGAGAGAGAGAGAGAGAGAGAGAGAGAGAGAGAGAGAGAGAGAGAGAGAGAGAGAGAGAGATTTTTTTAAATAATAAAATTAAATACATTAAAACAAGAACAAAAAAGAGAAAAAGTAACAAAAAATAAATAATAAATACAAATTGATTGAGCTGTAGACCAGATTGGTTGCTATGGTAACATTGACTGATGTAGGGCATGCTTGTCTGACCCCAATTCCAGCGATAGTGATTGAGAGCACATTCAGGACGCTTTAAATCCCATTTGCTCATCTCATGTTTGAGAAGTTCAATATAGCCGAGTCCCACGTCTCTCTAAATCCATCGCTCTGCTCAGCACTGAGATGAACACTTTCTTCTCCAAATCAGGGCGGCTGGAGACTGTTAATGTAAAATCATATAGATATGGGAAAGGCCAGCTGACCTGTGTGCCGTCTGGTCCGATCAGATCCAATGATCCCATGGTGCTGTAGAGGAATCGTGTGATCTTGAGGAAATTGTCATCTCCAATGGACCAGGAGCCATCCACCAGGAATACCAGGTCAGCTTTGGCCTCCTTACACACTGGAGAGAATACAGAGAAATACAGATAAGAGAGACAGAGCGAATGACAGAAAGAAAGATGGAGATAGACAGACATGGGAAATATTCAGTAAGTATGTTGTGCCTTTCCCTTATATGATACTATAGATATGCCTGTTCCCTACTGAGTGTTTCTGAAAGGACTCTAAATATCCATGTGTACTCAAAATGGTTGTACTTATAGCATTAAAAAAATAAAACAAATACATATATAAACACACTCTAATGGTGGCATGACTATGTAAGCCTCTATAAATGCCTGGGGAACACTTATCTTTTCAACACAGAATGAAAGAATGTGTGTACACTATTCTTCAGCAGTAGCCTAGTATTGATGCTTAGAACATTAAGACCCTAGTGATTCAAATTTAATTCCTAAATCCAACACAGAACAGAATGTGCCAGTGGAGCTTTGTTGATTCTCTAAAATGATGTGGTTTCAACTCCGTGGCCATAGGCTAAGCTGTCTAGAAAATCACAGCTCATGCCGCTACGTGCATGACGCCACAAAAGTACCTCCAGCCATGAAAGCCTGAAATGCCTGGTGATGAAAAAGTGCAAGTGAAACTTGGATAGTATGACAGTTGGGTCATAATTATTGGGACGTAATTGATTTGTTCTCTTAGTTCAACTGCACTTTTTGGTGAGGTATAACGATTGCCATTTCCATTTGGCAAAATGAGGGATAGTTCGTCACCTCACTAGGACAATAGGACATACACACAAGCAGCCGGGTTGTATTGTGTGACTTCATCCCTGAACACTGCATAGAGATTTGTGCAGCCTTGTTCATAAACTGCACACGTAGTAACTTACTGTGCTGTCGATAGCTAAAGACAGGGACAGGGAGGCCATGCCATTATTAGACTGACTCAATGTCAATGTTTCTCTTCTGAGGACGCAAATGCCACCGTTTGAACCGAAATAATCAGAGCCTTCAACCTCATCAGTAGTGCTTTGGGAAAGGTTACATGAACAAAATATTTGTTATTAGAAGTGTGTAATAAAGTTAATAATCATCAAAGTCAAAGAGTTCGGCTAATCTAAGATTTCTTTCCTCTGCCTCCAACCTCTTTTTCTCCCTCACTCCTTCTGTCTCCTTCTTTTCCTCTCTGTCATATAATCATTCACCTGCTCTCTCTCTCACTCTCTCTCTCTCTCTCTCTCTCTCTCTCTCTCTCTCTCTCTCTCTCTCTCTCTCTCTCTCTCTCTCTCTCTCTCTCTCTCTCTCTCTCTCTCTCTCTCTCTCTCTCTCTCTCTCACTCTCTCTCTCTCTCTTTTAGTGGCACAGTCCTGAGTAAAGGTTACCCGTCATCGCCAATGGAAGGTTGGTTTGACAAAGGTCAAAAAACTGGATAGAGCAACACTGCAGGAGTGTGTGTGTGTGGGGGGGGGGGGGGGCTTAGGTATTGTTGCAGGTCATCCTGTATCTGGGCCACGGACCAGTCGGATAGAAACAGAGGTACAGTAGTTTCTGTAGTTTCTTTGCTGGAAGTTTCTGTTCACTGGTGGGATGAGACAGGGATTGGAATGGTGTTGGTCTGGTGATGGGAGTGGGGGGTGGAAGTAGGATACAGGGTGAAGGTGGATTCATTGTGGAGGTAGATACTGTATCCTTATGTTTCTAATCTTTTGGTTGCCCTACCTTTGAGATAATAATACGGTTTTAGTTGAAGTTGTAGTTAGGGGTAAGTGTAGTGGTTACATTCCCAAGTAAGACAAAATGTGTGTGCGGTAGGAGGTGATGATCACTCACCTTCTTTGGCGGGAGGGATGGCGGGAGGAGGCTCAGTGGCAGGGGGTTCAGTTGGTGCCAGGGTGGGTTCTGGCACTGGACACACACACACACACACACACACACACACACACACACACACACACACACACACACACACACACACACACACACACACACACACACACACAAGCCAAAGAGAAACAAAACAAGGTTATAAATCATATTGGCAGTGACAAGTGGCACCATCATCGTCGTTATCTACACAACGCGCACGCACGCACGCACGCACGCACGCACGCACGCACGCACGCACGCACGCACACACACACACACACACACACACACACACACACACACACACACACACACACACACACACACACACACACACACACACACACACACACACACACACACACACAGTGGTAGAAGTGAAAGTCATATTTCTCCAGAATTAGAGCTCAGAATTAGAGAATTAGAGATACTGTCTCCCTCCTGCCTTCAATAGCTGAGCTTTGGACCTCGATTATACAGAAAAATATTCCTGGTGCAATCTATCCCTTTATTACTTTCTGTCTGTCTTTCTCTCCATCATTCTATAATCACGATTACAATGCAAGGCTTTCTCTCTGTCATTCTTTATTCTTTTTCTCTTTCTGACTTTCTTTCATTTCTCTCTGTGTGCAAGTGAGATACAGAAGTGGGGCCTGGCAGACAGCGCAGCAAGTGAGTGTGGCGAGCCTGAGCAGACTGCAGACCACATAATCACCACCGTCCCCTGTATAGACCACCTTTGGAGGCCAGCCTCTTCCAAATGGGACCAGAGACGAGAGGGTGGCTAGACGACACTGAGCTGGACATAATGATGATGATACACGAAAGAAAAGAAGAAGTGAGATAAATAGGTCTAGCACTTTAGCCCCCTACTTGTCCAGTGAGAGGATTGTAATTCAAAACAGTTAAAGGACTATGCAAATGACAAGATTTGAACTGTACAGTATGTTTGAACGGTAGTTCAAACTGTATTCTTATGACGAATACAGAACTGAGTTTTAGTTTTATAATCGTTAAAGCACTAAATCTGTCTGTCTGTCTGTCTGTCTGTCTGTCTGTCTGTCTGTCTGTCTGTCTGTCTGTCTGTCTGTCTGTCTGTCTGTCTGTCAGCTGATCAGTGAACTGCCATCTGTGCTGTGAGACAATAAGGAGAGAGAGAGAGAGAGAGAGAGAGAGAGAGAGAGAGAGAGAGAGAGAGAGAGAGAGAGAGAGAGAGAGAGCGTGCGCGCGCGCGCGCAAGAGAGAGATTGAGATACAGTGATAAAGTGCAGGCTTAAACATGGGGTTGGCATAGACAAAGGGAGAGAGAGAGAGAGAGACAATTGAGAGACATTTGGAGAAAGAAAGATGAAGGTTATGCGGCCAAAAGCTTGAGGAGACAGAGGGAGAAAGAATGATACATGGGGGTGTGTAAGGAGTAAGAGAAAAGGGGGGTAGAGAAAGAAAGACAGAGTGATGTTTGTGAGATGGTCTGGTGTGGTTATAGCAAAAGCAGATCAAACAACATTGTATTAGTCTTTGATAAGCTTAACCCATTTAGACCTGAGGCCGATTCTAAAAACACTTTCTGAAAAAATATTTATAAAAAAAAAAAAAAAAAAAAATGTTGCTATATACTGTACATACTGTAGCAACAGGAACCCCAAAAGGGGTTCCCGTCCTGAAAGGTATAGTTACAAAAAGGGGTTCCCGCCCCAAAATGGGTTAACTGGCAACTGCTGATAAAAATGCAATTTATTGACACAAGGAATTAACTTTTGTGGATTACAGTAAAATTGTAATGACAATCACATTCACAATCACTTAATTCTGAAGTGAACTCTGCAATGGGGCGCCGATAACGGACACCATACACCCGACGTTTGCTTCACAGGCTCTAGCCTTTCATTGCCTTTCAATAAAACCATATTTGATAGACATAAGTATCACCTACATGTTAATGATTATAGAGAATGTTCTATTATTGTAATCAGTTCATTACTTCCTGGGCAATGTATGAATAAAACTGCAGTGTGGAATTTGGAGTGCATGGCATCGTGCGCATCACAAATTATCTTCTTTGAATAGACCAGGGGTCCTCAACAGGCGGACCGCGGTCCATGACCGGACCGCGGGACACCTCTCTGCGGACCCTGGGAAAATTATATATATATTATTTTTTTCCCAATAAATTATTTCTAGGCTATTAATCTGCGAGTTACCGCGATCGCGAGTCACAATTGACCCTAAAACCGAAATAAAGTAACAAAAAACGGGGGGAAAAGTACCCGAATCCGCCGAAATCCGCGGGAGGGGGGGGCACACGCTGTGCTCTCAAAATGGCATAATGAATAGGGCATAGCAGTGGCGGCCATTTTCTGGTTCCACTCCAAAAAAGCCGATGCATTCTTCCCATAGAGATTTCCAAAATTATTTATATCAATTATTTTAAGCCTAGAATCAAGCCATCCAGGGTCCTGGTGAATAATGATCATAAAACATTTGAATCTGTGGGGAAAAAAAGAGGTAACAAAGGGTATTTATTAAATATAGTATATCATAATGATTAAATATTTAAAAAAATTATATAACTATTTTAGGAAATCTCTATGGGAAAGATGCATTGGCTTTTTTGGAGTGGAACCAGAAAATGGCCGCCACTGCTTTGCCCTATAGCGGGTGTAGCGGCCGAAAGATACCGTTTAGGGACAGTGCCAGCTCCCTTGTGTGTAATTCACGGGTAGCGGGTAATGCGAACGGTTAAGGCACCGGCGAAAATAGGGTCCGTAATCCCCCCATCTGGTCCTTGGTCTGCCACGGGGTCTCCTCCCAGTGTGACATGCAGCGAGGACCTTCCTAGGGAGACGCTCGGGAGGCATCCGTACTAGATGCCCAAATCACCTCCAAGCGAAGGAGCAGCGGCTCTACTCCGAGTCTCTCTCAGGTGACTGAACTTCTCACCCTATCTCTAAGGGAGATGCAAGACACCCATCTGAGAAAACTCATTTTGGCCCCTTGTATCCGCGACCAACGGGGTCCCTGCCCCGGACCCCACTTTGAGAACCACTGGTGTAACCAAATGTAGAAGTATGTAGAAGTTTTGATACATACATGTCATATCAGTGGTGGAAACTGCAGGTCCTTCGGTTTGCTGCATCTGGGTGTGAACAATGATCTGGTATTGGCTGCTGGGAGTGAGGTCATGGAAACACTGTCTGGAAGCCCCGCCACCAAGGCTCACTTCCTGCCTCTGACCATCTGCAAGTAAACAACAGCAAATGAGCTTTGAATCAACAAATGACAGGTGTGACTTGGAGATATCAAACCCTGTATCAATTTTGTCAACCTCTCCTCTGGACCTTTAATTCAATACTCTAAATGAGCCATTATTTACCCTGGGTAGACTGATGGAACAACCTTAAAACGGAGTTGGTCTCCAGATAGCATTATCGTTAGCTTTGCATTGTTTAGATGAAGCACGTCTAACAATAATTTCAGTCACTGTAGTGTGCTAGTTAAAGGACGACTTCACCCATTTTCAACCCATCTTCAGTGATGCTCATGATAAAATGGTAAAAATAAATCTACTCTGTGTCTCATAGGAGGGCTGTGGACACTTCAGAAACCCGCCTACCAGTGACATCCTCTGGGACACAGACCGAGTGGACAAAAATGGTACCATATTATAATGAGCATTGGTGAGGACCAGTTTATATGAAGATACTGTATAGTTGAAAATGGGTGGAGTCGTCCTTTAAGCTGTATTAAACACAGACTGCAGGTTGATGAGTGGGGGGTAGGACAGACAAATAGAGGTAACTGTTCACTCACAACAAGATCAAAGAATATTGACACTTGGCAGAGCTGACAGTAAACTTCATTATTTATTTTTATGTAAACCATTGCAAACCCAGTTAAAATGTATTGTGTCTGATTTATGAACAGATGCCTCCTGTTGAAAAGAGGCATCTAAATTCATTTGTTTAAAAAATGAAACTTTAAACATACATGGATGATGACAATAGAGAGCGATGTGCTCATATGATCACCTAACCTGTGTTTTTATTAACTGTCTAATCAACACACAATTTAATCTTAGCACTTCTGAAAAACAAATGGTGGAAAACCTCAAACGCGTAGCGCAAGAGAAAGAGTGAACAGGAGGACCCTTATGGGCCTGTAAGTCAGAGAGAGTTACATTAACACTGAGGATTTTACAGTAGACAAACATTTGTGTCGGCAGCCAGAGACAAAGACAAACAGTCACGTATGCATGGCCTAATGGGTGCCATTCGTCAGTTTCATTAGCCTAATTTTATTTCCCCATGTGTCTCTCAGCCAGGAGAATGACAAATTAGCCCATGTTCCACACAAGGAAGGACCAGAGATAAAGCTATGGGGAAACAAAGCTGTCACGGAGAAGCTGCTCTTTTCACCCCCCTCTGAGAAGGTGTTCAAGCAGCCACTTGGCTCTGTGTGGATTAAACCTGATCTCTAAACTCTGGCTAGAAGATCCACCCCACCATGCCTGACATATTCAAGAGGCAGGAAGGGGGTGAGGGAGCAGTTTAAATACAGAGAATATGGAGGGGAGGCGAGGCGAGGGAGAGGAGAGAGAAATAAGTGAGAGTGGTAGGAAAGCAGGGAGAGGATGAGAAAAACGGAAGGGGAAAAAGGAAGCATGAATTATGTGTGTGTGTGTGTGTGTGTGTGTGTGTGTGTGTGTGTGTGTGTGTGTGTGTGTGTGTGTGTGTGTGTGTGTGTGTGTGTGTGTGTGTGTGTGTGTGTGTGTGTGTGAGTGTGTGTGAGTGTGTGTGTGTGTGCGTGCGTGCGTGCGTGCGTGCAAGTGTGTGCGAGCATGTGTATGTCCATACGTGCAGACATGCAACGGTGCATGGGGGGGGGACATAGTAGGGCAGAAGGAGTGAAGGAGGGAGATCATGACAGAAACCATACAATGTTTACCATGAATGTGTAAAAATGGGCCCATGGACCATTACGGGTCCAAGTGTATTCTAGCTGATTCAAACTTTTCTGCATTTTCACTGTAAATTTGGACCTACAGTACATCAGGGTGACCCGACCACATGGGCCCGGTTTGATTCCTGGCTGGCCAGACAATGTCATTCCCCTACTCTCTCTCCACATTTCCTGTCTCTCTCCACTGAAATGATCCAATACAGGCTTTAATGTGCGCCAAACAACAACAAAATAATAATAAGTTGGTCTACAGTATGTGTGTAACATCATAGTGGAACCGCTCCAGGACTGACAGGATAGATTACATGGTTTTATTTAGTTTTTTTAGCTTTGGGAGAGAGTCAGCTGTCCATGGCTGGGGGAGGAATAATATTTGTAGATTCGGCTTTTTGGGGTGATTTTCTGGCCTGATAGTGAAGCCAAGCAGGTCTGCAGAAATGAAAGAATATTGGAAAACAATTCTGATCTCTATGTCTTTTACTTGTTCTCTGTCTCCCCCTCTGTCTCTCTCTGTCTCTCTCTCTCTCTCTCTCTCTCTCTCTCTCTCTCTCTCTCTCTCTTCCTCTCTCTCTCTCACTCTCTCTCTCTCTCTTTATTGTCTCCTCAAATCATGAAAGCAGCATGCGATTTCCGTGAAAATTTCCACGTAGATTCCCACTTAGCCAAGGAAGAAATGCCACTTCAAAACTTTCAAATCAGCCTCATGGTGGCGCTATAACAGGCCAATTCACGTTTTTGCACCGATCTGTGCGATCTGTGCGAAAACACTCCCTAGAAAGGCCAAGGAAAAACCTTTGCCCTGCATTTTTCACATATGCCTTTTAGAGCGCCACCAGGAGGCTGACTTTTGTAAAACAATTTTTTTGCTCTTACTCCTACAGATTCTGTCCAAAAATCACACACATCGGTAGACAGTATCTCTATAGTCATGTGATCAAGATGGATGTGTCCAATATTTCATATTCCATCCTACTTGCCTTAGCCTGGTAAACCCCTCCCTCCGGAAAACTCATTTCCATTTGTTTTCAGAAGTGAGTCTGGCCTACAGGCCTGTCTTGGCGTTTCTCCGGAGTTCATAACATGAACATCAGCGTCCTCGCTCAATGTTCTGTGATTGACAGCGAAGGTTGGCCAATCAGGTGGCGAGTTCGAGTGAAACCAAATGGAACCGAGTCCAGCCTGAGTGCACCCGACCAAAAACGAGCGGCAGCCATCTTGTCTCTCAGCAATTTTTTGTTTCGGTTTTAAAAACTTTCAAACGCTCTCAAACTAAAGAATTTAGTTGTTTAACTTCATATATGTGGTCAATTAATCATGACAGAGCCTATTTAAAAAAAGAAAAGTGAAGTGAGCGGTGCTATTTATGAGTTATTAATTTCATCATGCATCTCGGTAGCCAATCACAGCACGTCCTGCGAAGTGACGTGCTTACATTTTTTACATTATTATTAACTTCATCATGCGTCTCGCTAGCCAATCACAGCGCGTCTGCGAAGTTTGAAGTTAATTTCATCATGTGTCTCGCTAGCCAATCACGTCCTGCAAAGCTTAGCCTATGGGCGTGTTTTCCACAGCATGGCGTCACAGCGAAAGCCAATTTTCACGACGGAAAGAAAAACTTTCGCCACGGATGGGTCTTAAACCCTCTTATAGGAGCGGTTGCACCGCTCAAAATTTCAGAGAACCGGAAGGGGCGGGCAGTGACACGTATGTATCCGAATAAAGCAACCTATCTTCGGCATCAAAAGTCCCCTTGCGTCATACTTGGCTGGGGATGGGGAAAATGAGCTGCTGATTGGCTGAAGGGGAACCAACTGCTGATTGGCTGAAGGGGTTGTCAGTCAACTGTACTAATCCAGCCCAGCTCCCAAATTGCCCATACAGGCCTGTAGACCAGACTCCTTCCTGAAATCAAATGCAAATGAGATTTCCGGAGGGAGCGGGTTTACCAGGCTATACTTGCCTAACATTGGCTTCCAAAGTTTGCAGGATAGGTCTTATTTCAACAAAATTCCTCAAATCATTAACGCAGTGTGCGATTTCCGTGAAATTTTGCACGCACATTCCCACTAGGCCGAGGAAGAAATGCCACCCTTTTCACATTGGCCTGTTATAGCGCCACCAGCAGGTCTAATTTAGCAAACCGGGGGCACGGCGCTGGGGGCGTGTCTTCTCCTCCGCGTCATACCCTAGGTGGGGTTGGTGAAAGGGCCTACTCTGTGTGGAGTTTCTATGTTCTCCCCGTGTCTACTAGGGTAGTTAATACCCTCACAAAAACATGTAGTAATCCTGGTCGCTATACCGCCTCCCCCATGACAGCCGGAGCGCCTGATGGAGGGGAAAGGAACTAGTTGGAATAACGTGTTCCTTCCACATGCTATGTCCTAACGGGGAACCTCCCCCCTGTCAGGTGACAAGAAGGTCAGTTGGCTCTCATGCATTGAAGGAGGCATGAGCTCGGCTCTGGGCTCCCTAGGCTGGCGGGGGGAGTGTAGCGCCCAGGATCACTTAGATAATTGGAACCAGGTGAAAAAGGGTTACAAAATCGTGGGATAAAATAATATATAAAAAAATAATTTAGCAAACCACATTTTTGGAACAAAATGCCTCAAATCATGAATGCAGTCCGATTGCCATGAAAGGCCTAAGAAGAAATGGCACCCTTTTCACATTGGCCTATTATAGCGCCACCAGGAGTCCATAATAACCTACCGGACCTGGCGGAGACTTGTTACATTCTCTTTCTACAACACTCTTTACATTTCATTTAATTTCAGTGTTGACAAAGAGGAACTGCATAAGTAGTCTCCTCTCGTTTCTTTTATTAGGGACACGTAGCACATAATTTCTCCCCACGTCCCTGCTAACAGAGAGAGGTATTCCTCTTTCTGCTTTACAACATAAACCCCTGCCATGTTGAAATGACAGATAAGAAATATGCACCCCTCGGAGGCTTCTGTCAATAGGGGCCTTGATTTAGCCTGGTAAACCCTCCCTCCGGAAATCTCATTTCCATTTGATTTCAGGAGTGAGTCTGGCCTGATCCGCCTTTCTGTAATATTGGCTGTGCTGGAGTTGGGCGGGAGTAATACCGTTGACTGACAACCCCTTCAGCCAATGATAATTTTTCCCCTTCAGCCAATCAGCAGTTCACCAGTCTAATGTGACGCAACGAGACTTTTGAGACGATCCATGCCCAAAATGGGTTGCCTTATTCGGATACATGGGTGTCACTGCCCGCCCCTACCGGTTCTCTACATTTTTATTTTTAAATAGGCTTTGTCATGATTAATTGACCACATATATGAAGTTAAACAACTAAATTCTATCCAAACGATATCTTATAAGTAAATTCCGTGCCTCAAAATAGAAGTTAGAGAGCTTTTTGAAGTAAAAAAATTGCGGAGAAAATAGCGCACAAGAAAAAGATGGCTGCCGTTCGTGTTTTGGGCTCACTCGAACTCGCCACCTGATTGGCCAACGTAAGCTGTCAATCACAGAACAATGAGCGACGACGCTGATAGGCGCGGCCGTTTGGCATACACAGCCAATATTGCAGAGAGGCGGTTCATGCCAGACTCACTCCAGGAATCAAATAGAAATGAGATTTCCGGAGGGAGGGTTTACCAGGCTAGCCTTGATACTGACGGTTATAGAATAAGAGAATGAGAGAGATAGTGGGGAGAGAGAGAGGAATCCCAAGACTTATCGTGAAGCAGATAATCACTGGAGGAAACATTTTCTTGAGAACTGCTTGTAAATGGAAATGGAAAATCCTCTGTATTAGCCTCCAAACCAATTCAGCTAAACAAATATCACAGCTCTAGTTTGACTATAAAATATTTGATTTAGTGAGTGCATTTTCATCCAGGCACTTATCTGGTAAAATCCTTGTTTCGCAAACAACACACAACAAGCAATATTTATAATGGAGGGCTTATAATGAACTGTCCACATGGTGTCCACACATCATATGCTAAAAAAAAATAACTGATCACACAAACAAAGGCTGCATGCTACTGAATAAAATTGTACTTTTTTAATTTTTATATATTGGATGTTGTGATTGATATATGAATTGTTAAGTAAGTAACCTCTTACATAATAAGAAAAGCTAGTTCCTAAGAAACTAGCTAAATTCAGGTGCTTGTAAATAGGAAATGGCAACAGTCAATCTTGCCAATATTGGGATTGCTCATTTACAAATAATTTTAACACTCACACAAACAAACACATACACACATAGAGACACATCAACTTTATGGGAAACCTACTCACTTAGTGTGGACTGTATGGCCACTCTGTATAATGTTGCTCGTGGAAGAGGTTGCCATTGGACACACATGCTGGTGGGACGCACTTGGTAGGTTGACAGCCCAGAGACACCTAGGAATACTGGAGAGAGAGATAGATGGATAAAGAGAGAGAGAGAAACAGTGAGTTGACTCACTATCTTGTTGATGCACAATTAAAAAAGGTTTCAATGACAGATCACTATTATTTCAGTTAACACATTGAATGCCAATCGCGTAGATCTACGCGAACCTATTTAAAGCCGCAGCGTGCCAGTCGCGTAGATCTACGCGAACCGCCGATTCCCATGTTAATCGCCCAAGGTGCACTTTCCGATTTTTTTTGATCCATTTCCGTTTCCGGTTTTCGGTCGGAAACGGAATTATTCGGGTTCCGGTTTTTTCGATCGTATCCGCTTCCTGTCTGGGATCCTGTTTAAAACTCGATTTTCTCGGTTTGTTGTTTTTCTCCTCGCTGATCACTGTTTAGCGTGTATCGGCTGTAGCTTCAAGATGGCGGCTCGCATTTGGAAACTGTTTTCGCTGGACGTTTCTCACGGATCCGCTGTGTGTTTAGAACCAAATGAACGCGCACTTTTAACTTATTTAGCGAGGTCTGTGGCGACATGATAAAAACAAAAAAACAACAATAAAACGCTGGCACTGGTGAGTACATTATGAGATTAATCTCTGGCATGGAATGTGTTAAACAATGTCACAGAACTATTTGGGTCAATTAAAGCCTAATGAAGTAATAAATAATACATATATTTTCGGCACTGCACTTTATAATGACAACTGACACACTTTTTTAAATGTGCTGTTCCATCAGAGCTCATTACTCAATAAAACATAAGAGAAGCTTTTTGTCTAAAGTCTTATGCATTGAAGAACTCAGTGAAACAGTGGAGAAGGTTGTGGCATTGATCAGCAACTTTTAAGAAAGAAAGAAAGAAAGAAAGAAAGAAAGAAAGAAAGAAAGAAAGAAAGAAAGAAAGAAAGAAAGAAAGAAAGAAAGACATTTCATTAGCTTTCATTAACAAGGGTTTTATACATGGTAAACAGCACAATTAACAATTGCAGTGTGCTATTAATTGATATTTTATGCCGCAACCATATGGCAGTTGTCTCATTTTAAATGCTGGTGAATAATGCATGTGACAAGCCTTCATTGAGTTCTAACACACGGATGCTTACACACAAACATAAGCACACCAACTTCAACACACACACACACACACACACACACACACACACACACACACACACACACACACACACACACACACACACACACACACACACACACACACACACACACACACAGTGAAGACTTGGCCGGCCAAGGAGACTTGAAAGCAGTCAAATAAATTACTAAGGAGAAGAGGAGAGAGGGCATAACTATGAATATAACAAGTAAGACGCGCGAACGCGGGAAGCGAACGCCAAAAAAATAAAATAATAATGAAAAGAAATCATCTAAAAAAAAATAACCAATAAAAAAATATATAAAAAATAGAAAAAAATTCTGCGTTAAAAGGAGCATCTTAGAAAAATAGAAATTCACCAAAAAAAAACTTTGAATGTTTTTGAACAATTCAACAAAGTGTTTGAAGTGCCTGTTTCACCCACTTCCGGGGGGCGGAGCCAAAATCCGAGCCCGAAGTATTTGTTCGTAGACCCCCACTTAGGGGGGGTAGAAAAAGTTTCGGAGCGAATCGGGCACTTTTCATTTAACATGGGGTTTCAATGGGGAGTTTTTAGGAGCCTTCTCCGGGGCGTGGCTTCCGGGGGAAGGGGCGGGCTTAAACGCAACCTTGACAGGTGTGTTCAGTTTTCAAAGACCTTTCATTTGATGTATGGTACGTCTATATTGGACATTTACTTGGCTGCACACAGGGCTGAGGATTTGAGCCACACTGCACACAGAGACACAGACAGAGACATGCACACAGAGATACAGAGACACAACCCAGGCAGAGTTACATAGTAAGCTCCACTTGGTCGGAGGCGCGGCTTCCGCGCCTCCTTCCGCGTTCGCAATTATGAAAACATCAGATTGAAAGGAGTATCATGTCTGATATAAACCATGACAGACAGTTGTAAATAGCACAGTAGACATGTCGTCCCCCACCAGTGATGTAGTCACGCCTCTGAGACAGTCAGTGATTGGTGAGTGTATCCTACTTGAAGTATATTTATGTAGCCTGCTCTCCTCCGAATTACACACACAAGTTATTTCATGAAATGCGTAATTTGAATAGTTCTGTTTGTATGCAATATGCCCCAACATTTTTAACAACAACAATACATCTACCATACTGGGTGAATCCTTGGATGAATAATGTTACCGCTATAAAGTTATACAGTGCCCCTTGCAAAAAGGTGAGTGACTCTGAATGCAAATTTGTTCAACACACCCCTGCAGTGGGTGTTTGTTTCCCCTCCAATTTCAAGGTGGGGGACAACAAACTCTCTTTATGAGAGAATGTGTGTGTGTGAAAGAGTATATAGGAGAGAGAGAGAGATAGAGAGAGAGAGAGAGAGAGAGATTTAGACAAAAAGTACGGTGATGAGAGGGAGACACAGAGAAAGAATGATGGACTGAGAAAATAAACGGATAAAAGGAAGAAAGGTTGAGGTGGGGGCAGCTATGACTCATTCATGGGCAAAGAGGCAAACAGATGGACAGAGCGTCCATCTTAATCCCTGGTGTCTCAGCAATCAAAAGCGTAATGACACAGAATGGAATTGCTTATTATTCCTCAGCATCAACTAATCTAAATTCATAACCAAAGTCATAACACTTTCTCCCTCAACTCTCAGGGAAAAGAAGAGAATGGAGGAAAAAAAGAAAAACTTCCACAAACGAGGTCCATTGCTTTTGTCCCACAAGGCACATGTGACACACTAAAATGAAAGCTGGGGAGCAATATTAAACAACATAATACAATTTTCGGTTTCATTTCTTTTAATGGTCCTTGAAATTCCAATAACCGTCTCCTTGTATTATATACCGATTCACTCATTTCCTTGTACAAAGTGTAACAATAAACTCTTGCTCTAATGACAAGGGTGCAATGACGGTACCCTGAGGACTACTTGAGAGGAGATGAATGTGGGGGGCATCTTCATCGTTACAGGATATGATCAAATGCATTCGCCTTCATAACTCAGTTTCTGTGTAATAGAAATAGATGGTTTCAAGTTAAATTAAAAAAGAAAGTCTCTTATGAGAGAAATACACAAGCTTATAATTGTTAGAGTATGTCTGAATCCCATCAGGCCAATCAGATAGCAAGCCTAAGACAACATTAACTTTTAAAGCTACTGACAGCAGTTTTCACACATTCAAAGGCGCATACTAAACATGCATGCAGACACCCCCCCCCCCCCCCCACACACACACACACACACACGCACACACTGTACAATAGTTAAAACTTTCTCAGGTACATAAACACACATACAAAAACACACGCCAAAACACACCAATATATCTGTGCACACTACACTAAGGTAAGGCACACACACACACACACACACACACACACACACACACACACACACACACACACACACACACACACACACACACACACACACACACACACACACACACACACACACACACACACACACACACACACACAGACTGTAAACACACAATAAGCCCAAAAGCCAACATTGATGTTTAGAGAGAGATAGTGACACATCACTCCTCCGACAGTCTGTGCTTCATGCGCGCACGTACTGTAAAATCACACACACACACACACACACCCAAGAGTCTATTTGTTCTAGATGACAGAGGCTGACACTGATACCAAATCTATATGCAAAAGGGTTGCTCCGTCTGGTTGTCTGAATATTAATATCTCTGTCTATCGCTGTGTTTGCCAAAGTCTCAAAGTAAACGAAACACGACGACAACATCTCTTGTTCCACTTTCTATGCTCCTGAGATATTAGGACCGAGTCTGAAACCGTGACCTTTTGCCTTTTTGACCCAAAAAATTAACCATCTCTTCGCTGGGCAGACTGCTGATGATTCCCACCAACTGGGAATAAATACCCCAAAAGCATAAGATTACCCTTTGGATTGATAAGGTTGAAGGTTAAGGACACAATCATGGTCAAGGTCCAAATCAAACATTTGTTGGCCACATGTTCATGAAGGCTGGTGGGAATCAGAAGGCTGCCCACTGAAGAGATGGTTAACTTTTGGGTCAAAAAGGCCAAAGGTCAAGGTTTCAAATATCTTGTGCACGCTGCCAGTAGGCCAATTTAGTACATCCATGCATTGTTTAGTTTTTTCTTCACGTTTTATATATATTTTTTATAATGCTGTCCGGCAGAAACATTTTTCCGCTTTTGCATTTTTTCCCATAAATCAGTGCTATTGAACACCCTTTACGTCTGTGTGTTGATTAAAAAAATATTGAACCAATGAAAATATTCAAAAGTGCTTCTGACAAAACCAGCTAACTCCATTGGATCCTCAAACTTTCTGCTAAACCAGCTAAGTCCACCAAAGGGGGGTGGAGTTAGTTGGTTTAGCTGACTCCAGGCTCCACCCCCTTTTGACCTCCAACCTCATTGAGAGCTTGGAGGTCCATTCAGCTGTTCTTATCAATGATGAACAAAAACTCCACTTCTTGTTTTCTTTTTGTCATTTCCTGAAAAATTAACATTTTGGAGTTAGTTGGTTGCTGCCGGACAGCAGAGATATTTAACATTAATTGTATAATGGAAGTCAGTGGGGCTTAGATCAGGCTGAAACCGTGCCCACATCTGGAGATGACTGACGTCTTCAATATGTAAGAGAGATAGGTTTGCTACAAGGCAATGCCTTTTTTGCTGCTGCTCCGTATGTCCTGTTTTGAATGTGAATATTTTGGTGAATTCATAATCTCACATCTCGCCGTCTCTCTATATATGAGCGAGACCTATGTCATCATCAATATGATGTTAGAGATCCACATGGGAGCTACACCACTGTTTCTCAAAGTCTGGTCCGGGGCCACCAGGGGTCCGAATGGGTCTGCAACTCTGAACAATACTGTCCATAATGTACAAATGGAAGAAAAAAAAATCTCCTCTTCTTTCTTTGGGACCCCAATCTACACAAAAAAAATCTCAGTGATGGAACCATTGGAACAAATGGAACCATTTGTACACTCTCAGGGTAACAAACCTGTAAGGGTCCATTTGGACCCCCTGGTGGGTCCCCGGACCCAACGTTGAGAACCAGTGAGCTACACCATCATTGGAAGCTGTCTTGTTCAAAATGGATAGTGGTGGAAGAAGTACTCACATCTCTGGCGTCCACGTTTTGTTTTCAAATATAAAATGGCTATCCTTTTTTGTCAGGGCTGGTATGGTAGACTTTAATGGTTTAAGTAAAAGTATCAATCCCACAATGTAGAATTACTCTGTTACAAGTAGAAGTCTGGTATTCAAAATTACAAACGTATTGGCATCAAAATATACTTAAAGTACCAAAAGTAAAAGTACTCATTAAGCGGAATGTCCCAATTCTCAAGTTTACAAACTCACAACGTGTCACATTGTAGAGATTTGCTATTTTCAAATAGCTGAAGTATATAAGGGCTGAAGTGCTTAAAGGGATACTTCACTCTCGGGCCGGGGACACATTTAAAAAAAATATTAAAAATAAATGAAAAAAGTTATGGAAAATTCATGGCCCCCTCACGCATTAGAGTGTCCTACTAATGCGTGAGGGGGCCATGAATTTTCCATAACTGTTTTCATTTATTTTTAATAATTTTTTTAAATGTGTCCCCGTCGGGAGAGTGAAGTATCCCTTTAATGTATGTTTTGTACAAAGTAACTAGTAACTAAAGTTTTCAAATAATTGTGGAGTAAAAGTACAATATTTCCCTCTTGAGATGTAGTGGAGTAGAAGTAAAAGTATTGCAAATTGGAAATACTCCGGTAAAGTAAACAATATCTCAAGATGTCCTTCTACCACTGCGAATGGATAGCCTTTGGACATGAACTCTGATGGAGTTACAATACTTACATGTTTTAGCAGTTCCTATGAGTGGTTCACTGTGTCCTGTAGGGTAGGAGGCAGTGACTTTAACGCTGTACTCTGTGCCACTTAGCAGATTCAGGATCAGCATGGAGTTCACGTCCTCCCCCACCACTGTCTCTAAAGCTGGTCCTGAAACTGAGGAACAGCACAGATTGGACAGGCAGAAAGACAGACAAACGCTCGCACGCACACACGCACGCACGCACGCACGCACAAACACACACACACACACACACACACCAAAACACTAGACTATAAATACCAATTCTCTAATTGAATGCACTGAAAATGTTAAATCTTTATAACACCTTTAAAACAATGGAGGGATGAAGTTAAAATGGTTAATCACAATTCTTTAACATGTTGTTTCAACTGCACACAACCTTACAGTAAATGATGGTGAATTCCATAGCGGAGAGGATCACAACACAAACACTAAACTTTTTAGACATCAAGATATGCCATCTTACTTACAGTATATTACCACACGGACAAATGCATGCATGCACACATGTTACAAATGTGTCATTGTGCTTTTTGAGCCAGTAAATGCAGCAGGAACAACCTCTAATATAAAACAGACATGCAAAAGAGAGAGAGAGAACGAGAGAGAGAGGGAGGGAGAGAGGGGGAGAGAGAGAGAGAGAGAGAGAGAGAGAGAGAGAGAGAGAGAGAGAGAGAGAGAGAGAGAGAGAGTGAGAGAGAGAGAGAGAGAGAGTGTGTGTGTGTGTGTGAAGAACCTGTGAAGAAACACTGTACAGTATATTATGTATATCTGCCTGTGTACGTAGCTGTATACTGTACATACAAATAGGTGTTCTTTCTCCATTGACAATTATGCTCTATTATGTTCTCATGTTGAAAACAGAAGCCTGGTGAAATATACTTTCCTTCTGTTTTAATTCCGATAATCAGTGTAAGTCATTCTGTCTGTTAAAAGTGGAGACCTCAGAGACAGTAATTGTATGGAAACAGCCATGGAAATTACAGTATATAACGATAGAATGATGATACAATTAGCACTGAAGGGGAGCCAGAAGAGTCAAAACAGATCTTTTTGCTGAATGCTTTTTATTTTGAGACAAAAGGAACAACGTCTTCTGCATGGAACATTTGCTTAAAAAATATATGAAAGAATTACTATCAGGAAAATCGCTTAACGTGCTCACTAAGAACTGATATTCTGTGTTTTTTCATTTTTTCATTTTCTCCCCAATTCCTGATCCTTCACATATCTTTTATATTCTTTGCTGAGAAAGAAAATAATACTGAGAATACTGAGCCACTAGAAAGGACTGAAGTGCCCTACACAAAGCAATAAGCTAGAATAATACCAGTGGTAGACTAGTGATCCTGCCTTTCTTTGTTGAGCTACTGTGTACACTTCTTGTTGAGTCGACCCATAGCTTTGACGATAAGCTGAACACACTGGGCTGTAGGCCGTGGTGGAAAGTAACTAAGTACATTTACTCAAGTACTGTACTTAAGCACAATTATGAGGTATTTGTACTTTACTTGCGTGCGTGCGTGCGTGCGAACATACCAGTATTGGGTTGGTAGACTATCCGATACCCCATGGTTGGAGACTGGGGCGTATCCCAGGTGATTCTGAAGTGACTGTACCGCTCCTCCGTAACACGCAGGTTACTAGGGGATGAGAGGGGCACTGCAAAAAAAAATGTAACAGTTCAGTTCACTTCAGTTTAGTTTAGTTTAGTTTAGTTTAGTTTAGTTTAGTTTAGTTTAGTTTAGTTTAGTTTAGTTTAGTTTAGTTTAGTTTAGTTTAGTTTAGTTTAGTTTAGTTTAGCTTAGTCCAGTCCAGTCCAGTCCAAAGCACTTCAGAGTACTTAAAAAAATAAGTACTTATAACATAATTGTTAACCACATGAACCCAAAGTTTTGAAAACATAATTGTAACCACATGGACCCCAGCATACAGTACCTATTCTGGGCATGTCATGATTGAGCAAACATTTGGTGAAACTAGGCAAACATGTGACGAAAATAGGCAATCTACAAGCTCAAAACACCACACAACACCACAACGCATTGTGAGCTTGTAGATTGGCTATTTTCTGTAAAGAGATTTGATGTAGGGCGAAAAAGGAGAGGGCCAAGTACAGACCACTCGGGGACCTCGGTCAACAAAGTATATAGGGTTTAAGTGGTTAACTGTCAACACATTCAGACAAGGAACAAGTAGCATTGAGCTCAAAAGTGGACATACGGACATACCAGTGGCAGTGATCCTGCCTTTCTTTGTTGAACTACTGTGTGTACTCAGACAAGATATAATAAAGATACTTACATTGCCTGTATTGGACTTCACTCTATTCCCTTTGGAGAAAGTCTCTTGAGTTGAACATTTTTCACCTGCTTCAAGCGTAATATGTTGCTAGATGTCACATCTTAAATGAATCACGTTGCTCAAAGACAAACGTGTTGCGCCTAGTATGAATACACCTTTACAATCAAACATTCTCCCTTTCTTTCATCCCCCTCTTTCCTTCCAGTCTTCATTGTGTATCTTTACTAATGAGGCAGACATCCTTAAAATAACATTTTCACCTCTGGAACCACATTACATACAGTATAATCTGCAGAATCCACACTCTACGTCCCAATCACCTTGCATCGCATCTCAATAAAGGCACATTCTCTCATCATGCTCATGAAAGTCACATCTCAAGTTGTTTTTGGCTGTGATTTATCAGCTATCCAGTTTTACAGGCTCCAAGGAGACTTTTATTTGGAATTAAGGCATGCCAAATGGCCACAGTCCCCTCTCAATAAGACATGAATTATATTTCCGTTGACATTTCAATTCCCAGTGGAAAGAGGAGATGATTAGTGCAATTCCTATGTGATAATCTGGAGAGTGGCTTAGAAAATCAATTAGAACTGAGCATGGCTATTTAATTGTACCATTAATGAAAGAAGCATCTGTGATTATGAATGGCCTTCATTAAGATAATTACAATGAATCAGTATTTGCCATCACTCTAATTTACCTTCTCCTTCGAGAGTGTAAATGAACATAAAATTAACAGAATGCAAAGTAACATTCTGCTCTCTGCAATGAAATTAATCATCATCTGCTTCTGTCCATTTCATTTCAGATTTGTTCAGCGGCTAACATGGGAGCTTGCCTTGTTGCTTAAAGGGACACTAAACCGTAGGCTGATTTTGTAGTTTATTTTCCTGTACAGGTTAAAAACGGCAGAAGGGTAAAGCGTGGCAGGCAATTAAGCAACACAGCTGCAGCTAATATAATCAATAATGGGTGTGTTATATTTTAGGTGTGCCCAGAGCAATGGGTTTGCCAATGTGAAAGTGTTTTTTTACCTGGACTGGAAAACAAACTACAAAATGAGCCTAGGATTTCAATTGTTATGCAGAAGTGTGTGTCTATAGTGACACTGTGTACATATAAATGATGTAAGACTCACATGTAGCTCCTAGTGCTGACACACTGATGCCATCTTCTCCATCTGTGTAGAGTGGCGTGACTGACACCTTGTACTGGGTGTCTGATAATAAAGGCTGGAGAATGGTTCTCCTCTGCTCACCCGGAACTAACACCTAAAAACACAGAAACAAAAATACAGGGGTTAGAGAGCACTGATCAAGCATGCATGCATGCACGGCACGCATGTGCGCGCAAACACACTCACACACACGGCAGTCAGTGATATTAGTCTAGTCATGCCAGGCTAGTGGAGGCAGTGGCTCAGGAGTTAGAGGACAGCGGCGACAGTGAAATGGAACAAATACTGTGAGTAATTGTCAATGACAAGAAGAATTCTATTCTGATTGAGTCAGTGTAGTCCATTTAAACAACCCGTACTTCCAACCAGCCCTACAGTACAGTATATCCACAAATGTTTGGGACCAGTATTGCCACGATAGAGGATGCATTGTAAAGGTCTGGAAAATATCTGAATGATTATTTTAAACCTTTGGTGGAGGTAAAAATCCACTCTGCACGGTGCTGTGTTCA